>NW_020884878.1:23758345-24048325 GCF_003945725.1 Corapipo altera | reverse complement strand
AAAAAAAGGCAAATGGGATAGTCATGGACCTCAATATCTCCTAATTATGCAAGACCTGTTGGCTGGAATTAGATTTCTTTCAAATAACCCATCAGTACTGGAAAATGAAAATAAAAACATAAGTCTGTTCCAGCCATATGCTGCAGTGTAACAGTTTATGCAACAGTTCAACAAATGAGAGATACAGATAGAAAGGTAAATAAAATAATGGCGCAAGCTATAACAGAAATAAATCGTCAGAAAAGCAGATGGATTCTCATTCTTTTGATATGTCATGGTCAAGATATGAAGCAAAACGTAGGTTACTGGGTTCAGTACAGAGATTAATTTAGTATAACATAATGATGTGGTCATGCTTGTTCTCAATATTAATGAACCTAAGCCACTCAGTTTATACCCCCACTCAGATAAAAATGTCACCTGAGTGATTAAGCTACCCTATGTATTGATTTGCTTTTTCTAAGTATGGTAGGATAAAACATGAATATGGTTCTGAGTTATGTGCTCCCCCTTTTGCTCTGGGAAACTACAGCATGCTATGAACTCCATCCAAGTGATGAAAAAATATAAATTAATTGTATTTGAAAGAAGAAACTCAGAGAGACATATTCCTTTTTGTGTATACTTTAATAAGTCAACAAATTAAGTTTTAAATGGATTGGACTGTTAAGATTCAGGCTGAACTCTGTGTGAGACCAAAAAATAACATAATAGAAAATCTACTGCATGTTCTGGGGTGCAGCAAAATGAAAAATGTTATTCATCTGTGGCATTTTAAAGTTTGGTTGAAAAGCTGAACAAAAATAGCAAAAAATAGAAGTCTGTCTGTAAAGATAAATAGAAGTCTGTCTGTGTGTAAATAAAGAAATCTCAATTAAATCAAGTAAGCTGCCTAATAAAACAGTAGCACTTTAATTTACAGATGTATTTTTTGTTTTAACAATCTTTGTTAAATAAAGACACATCGTAATAGTGTTACTTAGTTTATGCAGAGTTTATAAATTGTGAAGGATGTATCAAAGGATTTCCTCTTAGATCACATTGAAGGCTAAGACAAACTGTGAGAGATTCCACTGGTTCTCAGGCCACATGGTGAATAAAGGCTGATCTCCATGTAGCCAAAGGCTAGACACCACTAGACTGGTCAGACTGTCTCCATGTTGTGTTAAACTTTGCCAAGGTCTTTTCCAAACTCCTTATGGTGTCCCTCTGAGCTTAAAACTTACTTTTTACTGTACATATGTTTCCAGTAATTCCATAAGCAACTAATAGAGAGTTATCACTTGAGGGAATAGGGGACACAACTATTTTACAATAAGTGTGAGACCTCTATGGATGACCATGAAGAACTATGGAGAGTTAAAGGAACCAGACATTTTTGATTAATCCACAGAGTCTATCAAGAAGGATCCCCAGAGGGATCCTCCACCTAAACAGACTTGTCTAAATGGGAGCTAGTTGATTTGCTCTGACAGGAAGCTTGGAACTAATGTGTAAATTAGGAACAGAGAAGTAGTTGGATCAAGTCTGATGGTTGAAATACTTGATGATGAAGAAGTAGCCAGAATCTCCCACTCATCTAAGAAGTAGAGTTCCATTACATGACGGGAAGGGAATTATCTTGACCTGCAACTCTAAGTGCACTTACGCTGGTGACTTCATGCTTTGGAATGACTCTTTTTAGCTGTAGATTTGGTTTGTGTCTGTGTCTGAATTAACTGTTTGTTGGACACTGTAGAACACTGCAGTGGTCTTGTTGAGGTTTTCCTCATGGATAAGCCAAGACTGTTATTGTGCCTCGCTGCACCATCCACAAGTCACTGCTTGCAATATAGAAAAATTACCTTCTGGCACTTTGCTCTCTACATGTGTGCAGGATTTTAGCAATGGAAGCAAAACAGCTTGGAATATATTTACGGAAAGCTACTTAGTATTGTCTATTAGGTATAGCCGCACGGCATGGTTCTATAAACATAATAACATGGTTCTATAACCATAATGGAACGTCAAATCTTTCTACCTTCTCCTTTGTATAGCAAGAGTCAATAATGTAGGTGCACCCTATGTGGGTACATTGGAAGTTTTAACTGCCTTTTGAAGGACATCATGGCTTTTAGAATATAGTGAGGTACAATATAGACATTTTGATTTCACCCTTAGATCTACTCAGGACTATAGGACAAAACCTTTATTTCATGTAGAAAATGCCTGTATAAAAAAATTAAACTGTGTATAATATCATTTGACATTTTTCCATATGTAAGGAAATTTTTAATAAAATTTATTTATTTTGGTGTAATCATTACTAGCAAAAGTTAAAGACACTCTTCACAGAAAGATACCCATTCATAAATATTTAATAAAACTCATGTTTTCTCATTTTGGCAGACAATTCACTGGTTGTTGCACTAGTTTTCTCATGCCCTGAATCTGAGGCATTACCGGGAAGCCTAATTCTATCAAGGATCTGGCAAATTTAGTAATCTGGCTTTACAGCACACAGGTTGGACAACCTCCTTCTAGGGCTGTCAGGGCTTCAAGCCATTTCGCCATACTCTTGTCTAACGAGTAATCTTATACTTTTCTCTCTTTTTCTTCCTTTAGTAAACAGATGGTGTTGGTGCCTGACTGAGTCCTAAAATAGTTTCTAACTTTGCAACCAATTCTACAATTTCTTATCACTCAAATGCATTAGCCCTTTGCTCTCCATCTCAGCACATATACAATGTACACCTAATGGTAGCTTGCATCTCATTCCTTTTTGCATTTCTATTCACTTTGTTTTGCTTGGGTACATATAGTCTGAAAACTCCTAAATGAATATAGCCCTACAAATTGAATGAAGAAAAATATTTCAGCTAGAGATTATATTTCTGTACAGAATAAAAAAGAAAACCTATAATAAACTTGCTATAACGGCAGAGAGTCTGATGTTCAGTCATGAGTCCCTGAACTATATTGCCCCATATAAAAACATGAGATAGCAACAAAAGAGAAGCACTTTAACCATCTTGATATTCAATGAATGTGCTAACTGCTTTTGTGGAATTACAGTGTTCTTCAGTGTGTTACCTTTATCAAACTGAGGCCTGCATAAAAATGAAATGTCAAACTCTAATACAATTCTAGTCAGTCATACAGTTTATCTTCTTGTCCCCTGATAGAGTTCACAAATTTAATAACTGTCCTTTATCCTTGCCTCAATTTTCTTTCAGCTTTCTATTTAGCTTTCCTTCTGTTCTGACTTGCAGGAAATGCTTCATCTTCCTATAGCAATCACAGTAGAGAGAACAGAAAGGCCCAATATCCCAATATCAACTGTCATTTCAAAGTATATGAGGGTGATCAAACCACTTTGATGGTCAGAGAAAAAAATTTTCATTGCTGTTCTGTCACATACAGTTTAACCTACTTAGACATTAGCTGCCTAAGTTAGCTGTATAGTTTAAACTGAAAAGTTTATTAAGATTCTTATTAACTGTGCTTCATGTTTTATGAGAAAAAAATGTACAAGTTATCCTTAATTGAAAATAATAGGATTATTTGCAAGAAACTGCTGATAACACAATAAAAATATTTTTCAACTGATTAGAAAGTATAATTATTAATTATTCCCCTTTTTTTGGTTTCTGTGACTATAACTAAGAATGACTCTTCAGGTCTCAACATGGTCTCTAAATTAATTGAATGAAATGTGCTGTACAGGCAATAACTTCATTTCAGGTTTGAGTGGAATATTGGGTTTGTCAGTGGTCACTAACCATTACAGAAAGAAAAAATGGGATCTGGAAATTTTAAATGTAATCTGATCAACCAAACAGTGGCTTCCTTTTCTGTCAACTCAAGCATTGAGTTAAATTTTTGGTTTCAGAAAATGTTACTGCAGAGATTTGTCAGCAGTTGCTGTTTTGAAATTCCAGGACTAAATTTTCTTGACAGACACTTTTTATTTCTTTTCAAGTTGTAATAACTTGGATTACTGTAGCGATATAATAAAATCAATATTTGAGAAAATTATTTGCATTGGGGAGTAGTCTACACAATGTAGAATATTCTGTATACAAAAATTGACAAGAATTTTATAAGAATTTTTTTCCCAAAATCCAACTGACTTTTTATTATTCTTGAAGTTACTTTCCATCCGTATAAACATCAATACATTAGACAATGACTGTCATTAGAAATACTTTTGTATCTTTTCCTGTTCCTAGCATGTCTTCACAGAAAGCAGGTTCATGCTGTTATTCTAGGTAGACATTCAAACGCAAAGACTGGATACATTTGGTGTAACATCACTGCTAAACAGTTTGGATTTTAGGTTTATTTTTTCTCTCATTAGAGAGCTAACATAAAAAGAGGGGTATTGCATCCTTTTAAAATTATTCCTAATTAAACCTTTTTCTTTACAGATACCACAAATTATATAGAACAACTATTTAGAGAAAAGGAAAAGATAAACCTGAAGTAACCTGCTACAGGAGAAAAGTGGATTTCTAGTTAAGGTGTTCCATGTAGTTTTCTGAAGATTTCTCTTTAATTCATACCTCTGTAAGAAGTTTCCTGTGTGACCTTAGGCAAATTGTTTAATTTCTCTGTGCTTCTTTTCTCTTCATGTAAAATGTTTTCTTTTTCACAGCATCCTTTTTCATCACCATGGAACCGACGAAATTCATCTTAACTGTGCAAACTCCCAACAATGTGCCAACATGTCTGGCTAAAATAATAGCATATAACTGAGGGAGAAAATAAACTAGAAGACACACTACTTCTGGCATTTCCACTGCTAGCAAATATACTATCACTTTCCCTCATAATTACTTCAGGTTGCACATTGTTGACATTTACGACAAGAAACAAAACAGCAATAAAAAGCAAATATCGTGAAAGGTAGAAATCTAAAATAATAGGATACTTTGGATCACAATATTTTACTGAAATATTGATCCATTTCTTGAAATGTTGCTTGTGTAAAATATACATATAGTTATTAAATTAGGGTAGTAATCTGGTTTTCTTATTAATAAAAGAAAAACCTTATGAAAATTACTAAATCAATTTATTTTCTTTTCGTTTATAATTTGTTGTAAAATCTGTGAGACATCAATTGAAATGGTTCACTAGACCCTAATGACATCTCAGTTGTTGGAACAATACTGAAAAGAGAAATGTCCCGAAAATGTACATAGATAGGATAACTGTAGTCAGTGTCATAAATATGTTTTCTTACATGAGTAGAAGTTTGTTGAGTTAGAAAAACATTTACCTCATAAAGACTTGTACCCAGGTTTGTACATACATTTTGGTTTTTGCATATGGTGCATCATCTTCTGCCACTGTCACTGAGAAACAGCAAGCCCCCTGTTGCATCTTCCGGAGGGAGCCTTCTTGATTGTGGTTTGTGTGCCCATAACCTCAGTGAACCCTGGAATTCACAAAGAGTCTCCTTGTGCTGCCACATGCTCAACACAGATGGCATCTTCAGAGAATACATTGGCAGACACACACAATTTAGCATGTGCAAACAACATTTTTTCTGGAGTTTGTAAGACAGCCAAAGGCAGGTGTCTTTCACACAGATAAAAAACAGCTCTCTGACCTCATGTTGATACTTTCTGTTTCTCCAGCTCCCCAGTTCCAAGACTTTGCTTAAAGTATAAAAACACTAGGTTTCTTCATTTGGATGAAGAAATCTAGTGTTTTCATCTTTTTTCATCCTAGTTTCATCTTTTTTTCGTAAAGATGAACTTTTTTTTCTATTTCCAAAGAATAGCTGATCTGTTTTAGCTGAAATTTATGTTCAATGTTCAGCCGAAAACATCACTTTCAATTCAACCAACAGCATAAGGAGGATAAGCACACAGTAAATTTAACTTGAAAATGTAAATTCAGATGTAAATTTTTAAGAACCTACAAACAGCTTCAGTAGGGATTGTCCCTAACACATTTTAGTTCTTTTGCAATAAGTTTCCAAAAACTTCAAAAAAGTCAAGCGAATGCTATCCCCAGTTTATACAGATTGCAGATCTGGCTAAATGCACTTTAAAGTGATGCAAGATAAAATTTCAAAGCAATATGTAAAGTTTCAGCAAAATGAATGCCTGAAGTAACCTATTGATCCCTCTTTGTCTTATAATCCTTCTTTTCGAAACCAGCATTCATATCTGCATGTGGTTTATAAAGTAAAAAAAACATATATTTTATTCAAACAAACATTTTACAGGCAAATGAAAAAACTTACACTCCTGTATACTCAGTTATTCCTATGCCAGTAACTGTTTCAAACAAGCATCTTCATGAAGGCTTCTTATTAAGTCACCAGTGAAGACTAAACAAATATTCTAAAAAACATTAAACAGCACTGTAACCCCAGATTGATTTTTCTGTTACTCAACTTCTGCTTTTGATTAACTCAGTTTAGAAAGCCATAATCTATGGTGAATATTTTCTCTTCTGAGAAAAAAAAAAGCCAGTCCTTACTAGAATTGTGAAAGCATTGGTAGAGCTGAGGAATGAGGACACTAAGGGTCAAGACTCAAATGAAAAATTGTGCTTAAATGCATTTTTTTCCCTTTCTCTCTGCTTCTCAAAATGTGTAATATATGTTTGGCAAGAAGTACTTTTTCATTATTTTGATCTACATTCTGAAAATTTGAGAATTTAGCATAGTTGCTTAAAAGTATGACTTTGTACCTTACTTTGAGCATATGCTGTATTTGCTACTCACATCTTGTGTAGCAGCTTCACGTAACTTATTTGCCAAACACACATGAATATTATTTTCATGTGTGAAAGTACAAAGCTAAAAGATGCTATATTTAATGAAACAAAGTTAATCATATTTATATACATATTGTGTTGAAAACATGAACCCAGCAATATCAAATTGTAAAATTTTACCAACATGGTCAGTGATTTCAATATGGCAAGTTGAAATGGAAAACAAAATGTCTTCTCTGGAAATAAACTGAAAATAATCCTTATTTGTTAAACAGTTAAGTTTGGTTAAATAACATTTATCAGTGGAATGATATGTAATCAAAACATCTCCCAAAACATAGTACAGTTTCTGTCATGTTTCAAATATGTATACTTCAAGGTATGTATCTATGTCATTATATTTACCTCACTGCTCTCAAGATATGCGTATGTAGTAGACTGTAGAAATTTATAGAGACTCTTGACCAAGCTTCCTAAAAGCAACGAGAGAATGAACATTAGTATGGTTGTCCCATCAGGTGAACCATGTGATATCATGTAGTGTTGAAGCCTGCTTTGCTGGACGCCTAGACCAGTGGCAAGCAGATCAGAGGCAGCCCCCAACAATCCAGGACCCCTTCCTGGCTTCCCTGTTTTGTCTTATGAGTCAAGATATGTCCTGGGGCCCAAATCTAATAGCTAGTTCTCTGGTTTCTCTACCATCACTTCCTGGATGGGTACCACACTCAAATAACTTATTTTTCATCTAAACTGAAATATATTTCTAAATATTTTAACGTGTTTTTAGAGTTGAGAAAATTGTAAGCTATAGCTGAAATAGTCATTACTGTGTCTCAGAATGGTCACAGTAGCTAAGGATGGAAAATATCACATCAGCTGTTTCACTTTCCTGCATTATAGAAACGTCTTAGAGAAAATATACCAGTCCCTACTCAAAAGCAGATACTTTCCATCTCCTAGGTGTTATTCAAAGACTAAAAGAAATAAAGAGAAAAAAAGCTGAAAGGGAAGCTCCTTTAGTTGATGGTTTCAATGGGAATGAATGTCAGGTGGGCTGTCTTGCTGCAGGTTAGAACTTGCAAAGATTTCTCCTTAGCTGAAAGGCAAGAGCACACTCTTTCAGTGTAGTCAGCCTAACTCTAACACTTCTCCATAATCACATAATAAATTTCTCTCAGCCTTGTAAATCTTTTAGAAAAGTGCATGATGGCATCCAGTCACAAATTACCGGATAGTTTCTTTTAAATAATTACATTTCTGCAGGATAGAGGAAGCTCCACAATACAGGTCAAGATAAAAGATATCAAGTTCTTTTATGCATGCCATTGAAGAAGAGTATAGCCAGACTTGAATAGAATAACACAGAGAGAGCAGAAATAAAGTATATACATTACATACAAATGTACAAGATTGTATGGAGAAAGCTGTAGAGATATGCTGATGCAGCCCAATATATCAATGTAAAACAACTGGCTACTACTATAAAACTGGAAGAATAATGCTTCATTTTAAATGCTCTGAGAGGAGTATTTCAGTGTGGTAGTTTAGATACAGACAGTCATGATGGCACATATACAAATACACTGCAGATTTTCTTCTGACATGAGCAAAGCCTGAGAGCCTGGCTTTGTGTGGTAAAAACTGCATACACATTTGATAATATAAAACTAATCAATTTGCTAATTAATAGATCCAATAATTTACTGACAGAGGTAGATATTGATGATTATACATTGATGTCCAGTTTTACAATGCTATTCAGTATGTATAAGACAGAGAAGATTATGATGAACATTTGGGTTGAAACGGCCACGTTTTTTTCATATAAGTAAAGCATCACAAGATGTGAATATATTTGCCATATATTAAATGGAAAAAAGAGTAACTGTAGTAGCTCTACACCTTGTACAGTAGAGGCAGTCAGTGACAGAATTCTTTAATGAAGGTTTATGTTTTGTTCTTAAAAGCTATCAACTAAGAAAGTAAGACAAAACTGACACAAAACAAGAATTAAATAATAACTGCTGTGGGTTTATTTCCTGCAACATTTCATTTATTTTATTTCTACGGCAACCTTAAAGCTCTGCAGATCTCTCTTATTGGAGGATAAGGAAAAAAATAACAACAGTAAGTAAATAGGCTGAAATGATGTGCTCATAGTGTTATGAATGCTTGCACAAAGGTTACCCTGGTAACCCATTGACAGATTGCTGGCTGTCTTGTAAGTTTCCTCCCAGTAAGTCATTCCAGAGCTTTGCGTGCTGGGC
Source organism: Corapipo altera (assembly GCF_003945725.1). Taxonomy (NCBI): domain Eukaryota; kingdom Metazoa; phylum Chordata; class Aves; order Passeriformes; family Pipridae; genus Corapipo; species Corapipo altera. The sequence goes on along the minus strand of NW_020884878.1, from coordinate 24,039,341 downwards.
CAAAGAATACTGACTGATTATTCAAATGTCTGGCATTTCTAGGCAAGAAAACTATACCATTGACATTCTCAGCATATATTATGTGTCCTTAATTTCTGGTTTAGGTAAACAAGTTTTTCTTCTCAGCAAAATCCCCAAACATATAGCTTTGAAGTAGCTCATCAGAAGATGCTTTTCTTCAACTTAGTGGTGACATCTACAACTCGAAATAAACTTTTTCTTATAGATAGCATATTCGCTTGGAAGCTGTCTGACAGTACTCACCGAGAAATTAATAGAAATATCTAATGAAATTTACAGGATGGTTAAAATAGACTGCAGAGCAATATTTAGTCCAATTATACCATGCAGTCCAAAGTAACTTTAGCTACTCAGTTTAACAGACTTTAAGAATAAAAAACACTGTTAAATCTGTATCACTACATTTTATCCAATTATGTCTGCATTGAACTCAATGTCAAAAGTTTGACTAAATCATCATCACTTTGTGAATAAATTGTACCTTCTAAGAAGGCAACCAGGTTTAACCAGGACTTTAGCAAGGGAGGAACAAGCTGACTCGTCCCTTGGTAACTTGGTCCAGTGACTTGTCTTTTCCCTTTTTTAAAAAATATACAGGTCTGCCTAATATGCCTAAACTTCTCTGGTTTCAATTTCCAGTTGCTGGTTCTAAGCTTTTATTTCTCTACAAGATCTAATAGTTGTTTACTAGGCCATCAGTCATATGACTGATTGTACACTGCACTTAAGTCACTTTCCAATGTTGTTAAAAATAAGCAGAATGATTCTTTCAGTCACAGCCATAATATAAGCCTACTTTTTTTGTTTGAGAAGCTTTTGCACTAATTTCCTCACTCTTTTTCTTTAAGTCCTTCAGGGACTGTGTACATCAAAACTTTTTTAACTATTCCAGTGTGTCTTATGCCAAGATAAAAATGTTGGTCTGCCACCTCTCACTTACTGCTCTCCCATTTTTCATTTTCCTTGGCTCATCAAAATTCATGTTAAAATTTCAAAACAGCATTGAAATTTAGTCTTCTTGAAAGAGTATAATGTCAAGGATGGCTAAACTGATTCAAAACAAATGAATGTTGAAAGTTATAAGAGAAATATAAAAATCCATGTAAAGTAATATGTACACAGGAATATGTACTATGTCAGCTGTAGCAAAATTGTCCTTAACCTTTTTGGAAAATTTTTGCTAGTAACCACAAGGCAGTCATCAGCTATGCATAACACTGTACATTTATACACAGAAAAGTTGTGACTGAGAAGACGGCAATAAACCTCATCTTTTATACTAAGGGCCATGGGATGCATAGTGGGAAAGGCTCCTACTGGTTCCCTATGCTTTTGATCAGGCCTTTTATACATACACAGAACAAAGAGCACTTCTGCTTTGGGGATCTTCAATAAAATTCTTAAGTCTTCAGTAGCTGGGTGGAACTCATTTATCTCCCTCTGCGATAAATGAACAGTTGTTAAAAAAGAGAAAGATCACTTCTCTCTGTTTCCAGGATTACAAGAAAGGATCAACTTCACATAGTCATTCTTCTGATTTAAGCTCTTTAATTAAGACATGATGCTTTTTAAGAGTATTGTCTTTCTTGAAAAAATTAATATTTTCACCTCAAAGTAGATTCTATTAAAATAGTAGACTCCTCGGAGGTTAAATGTGATACACACATGGAAAACAACTGCATTTGCTAAACAATAAAAGATATATGGATAATGAGATGCTATTCTACAAGAAAAAAAATGAGAAAAATAATTTTGGAATTATCTGTATGGAGAGAAGCAAAGCAGTGCAGCAGTTTTACTAATGTCAGTATATATACTCGTTCAGTTCATGAGAGGCTATGCCATTTTGCATAAGCCATTATCAAAGGTGCACTTTCATGTATAGTTATTGGTGGGCACTCACACAGCAATATGTTGTCTTGTATCCTGTCATCTCTCTTTGGTCACATTTAGACTTGTTTGTAAATGAGTTACAAATAATGACATTGAAATGTTTTGCCACTTTTACACATAAATCTCATCAATAGCTGATGAAACACCAATGGACTCTGTTAAATGGACTGTGCCAATTTCTTTGTTTTCAGTATGAAAAAGACCATGCATAAATAGCAGAAAGTGCTGCATAAAGTAAAATGAAAATATCTGTCATATTGTAAATATTCTGCTGAGAATCTGATGGGAGAAATAAAATCACTACTGAAATATAAATAATACTTAGTAGATAGGTTTTAGACACAGAATTGTATATTATTCACACACATTTTTCTCTCTCTGTTTTTGAGTCCAAGCAGTACCACCTATTTTAAGAATACATGTTGACTTTGGTTGAAATGTTTATTTCATCTAAAAAGAGAAATCAAATGACAAAACAGTGAAGAAATATTTTTTTGGAGAAGGTAATGTTCAGCTACCCTTGGCAATTATTTGAATCATCATAACGTGTTCTGTTGATGACATAGAGTTAGACCTTTTTTGAGTGGGAGTAATCCAGTGACTTCTCTCAGCTTCTAGAACTTAAGAATATGCTTTATCATATCCCTCTTTAACCTTTTTTTAGACTTGTTGATTCCCAGGCTTTCATCTTTCTTCATAATTTATTTCATCTTTCTTCTCTAGACTTTCTTAATAGCTTCTTAATAGCTGTAAGTTTCAAAAATCCACTGAGATTTTGTTCTGAAGAACTTAGAAATTATCTAATATTAATGGGAAATTTCTACAGAAGAGGCATTGTCCACTGTGTGCATCTCTATGGCATTATGTTAATCCAAGAATCACCTAGATTCTCACTGGATTTAACTCCATTTGGTTTATTTTTACAAGATTTGATTTGGTCTTCACTTTACCTCACAAATGAATATTTGCACATCTACCTATAATAATTCAGCAATTTTCAAGAAACTTATGTCTGTAATTTTTAGAAGATAAGTGGTTTTCCATATAAAATAATCAATTTTAAATATACATAATTACACAATAACAAATTTTAATTAATATTATTATTTCACAGTTAGTAAATCTCTAGTATGTAGAGAAGGAAAAGGAGGAAGGTGAGAAGGAGGAGGACAAGGAGTAAAAAAATGAGGTATTCTTATTCTTTTTGATATTTACAACTTTATTTCTGCATCCTTTCTGTGTGCACACATCACTAAGTAGTGAGTTTTTGTTTGACTGATAGCTCAATGTGGTAACACACGTATAAATTATGCATAGCTATTCCATGAATGTAGCATCCACAGGTGAGGACTGCTGACAGATAATGAGGTTATAATGAACTTCTTTATGTCTGACTCAATTTTACATACAGTAAAAAAAGGTTTTGGTGTTTCTTGGTTTTGTTTGTTTGATTGTTGATGGTTTGAGTTTTTTTCAGTATTGCAAGAGTGTTATAGCCTTAATCCTTCATTGCAAATATATTTATCCTATCTTCTGAAAATATAAACCTTGTGGAAAGGGTATAGTGATAAACTAAAAAATACACTCCTAAACATTCTTTCTCAATTTTTACTGTACATACAGTTACTGTTATTTTATATGTTGTTTTGGATGTCCTCTTTCACCAAGTAAATACTTATCCTTCCATTATGTTTCTACACATTTAATAATGTAGTTTTAAAAGATGTTTCAATTTGAAAGTTGACTTTTTTATCTCTATATATTTGCAGTTGCACTGACTGCAGTGATTTCACGTAAATGCCACTAAGTTAATAGAGTCAATACATTTCTATGTTAATTACACTTTGTGCTGTATAAATGGAAAATAAAAAAGATCATTTATTAGGCCATCAGCCAAGCTATGGCTTCAGCACTGATGTCTTTCCCCTCCCTAAAAGCACTACGGTTACAGTAACTAGGCTCACTTTTTAGAGAGTTAGATGATGTGTCATATCTGGATATAATCTAAAACATTATTTGCATAGTTGGTTATTATTTTCTCCTCTTGGCTTCAGCCTGTCAGATTGAGAAGGATTAAAAAGACTATTATTATAGGCATTGGATTTGTGTTACTACAGAAGATGTAGCAGTGGATGGCAGACAGCCAGGCAACAGCACAAGAGTGGATGTGTCAAATGTTATGCACATCACTACTTGAAAAAATACAGAGCTATAGTTGTATTCCCTATTGCTGCAGCTGAGAGCCGTGTTTCTACGATTTACAATATTTCCACCATTTGGGAGAATAGAAGTTGTTTCAATGTTATTATGAAGTGGAAGTAAAAAGACTAACTGCAAGCTTGTTTATATTTGAAGTCCTCTTCATGTGTTGGTACTAGTATGAAAACTACTGTTTACATATATAGGCAATATATTTATGGTGAAAGTTCACAACTCAAAACACAAGCCCCAAATTTTCACTGCCATATTAAAAAATAATTAGAAATAAAAGAAAATAAAAGACAAAATAAGATGTCAGATGGTCAGAATTTTTAGTCTACAATACTTTTGAAACAATTGATTTGTCTTATGGTCTGTTCTTCATGGATTTTTGACCATATATCTACATATATAGCAAAAATTTTTCATGTTTATGTTGCATCAAAATGGATAATATGTAGTCATATATTTGTCATTTTTAAGTTTTTAGGTGATATTAATCTTCAATTTATTTGCTTCTGAGCACATTGCAAACTTCCTTTCCTCTATTCAAATAATAAATTAAAAATTACAAATTGTTTTACATTTACATAAGTATTTCATAAGTATTTATATAACTATAGCTCCAAAAATCACTGATCAATTTGAGTAACATAAGGGGCATTGGTGTACCTTCACAAAATTTTAGATGTAGAACATAATCATGCAAGGCTTAAAACATCAAAACAAACAGAAATACTATATAAAAAGACAAGGTATTAGAGGATTGTAAGGAAGAAAGGAAAAGGATAAAATCAAAATACAGCCCGTGCTATTGTTTTCTTTACTCAATTTCCATCCAAATCCTAGTTCTGATATCTGATTACTCTCGGATACTAATAAAAAAAATTTATCTGAGAATTACCTAAGGAAGGAGTTCAGGTGCCTATTTCAAAAGTACCTTTTACGTTAAATGAACCCTAATGTTATTTTCACATTCACTTTTTAGTTAGTCCAATTATTAAAAATGATGCCAATTTACTTCAGAATTACTTTAACTACAAAGATAAGCTGAAACCTCAAGACTGAAATATTTATTTATAAAATACATGTCAATATTTTTAGGGTCTTGAGAACATTCTGCATGATGTTTGCATGCACTGACCCATTTTTCTGTCATATCTCTTCTTGTTTCATATGAAAAGTATGGAACTCATAAGTTTTCAAGACAAAAAGACATTTGAGATCCTGGGCTTTCTTGATTTCAAGGCAAGTGCTTCTCCTAGATGAACTCAAACCTGGTTTACCAGCAGACTGCTCATCCTGTTTGCATCTGAGAACAGAGGTTAGTTGCTTTTGTGTGACCCTAATTAGCAGGAGATTTTGTGCCTTGAGTGGCACTACAGGTTGTGCTAACAGTGAATAATACCACACTTACCTCTGCAGTGCATGAGTTTTTTTGTGGCTCTAACAATAAGTATGTCGATAAGTTTTAATGTGAATCCTCTGCCTAGAGAATTATCCCTTTAATTATTCTTTATCCCCTATCTTTTGACATGCAGATGAAAAAATTACTGAGGAGTTACTGTCAATAATAATTAATGCAATAATATTAAGTATGAGGCAAATGTCTAAAGTCAGGCATTGAAGTGTAAAGGTTATTACGTTGGGTTTTTTAATCTAAGCATTTTGGTAATGTTTTGAAAAAAAAACGTGCAACTAGCTAGGGAGAAATTTCGTTTTGAACATATGTACTCTAAAATATATGAGCACTTTCAAAAATTCCATTCCTTGATTTCCGTATCTTTTACTGTTTTTCTAACACTATTGTTTTTTGCTAGAGAGAGCACTGTGTGAGTCCTCTAATACAGCAAAGGCTGATGGCATGACATTTCTGTCTTTGGCCTTCCTTTAATTATGTTTCATGCTGACCCTCTCACGTGGAGCCAGTACCAGAAAGCATAGCTTTGATAGTAGTGTTTACATGAATGTTTGATAAGCATCTGTCAGCCTTTAGCACTCTACAAGACTGTGTAACACAAAAGACAGCCAGGAAACCCCAGAGCTTTTACCACCTGAAAGTGTAATCTGTGTGTTTTCTGAATTTCAAATGAGGACAGAAATTGTTCTTTTGTAACTCAAAATATAATTTATGTATTATTTACTATAAGAATATATTAATCAAAAAAGATGGTTGGTACTTTTCATTAAATGCAGCTTTCAGGAGCAAGGTCAAGATATCTTTCAATACATGTTTATGTTATGAAATTGTCTTTGATCCCACTAGATGAAAAAAAAGAGACATATAGCATGAAATAGTTGACAAGACTAATGACTACATCAATATGAGAAGTGAGAAATTAATTGCAAGCATTTAAACTTATTTTTTTCATTTCAACTCTTTCTCAGTTTTTTTTATTTGCTTTCTGCAGAAATTTCAAGAATCATAGAATAATAGAACTGCTTATCTTAGAAAGAACCTTTGGACTGGAAGAAGCAAAGCTTTGTTTCTGCTTGTATTAAGCTGTTACAGTGCCTCACTATCCTCATGGTAAAGAATTTCTTTGTAATATCTTATATAAATCTGTCCAGTTTCAGCCTTGTCCTGTCACTACAGGCCCTTGTAAAAAGTCTTTCTCCAACTCTCTTGTTGCCCCCTTTAGGTATTGCAAGGCTGTGATAAGGTCTAGTTGGAGCCTTTTATTCTCCAGGCTGAACAACCAAAAATCTCTCAGGCTGTCTTCACAAAAGAGATCCTCCAGCCCTCAGATCATCTTGGTGGCACTCATCTGGACTCACTCCAGCATTTCCACATCATGTCCAGAGCTGGACACAGTACTCCAGGTGGGGTCACATGAGATCAGAGTAGAGGGGGACAGTCACCTATCTTGACCTGCTGGTCAGGCTGTTCTTGGTGCAGCCCAGGATACAGGTGACCTCTGGGCTGCAAGAGTACATTGCTGTTGGGACATGTCAATTACTCATCCACCAACACCTCCAAAGTCCTTGCTGGAGAGCTTCTCTCAATCCATTTTCCACCCAGCCTGTATTTGTGCTTGAGATTGCCCTGAACCAGGTGCAGGAGCCTTCCAGAGTCCTTTTGTTCGTGATGTTCACACAGGCTATGGTGGTTTGAGACCCCTAAAAATCCAATTCCCAAGTCCAAACCCCCCTCCACAACTCAACCCAGTGTGAGAGGGGTTTTCCAGACACAACACAAGACTCAATATGGGGAGAAGGGAATTATATTACAATTATTATACAAATAAATATTATAATACATTACATACACAATCCTAATTATCTCTCCTATGATAAACCAGTACGAGTTTGCAGGAGCATTTGCAGAAGCACACAAATCTAACTCTAGACTGCAGGAAAGTTCTTGATGCTCTAGTACACCACTACACCTAAGTATTCCTAAGTCCTTAGTCCTTAAGAAATGAAAGATGAGAGATGACTGTATCTGTTATTGAATAAATCCTAGGCAATTCTTCTGTCCTTGTTTATTAAATAAGAGCAGGCTAAGCTAGCAGCTTCACCAAGAATCAGTTGACTCTTTCATACCATCCCATCTTTATGTACTGTATGCAGGATTAATGTAAGCATGGAAAAATGGATGGAAATCCACCTGCGCCAATTAGAGAAGAGAGTTCTGAAATACAAAATGGAGAGTGAAAAAGCAACATAATATTAATGAACATTTAAAGATTCCACTCAGTGTTTGAGGTGCCATTGATTAGCCTGCCTAGCAAGCAGTCTCTTAGTGTTCCCAGTTTTAAGCCAAGTGGTGTTTTCTTTCAGTCAAGGGCTTTGTATGCTCAATTCTGCTCTCAATTACACTGCCACATATTAGGGGCAACTGTTATCTTCAAAGGAATTATTCTATTCACTCCAGTGTAACTCAGATTAAAATATGCCCCTAAAAACTCTATTTAAAAATGTTGAAAGGTTGTGGCAATTGCTACATACTATGTGAATCAGTTCCAGAGAAACTATGCTTAAAAGACCATGTTCATTGCTATAATATTAGAAACAGTCCTTTGTTGTCTTTAAAATCTATTTTAAGTTGATCGCAGATTTTTAAATTGGCACGTGTGCTTGTCAAAATATGCTGCTCTAAAATTAATTTTCTTTGAGGAGTGTTTCCCTGAATATTGCAATCAATTAAAAACATGCTAATTTACACTCCCTAAGGCTAGATATCTATATTTAATCTTTTTAATGCTTTCTAACACTACCAGCAATTTTCCTCCACACATTGGAGTAAGTACAGGAAAATGTGGGAGCAGATTTCAACCAGTTTGTAATGTTTTTCTTAAACAAACAATAAGAATATTGCTAATTAATATTTTCCATTTTTGTGCACAAGCTGCGAAATTGCACAGCTTGCTGAAACTAATGAATCACAGAAAGTTACAATCTTGAAGGAAGAGAAATACACTAAAATTTAGTACTTATAGTTCTCCACTACATAATTTTCACAAACAACGAACTGATCACAGTCTCAAATATCCAGATATGCATTCCTAGTATAAGATGCAGTTGCAAAAATGAAAGTGTAAATTGTGCTGGTAGACTTGAAAATCAAGCCTTTCAGGAAAATGGTTTTTAACATGCAAACTTACAACTGTAGGATACCTATTAATGGTATACCAATTTGAATAAACACACATAGGACCTTGTTTTCAATTGCTTGTCACTTTGCCAGATTTGTTTTAATAGAAATTTGTCTCTTGAACAGCTTGATAAAAAGTGGATTTGGGAAGCACCATGTTTACAGTCTATTTCTCCTAGACTTTAGTAAAGCTGAATATCCTTACATACTTATGCACGGATAAGAAAGACTTTCTTTGCAGTTCCCATCTACTTCTGTCAAAGAATTATATAACTGCATTTATACTAGAATCATGCAGGGAACATGCTGGACCTTTGGAACATAATTATCTGTTAAAAACTCTCTGATGCAGTTCTGGCTCTGGGTCAACTATGACTCTCCCAGACAATTACCATGCACAGTTGGGAGTTACAACAGGCCAAGGACTAGTACTGTTAGACAATTTGGATGATGTCACCCTTGTTGGAGGGGGAAAGAGTGCAATAGTGTGGACATGAGATGCTCTATTCCAGCTGGCCTCAGTGATAAGAATGATCCTGGGAATGTTTGATTTATGAGTATAGTTGTAGTCTATGGAGCCAAGGGGAGGAATTGAAAACAGCTGTTCTATGCTCTCAGTGCCCAAACTGCCAACTATGGGTAGTACAAAGAGGCAAGATAATGCCAAAGAACCAGGAAGGAAAGACTAAGACAGATGTTTTGTTCCTGGACTTGCCTGAGGAGGGAAATAGTGGGATTGTTTAGGTTTGGAATCTTGTTTGGGTGAAAAGTGGGAGTAATGGTTAAGACAGTAAGCAGTCTTTATGCAGTCAATCAAGGCTTTAATTTATACCCTGCCTGATTTAGGACAGCTAATAGAGATACTTAACAACTATGCCAAGAGCTTTCCAGCAAACTGCTTTCAGTTTCTCGTGTTGATGCTGTTGCACTTTGATCAAAAGACAAAATTTTCAACTAGGACAGGAGAAAGAGGGGCCTGGAGTCAAGGCCAGATAGTGCCAACAGTAGACTGCTGGGCACTCTGTTCATCCTCTGCTAAGGTATTTCTACAACCTAGCAAAAAAAGTACAGTCTAGTCTTAAATTAGGCTTAATTTCACAAAGTTTCAATATTTTCTGTACAATAAATAGTGCATCCTTCCTTACACATAGTTTAGTGGTCAAAACTAGGTCTGAATGGTTTGTACACAAGATTCTATTAATTTTTCATTATTGCTATTTTTTATTTGTTCATTTCTACTCTTCAAAGTGCAAATACATAATTTCTTTCGTGTTTTCTATACAAAGGACCTTATTCAGCTCTTTCTTACATACAAATGGTAGTATACCTGTGAGTGTGCCTTTTTTCCTGCAGTTAGAAATTTTAACACCATTCTTCTTGACTTCAGCTTCTACAAGGTAAGCAAGAGGTAGTACTCAAGTTATACAAGACATGGTTCCTCAGCACTTGTAGAAACAAACTCCTGAATTTTGGAGGCCAACAAAAAGAGGAAGAGTCAACAATGCATATTACTTATGAGCATTAACCCACATGTCTATTCTAACTGTAAATCCATCAGGTTTAAATACAATTAAAATAACATATAAAGATTCTAAGAAACAAATTGGTGCTTTCTTGTCTTCTTCACTTTTGGCTTTATTTTACAGCTGTAAAAGGTGGTTCCAACAAAAAATAAATGTTATCTACATTTGCTGGTTATTTATTGATGTGAAATTATTCACATTCATAAGAACTACAATGTTAGCCCTACTGTAACAGGAAGCACCTGTCTCATAATTCATTTTTGCCTTTCTACCTCCTGGCTTGCAAGTTACAGATTTTTGTCAATCTTTTCCTATGACATAAAACTTGACTATTAAAAGTCAGTAAAATCACTGAGGTTGAGTCTGGCAGAGACTGAACTCAGTATTCCTACAGCAACTGTACTGCTTCTGTAGCCTAAGTAGTACCTACCAGTGTTTTGTCTTAAGCCAATGAGTGAACATTTCTTCCAGAAAAACTGTCTGATGCACTGAAAAATAATTCTCTCTTCCCTTTCAATGAAAAACCCTGAGGAAACACAAACTCATTTACAAACCTTGTTTCATGCTTAACAACACCATGGAATAAGCATGTAGTGTTGCCTCTGCTTTCAAATACTAGAGTATTGGTGTTATCTGATGTAAGGAAAGTGATTTTCCCAGAGAGACACGCAGAAAATGACAAACTGGGCAATCACGTCTTGCAATAACTGTCTTGAGAATGGTGGCTGGAACAAAAATGGAAAAAGTTAAAATCTGTTGAGGTGAAACTAAAACAGAAATCTTGGGGTAAGGATGTGAGTGATTCAACAAAATAAGATAAAATTATACATTTTGCTTCAACTTAATGTTCATTTGACTTGAAAACTAAAGTTTTCCCTTTTTTCCCCCCTGCTTCTAACTGGTTGCACTCTGTTGAGGAAAATCTCAAGTGCTATTTAAAAATGAAAAATTGCACAGCTTTAAAAATGTCAGAATAAATTTCAGTAGCATATATTTCAAGAAATAAAGCCTTTCTTTTTAGAAATATCTACAAATTTTTAAGTTTTGACTTTCTGGCCAACTTCGGATAAATTTGAGTTTGTTGAGATTTACTGTCCAAACTAGAAGTGCAATTTTCCCACAGATCTTGTGATTTTTTCACTGAAAATACAGTTTCCAACGCTATATCATGGTTCTGACTCTAATTCCATATTTGAACTGCTGAAATATAAGAGCAGAAACACAAAAAAAGAATAAAAAAACTTTAAACTTCAGAAGATACAGCAATCAAGTGCCAATTTCAAACAGAAGTACCTGACATACTTAGTTGAGCTATTATAGCATGAAACTTCAGATCTGGAGACATTCTAACGGTGTAGGAAGGATAGATATTATTTTAAAAATTAATGTAATAGAGCTGGTGCTTTCATTAACTTGCTATGTAATTATATTTTTTTTTCCCTACCTTTCTCAGGTATTTCACAGGAGTCCAGTCTTCTTCTTTGTGTTATCTAGAATGCTGGTAAAAATGTTTCTTGGTCACAATTGTGAGTTACAAATTAATAAAAGTTGGATATAAAGCTACAACACAGTAAGAATTTTTTCATACTTTGAAACATTTAACATGTTTACATAAGAATCTTTGTGTAAAATCTGGGATAAAGCTCTCCCAGAGCTTAACTTTGAAAAAGGCCTTTCACAGAGACCTTTTCACAGAAACATGAGTAAGAAAGTGGGCAGGGGTAAACCGTCTTTGACATGCTTGCCAGCTTTTAGAAAGCCCCTCCAACATCTTGATGCCTCTCTCATACAGACTAGAACATGGATTCCTCAGAGGTCTTTTATGCTACAGGTTAGTATAACGCAAAAGTATATTCCTGAACTCACTTCTTTCTGGCAACACATGGCTTTACAACATTCAGGGAGAATGTTCTTGCATTATAAGTACAAGGCAGCTGATGAGAACAACAGAATTGCGACATGCAGGTTGTGTAGAACTGAACATGAGCACTGAAAGAGAGGGAAGGGATATGTCTCCTTATCCCTGTTCCTCACAATCCTTCAGTTCTACAGTGTTAATATATCCAGTCAAACCTTTAAAAGGATGTCCTTTTTTAGGTGATACTGCTTGGTATATTTATCCATACAGACCAGTAGACAGGCAGTAAATATCATTTAATTGAAGATGATATAGAAGCAGATGTATTTTTCAAGAATGACTCTTACTTCGTGTGTGGTAGCCCTCCTTTGACCAGTCTAGACCTCTAAAAATGGTTCGGGTGTACTCTGGTACTGACTGTGAAGTAAACCGATTAAAAGGGGGAAAAGCACACTTTTCCACACAATACCATGACATATAAGCTTTTGGCAATTAATTTCTTATTGTTTTCCATTGTGTAACTGATCAGAAGTAGCATAAAGCGGGAAATCAGAATGTAGATCCCAAGGAAACTATGATATATAAAAAACCCCATACGTACTTCTTTCTGTTTTTTTTTCTTTTAGGCACACATTCATCAGTAATATAAGCTGAATGAAGGTTCATTATGTAGTAATAAATTAAAGAAAGCACTCACAGATTTTCTCCCTCATTAAAAATGCTATCTTGTAAATTCTCAATGTGACAAAACCTCTTAATGTCACTTTGTAGTTCTCACACTATAGGAATGCACAAAGTGTCATATTCAACAAGCAGTGTAACATGGAAATTAATCCATTGCTATTAAAATTGGGATTTTTCACCACAGAGGTTAATACTGAAGTACAGAAGCAAAACTGTAAAATCAGGTTATAAAATGGCCCTCACTTAGACCTTGAAATAAGTACTACTGACCTTCGCTGGGGCTAAAGAAGTTTCAAACAATTGAATCATTATGCTTTTAAATGAGCCTCCCTTTACCATATTGAAAATTAAGCTTTTCAGGCAGAAGCAGAGATTTTCCACTAACTTTGTTGAGCCATCTGATCGTGAAAGGTGAATTCTATATAGTTGATTTTAAATGGACTAAATGACACTTTCATACCAAAACTTTATCATTCTGCTCAACTTCAAAAGGGATTTCTACCTCCTAAGTAAACCATATGCAAATCTTCCAAACTGCCTTACATGCATTCCTTTGAGATGTTTTTGACTCTGATGACCTCAAATTGTTTTTATTTAGTTGAATATCGGTTTTAGAGAAGAAAAACTTAGATTCACTCTGCAGGTACTGCTTAGGCCACAGCAAAGCTAGGTTTCTGTAGCATTTTATATAATATTCTGGCAATGTCAAAGATAATCCAATACATATTTTCATATGTGGTTTCATTATGAGTTAGTTAATTTTACTCCTTTTTATTCATATACATAGTATATGGGCCATAAAAATCCTGGGAACACGGTGAAAACCCATGAGAACACAGACTGGCTTAGATATCTGACATCACAGCAGTATCTGACAATATTTATTTTAGCTCATACTCAGATTATTTGTGTTCATAGTACAAAATTCTGGTTTTGAAGCACTTGAAGATCCTTTCAGTTCAGCTGTTGGGCATTGCTCAACATCAAGGATAAAGGTACTTGCAGTGTCAGACACTGTGCGGGAGGCAACATTTAGCCCTCGGTTACATTCACAATTGCAGGACAGGGTCTGTTCACTGCTTGGTGGCACAATAGCCTTGTTTTTTCAAAAAGCCATAGGAGTTTCCAATTCAACTGGCTCACCCTATCTTCCATTCCCCAGTTGTGGGTGACAGCAGAGGCAGAGATTTCCTTAGAACCACTAAAATAAAATTGATACACAACCCATATGTCATGTTGTGAAAAAATATAAAATATGCTGGATCTGTAAAAGCGGCACACCAGGCCATATGCTTCAGACAGAACAGCTTGCATATGTCTAGGCCTCTATACTGACTTCAGGAACTGAAAACAGTGGCTAGTCTACTCCACTTTTCCATGTGTTAAATTTGTTTTGCTAAAGTCAGGTTTACATCTAAACCCAAGGGAAAAAAATCAGCTTTTATGAAAAGCTTGAAATTGATGACTCGCTGCTTATTTTCTGTTCTGCTTTGATCAGTCATGCTATGATCAAATGAAGTGGAACAACTGTAAGGTAGTTATTCAAACCCAAATATTAAATACACAATGAGATATAGGGACCAACAGCAGGAGAGTTTGTCATATCAGGATGGTGTGCTCTGTATAAAAAGCGACACTCTGCCTAGTTTTGCCATTGTCTCAAACACTTTCCTGGCACTTCCTAAAAGGCTAAGCAATGTTAATTCTTTTACTCAGACCCAATTCCCACAACATTATTTTTCACACAACAAAACCTCCATGAACACTGGATTAAAGGTCTGTTTCAGTCTGCATTTGCCAAAAAATCTTGAATCATTAACCCTCCTCATTGTGCACAATATTATGGAGGTCTTTGAACAGCAGGATACTTCACATACAGTATTCTATGTGGTATAAGAGCTAAAATGTACACAATTAAAGAGGTTAATATTCAACATTAACCTCTGTATTTTGATGATGGAACATCATCAGAGCAGTTGGAAACTCTTTTTTATATAAGAATAGTGCAAATGTTTGCACATTTTGGACTTTCTACAAAAGGACACTTTTGAAGAACTGTGAAAATTCAAAATGCATTTAACCTTGCTATAGTCAATCTTTACTGAAAAGAAAACATAATTTAAATAGTAAGTTTTTTCACTTGCCTTTGTCACAGACACCTCAGAAAACCAAGAGACCATTTTCAACATTGTGCAAGCCAGTTTCCCTAATATGAATTTTGCGGAATTGTTTCCCTTAGTTAATGACTCTCAAGTCGAGATATATTTTCTATAGGAGAGCAGACTGGATGACATTATGATGTCTTCTGGCTTTAAAAACTTAATAATCTGCTGTTAAGAAAGTGAAATCCTATACTCACAACTTATGTTTGCAAACTTCATTTTTGCATCATATCTTTATCTAACACTGAATGAAGGTTGCTTCTTCCCATAAAGAATAAGGCAATGCTGGTTTTTCTTGGTTTGGCATTTTTTTCTTAAACCCAGGGCTTGATCACATGCTCTCTTTGCACTGCAGTCGTGTCAGTGAAAGATTTCTTCATGACAGTTACTTGCAATGATGCCCACCGGGAGGTTTGCATCGTCTCCAATCTACATATTAAACTGTTTTGCAAATGCTCACTTATTTTCTTCTGTCAAAATGAACAGTGTTAGCAAAACCCTGCTCATTACACTAACTTTGCAATTTTAGACTGAAGTAAGTCAAAGTATATCCATACGTACAGGTCATCAGGCAGATCTGAGGGAAAAGTTGTGTTGTGTGGGTGGAGATGTGCAGTTGCAGGCTGGCTGGCTGAGTCAGGAAATCCCTCCAGCAGACCTGGTGAATCTTTTCAGCAGGATATGTGATTAGTTTTTTCCTCTGTAAAACCCATATGGTGCTTCCATATTGCCGTGAAAGTTTGAAAGGAAGTATTCAGAGTGGTTCTAATCTTAACTATCAGGGAGTAGGCATGCAAATTACTAGACTATGCCTTGAAGAGGGTTTCCATGTCCCCAGACTGTCTGCTCTGCAAGAACAGTTGGTCCCAAACATTTTTATGTGTAGTTTTGAAATAAAGACATTAAACAAAGTAAAAATCTATACAGTCATGATAATCCTATGAGGAGATTTAACAAAATATCTCTTCTGTTTGCATAATGGTGGTCTAATAATATCTCTTTTACTTAGATATGTATTTAATTAGTAGGTATTGTATCTAGAGCTTTTGTCTTCCCTGGAAATGGACAGACATATAAAAATGCTGGGTTTTGATGCTAAACATCAAGTATTAGATTTGTTTTCAGCTCTTAAATAAGATAAATCAGATATTTTTAAGTTACTTGTGTTTAGCAGATAGTTGTTTGAATAAAACAAATTAATAAGATTGTAAATAACAATGTAGCTAGTTTTGATTTTCAAAAAAGAAAAATATCTCATATTTTCCATGCAGTTGTAGGCAGAAATGAAAAGTTTGTCAAACATATCTAAAAAGACACAAAATCTATCATCATTCCTTATGTAAGCCTAGAATTTCTTCCAATAATAATAATTATTATAATTAATTTACCATTCCATATGAATATTACAATATGTACATTAAAATGTCTTATGGTGGGGCAACAGATACAGTACACAGTCTGCTTTGGTACCTATATTTGTTAATACTGTCAGAGAATCATGTGTCACCATTAGGACATAGATATGGTTTTTATCACAGTTGCTTTACTTTAAGATTTGACATATTTTTTAATATGAATTTTCTGAAAATATTTTAATATTTACAGATGCCTGTCCTGTTTTGTTGCTCAGAAATAGTTTTGGCAAGTATATTTCAGTCACAATTCATTATTTTCAAGGGTTCTAAAATTATACTGCTTTACCTTTTTTCTGTATACATATGAATATCCAAATGCCTTTTGTTTTTTACTTTTTCAAAGTTTTCTGAGAAAACAGAATAAACAAATTCTATATTCTTGTAGTTAAGTTGGAAGCAACATTTCAACTTTGTTCTCAGGATGGGGCACTCCTTAATATAGCATCCACGTATTTCTATATTTAGATTCCTCAGTGCTCTGGAAACTGACTTGTTTTTATTGTTTTACTAGGTACTATTATTCTTCTTTAATTTTTTTCACAAGTTTGTATTAACAGTCTATGAAGTTTTGCTATCCAAAATTTTATCTCTGCAAGTGAGATGAAATGAAATTCAAGTGTTAGCAAAGATTAAAGAAAAAAAATTACATGAGAACATTAGTACCCATAGCTAAACTTGTATACCCTGAGGTTCAAGAACATTAACTAAAGCATGCACTGCAATAATGCTGAATAAAACTATTCCTGTTATGTAGAGGAAAAGAACTAAACCAGGTATCATTTGTGTTTGCTGAACTGAAGATGTCAGTTACAATGAAGTCTAGGAAGAGTTCTGTTCTTGCTTCATATGCTGAGTCATTTATAGAATTGGATTAAATTTGTCTAGCTACAGTGGTTACCATCCCTATTTCTCTATCCCACTCCTCTGCCATAAATTTACACTCCCACAGCAGGGCTGTCTGAGCAATCTGTGAAAGGCATGGCTGCTGCTGAACCATCATAGTTTACAGACTGCTATGCTAACATAAACCCTTAACTTTAATATACTTTACATTAATATGCCTGGCAGGAGATAGAAAGGCAGACTGCAGGAATGGAAACTGTCTCATCTGTCTCAAATTAATTCATTCTATATATGAGTCAAAGTCTTTAATGTCTATAAACTATTCAGACAGAAGTTGTTGAAAGATAATGTCTTCCTCTCCACCTCAGATAGACTCATGGAAAGATACAGAGTAATAAGTTAACATTTCTCAAAAAACATGCATAAGGAAAGACTTAACAAACTTCTAAAAATTTTTGAGAGAAAAGATCATATTATTGTAGAAAAATTCATAAATTAATTTTTTCACTGCATCCAATTATAAAAATATACCAAGCGTTTGAAAAAGGCTTTCATACTCAGGTTAAAATTTTTGGTTTCTAAGATTATTTTTTCTTTGTGATTAGTCAGAAGATTTTTTTTATCTTCCCTCAGATTTGATCTTATGACTGTCATCTCCTTTGCTACCACGAGGTACGATTAGTACTGATTAGCACTGTAAGTCCTTGACACCAAAAGAAAATTTAAAACTAGTCAAGAGATATCTTTATTTTATCAAATTTTTCCTGTGTGTTTCCTTGTATAATGTTCAGAGAGTGACAGTGTCATTCTGCAAGACTTAAAACATGCATTTGAACCTTTGGAATCTAAAAAGTTTGGAAACCACTCTACTCATAGAATCCTTTTCTCCCTTGATTCTGGACAGACTGCAGAGAATTCTGTAGCATGTATTGCAACCTTGTTGATTCTGGAAATAACTTTAAGCATCACCCTACAACTGTTCTAGCTGTACAATTAAAAAAAGTAACCAAAGCCTTCCTATCATTTGTATTTCTGGGGGTTTATGCTTATATTTCTATGTGTGACAATCACTGAAAGAGAAAGAAAGACCGAAAGAAGCTGTGTGACAGAAGAAAGCATTCACTGGCAGTGAGGGAGGGCATTTCTGAAGAAACCTTTTTATTGTACCTATTTATGGCTTGCTTTTGTGGGTTTTGTGTTGGTGGTTCTGCTGGTTTTGATTTTTAATTACTCATAATGGGCTTTCAAAAGAAGAGTAAGACATAGTGAACATATTGTCTCATGTTTGAGTTTTACCAGGCATACTCCAGGTATTAAGGAATTAGTAACCAGTACACTAATTCCTCCACCATTCAGGAAAAGCAATAGTATATGGAGTATGTTTTTTTCAAATAAGATCTTCTACACAGGGTTGAAATTGAAATTAACATCTAGCCCAAAGAGTCTGAATAAAGCAATCATTTGCTCAAAATCTTTGTCAGGAAAATGAGTTGTAGAACTGTTCATTTTTATTGACTGCAGTGATAGAACTGAAATTGTGAGCTCATTGCTAAAATTACACAGAGTTTAGTGCAGAAATGGTAGGGGACTAGTTTCATTTTTATGATGTGAAATTTGAAGAAATTTATAACTTCTGTATCTCACTCATCTCTAAATTGTAAGGACAAAAACTTTTCAGAGTTCTTCCACACTCCTTACATGTTTTATATACTAAGGTGTGAAGTAGAGAGAATGAGTGCAGCACAAGCAGCTTTGACGAAGCACAGCAAAACCTAGCCCTGCTGCATTTACCAAGAGACACAGAGATTAGACCCTAAATCAACTCTTTACTCTTAGCCTGGTCTAAAACAATTCAGAGAAACAGCATGCAGAACAAAATTTCTTTGAAGACTACGCAAGCAGGCGCTGTATATCTGTGAAATGTCTTCATCTAGTACAGAAATGGCAGGGATAGGATGTTCTAATGTTTCATCTGAATGGATGTTGCATAGAAAACTGCTGTCAGAACACACACAATTCTAAGAGCGATGAAAGGGCAATAATACAGAGACTTTAGGAAAAAGTTATACATTTACAGATTTTCATCCAGGGTTCATGTGGCCAAACTCAGGACATCTGTCACTGTAGTGAGATGCAACTGTTTTCAATTTAAAACAACATGTCTGAAACAGAAAATAAGGAAGTAAAAATTATGACAAAATTTTTCTTCCCCCAAAAGATAATTTTTTTCATATTACTCATTGTCACAAAGACAAACGATACACAATTATTTGCTCAAACTATTCATTTAGCCTCTAAACCAATAAACTGAATGAAAGATATTATTTACAAAGTGGGAAATGCTTATCATAAAAGGGGACAGAAGGGCATTTAGCTATATCAAATGTTGTAATAAAAATACAGTGTTGAATATTAAAAAAAAACCACCAATTTAAATTTTTTATTAAAAAGCAGAAAAATAAATCTTCCAGAGTTAGGTAAAATAGATGAATATAGAATGCTCGTCCAAATCTCAATGAAGCGCTTCAGAAAATTTCTCTTTCAAATTCATTTATGAAGATGAATTACTATAAGCATATTTATTAATTTAAAAAAATATATATTGTTCATAAAAATAAGTAGTAGAAAGTAGAAGGTTGTATACTTATGTATAAGTCATATTTATTTTTATGATAATAAAGAAAAGTATTCAGCTGGAATAGTCTGAAGAATAGCAGAGTTTATAATGTTAGAAGACATCAAGAATTCTCTTCTCAGAAGGATATATTTTTGAAATATCTGACATTTTGCACAATCTAGTTAATCCCCCAGACAAAGAATGCCCTTATGAACCTTCAAGTTCAGGTTTGTTCTTTAGTATAATTTATCAATACTTAATTCATCCAAGACTGGCAGCAGACTCTGTCAGGAGTAAAAAACTATCCGAATCTTTCTTGAGATTACTGGGAGAACTTTAACAAGTAGTCCCAGCAGGCCTCAAGATCTTTCTCCAAGCAAATGCTACAAAAAAATTTACCAAATAAAGCCATAGTTAAATGATTTTTTAAAAGTGGTATCTCATCTTGTTCATGATATACATAGGGGAACATAGACTTTGGAAACCACTATTAGAGAAAGGTTTAGTATGGAAAGAAATAAAAAGAACTCACCAGAGTGAGTTTTGAAGAGTTTAGCTTAAATAAATAAATCCAAGAAAGGCCTTTTTCATTGATTCACAACAGGTCAAATTTATCTTAGAAAAAAAGGTACTTAGTTTATTCTGGTATCTTAGAAAAGGTGAAGCATGGAGTAACACCAAGACCAAAGAGGTTTGTCTGATAAGAAATCATATCTGAAACCACCTTTTTATATACAGGAAAAGCAATTCTGATCTTTTAGGGGAGGACATGTTGGAGATATGGGGTTTGAAGGTTGGGAGTGGGGAGTTTTAAGTTAAAAAACTGAAAGGGTTGATCTTAAATAAAGTTGAAATAACCAAACATTCCTGGATAATAACAATGTCTGTGCAAATTAGTAGGCAAGACTGAGCTTCGGATTTGACTAAAGTAAACAAAATAAAAATCTTGATATCTAGCTATATGCTGGATCTTGACTTGTAGAAAGAGGTATGCATGAAAGATGACACTAAAACTTATGGTCTTCATTACAAGAAGGGTCACATTCTCTAAAGTAAATAAGAAGGGATAATACAGAGAGGACTTTTGGGAGGACAATGTGGATTTCTTGGTTAGATAAACACAAAGAGTGCTATACATGCTTTTTGATATCAATAGAAGCAAATAGGTATGAAGTAGAGATAGATCCATGAGTTAGTAGCACCAAGATGGGTGTTGAAATTTTCTCCTCTAGATAATTCAGAGATAAAATATTACAGGTGACAGAGATAAGGACAAAGAAAGAAAGACTTACTGAAAAATTAAGGAATGAAAGGGGTCACACATAAGGTCACTGAAAGAGCTGCTAAAAAGATAGAAGGTGAAATTAGAGGGAATGTAATACCAAACTGAGATACGATTTCAAAATATGTTGATACCTCATGATGTCTGAGGTTGTTTTTAGCATGTCAAGAAATACTGGAATTGGGTTCTACTGTCTAGGAAGAGAACTTTGGAGACATAGACAAGAGCAGAGAGGCTAGAAAAATCACGGAAGAGGAAGGAAATTCCATCAGGAAAAAAGTAAGTGGTAATTACAAGTTGTTAACAGGGTAGGATTTCTCTGTAGGCACAGATACTACTTTGATTTAATGGAAATTTGCTACTGATGTGTTAAGGTGTAAGATTCAATTGTTTTGCAAGTACTATATTGCTCTCCCCTAGACATTCTAGTTAATCAATCTTTAAAACAGTTTGGGAGCATGTGTTTTCTAGGTTTGACCCTTTTGATTCCTACCCTAATCCTACTGGTGGAGAAGTGAGAAAGTGGCTTCATAGTGCTTGATTTTTTGCTGGGGTTAAACCATGATAGTTTGTTTTTATAGTTCTATTGTTAAGATGTATCTTAAGGTATGGACATTATAGATTGGATAGTGTTGCTGAATGGCATTCCAAGAGCTTGTAGTGTTCTCTTTTCTCCTGAAATAGTTTCATATGTCTGTGTGGGAGAAAAAAACAAAACCAAAACCAACAAACAAGCAAACAAAAACACCGACAAGCAAAAGGAGAAAGAGCATATAAAAATTTATCATTGTACATTAGCTTTGATCTGGCCTATCTGAGAACTTCTGAAAATCTTAAAAATAAGCCTAATGACTAATCTCATGAGATTTCCCAAAAGAAATTCAAATCAGAAGAATGTGAGTTAGGAAGATAGCAAATTCATATATGTAGGTATTTTGGTGTCTATTGTAACTGAATTTTATTACTAAGATATGAAGGTAGTCCATACTTTTTATAGAATATAGATCCTCATAACCTTGGAGAAAGTATCTTCTTTCATCATAAAGCAGTCATGAGCTGTTGCAGAGTAAATAAAGTAGGTTTGGAGGTTTCTTTTCAATTCCACCACCGGCTTTCCACACAAATAGTAACTTTTTCAATATGAATAGACAAATTTACCTCTGAGAATGAAGACAGTACCAACCTCGTATATAAAGTGGTATCGTAAGTTCTAACAAAGAGTATTATGTAACATGTAGGTGTGTTTATTTGAAGCATTAAATATTTATTTTCCAATTATAGTTGTTGCATGAGAAATTTCCACTGAAATGCTATTGCTGTTACTGATCATCTAAGTTCTCATATCAAAAGCAGCCACAAGCAAAATTATTTACTATTTCAAAGGAACACTTCTACAGTATATCTTACTCTTGATGGACATCACTGGGGTACATCATGCTTATATAACTCATTTGCATGAGATGACATGTGATTCTATAATCCAGACTAGCACCCAAACAGTACTAACTTATGGGGGTTTTAAGTGTACTGTGTATCTTTTTAGAGAAGTGAGAAGAGTCCAGTTTTCATTGATGCTGCTTGTCTGCTTGTTTCTAGCCGTGAGCATTTCACGTCTATGTGCATGTTATTTTCTTCCCTTTCTAAAAATATTCTCCATACACAAATAACTCCTATCATAGCTGTTAAAAAAACATTTAAGCCATTCTGCTATTTTTCTAAACATTTCTCTACAGCAATAAGCGTGACCTAGTTTAAGTTCTTGGTGTGAACAAACCTTAAGTGTCTACAAAGCTATATGCAAAGGTCATTGTGTAAAATATTGATGAAATTAAGTGTTTAAATTAAAGCATGTTTTATTTCAGTCTCATTAAAAAAAAAAGATCTATGATAGTCTTATATCTGTTTCTACAGATTTTTTTTCTACAAATAAACTAAGAGTTAAAAATGTTGTTCTCCTGTTTACAACCAAAGATTCCTAATTCTGCCTCAAATTAATGATTCATATACAAATTTACACTTTTTTTCTACTACAGTAAGTAATAGTTTAGGTTCGAATCACGTGCTTCAATTATAATTCATATAATACACTGTCTACCTATGAACCTACATGGTGAGACTGTCTGCTGTGTAGGTCCATATGTTCTTGGAGAAGTAGCAGAAAATTCTGTATGTGTCCGTAATGTACCCCAGTTTGAGATGTGTTCCTTGTTTTTACAGAGTTAGAATTTTCATGGTCTGGAGGTCTAGGCTTTCTTCCATTAAGATTTGGATTACCTCATGGTTATTCGGGAGGGCGATACCACCTCACCTAAGAATAGGCTTCCTTCCTCAGTACTTTTATTTATTGCAAATTTTATCATCTTTATTTATAAAGTACTACTTCCAAATGAAGAAAGATGTTTGTGTTGAAGCTATCCATGAAAGGCTATTTATCTTGAGATAATTATTGAAACTAAGCATTCTACAAATCATGTGGGGGAGTTAAATTATCCATATTCAGAGAGTTATGTATTTTTAAGTGAATACCAAATCACACACAGCATTTCTGAAGTAAAGAGTACTCAAAATGCCATTTAGATTAAACTATCTTTTGTCATTAATTCCATCTGTTTCGAATTACTGAACTGTCACATAATGAATTACAGCAAAATCCAAGGGAATGTTTTCTCTAAACATTCTACATAACTATTTGAATTTATATGGGGGTTTATGTTGTCAACCAGTGTGTTTCAGTATCTTACAATATTAAATATTGAAGTACATAAAAACAGTAAATAAGGGCTTATGGAGGATATCCTGTGTTTCATAACCATATCCAAACTTTAGAATGTATACTACCAAAATTGTATGATAAAAATCTCATAGACTGAAGCACCTCAAAATGTTGAAAATTGCTTCAAGCATTTTATTCACATTCCAAGTACATATAATTACTTATTTTGAACAAGGGCAGAAAATAAGTCTCTTCAAATCTGCAAATTTTCTCTGGGAGTATTTTGTCTTTGTGAAGATATAGAAAAATGTTGGCACCAATATCATCTGTGTATTGCTCTGCTTGTCAGTAGTCACTAGATCATTGTCAATCCACTGATGAATATTTTATGAATCCAGTGCTTCAGGTGATTTTTTAAATAGTTTAACCTTACATTCATCCAGCCCATGCCTCCTCAGCTGAAGAGGGAATAGAAATGAGAGCGTGTCAAAAAGCCTTTTGAAAGAACTTTTCAAGGTATATTATACTGACTGGTTTCCACTTTTCTTCAAAACCAGGGATCAAGGTTGAGAGCAATCAGGTTGGTTTAACTTTGGTAAATTCATACCTTTCTGATACTTTTTTGTCTGTAGCGCGTTTGGGAATGGTGGAAGTATATATTCTACAGTTTTTCCTAAGACTGAAACCCTGGAACTCTGGATCTTCCATTTTGCATTTAAGGAGGACGAATATATTGTTAGCTTCTTGAATGTTATCTTTAGCTGTCTAGTGCCAGCCAGCCAGTTAGGCTGGCTAGCCCCTCAGGAGTTATATTACAAAACCTTCAATGTAGCACAGAACTCTCCTGGCTTGTTTGTACTACACCGTGTTGACTTGGTAGATGTCTGAATGGTTGAAATCTGCCATGCAGATGAGACCTTCCACAAACAGCCAGCAAAAGTTCTCTGGCTGCCAGCTTTCATCCTGTGCATCCTGTTGAGAAGGTGGTTGGTAACAAGCAAAAATATTCTTTCCGCTTCTAGCCATGATCCAGAGACTTTTAACAGCCGTGTCTTTGGCTTCATACTGGAGTTCTCTATAGTCAAAAAGTTACTAATATGGAAGATAAATACCTCTTAAACAGTGAAATCAGATTTTTTCCATCCCTTCATCTCATCTTTCAGTAACATTGCACACAGAATTGTCTACACAAATCAGCATTATGAAAAGGATTACCGTAATATTATATTCCTTCCCATGACATTTTAAGGGCAGTATTTTGTATTATATTGTTTATGTGAAAACTGTTTGTAAAATAAATAAATGCCTAGAACAACAGAAAAAAAAAAAAAGGCTTTTGATCACTTTCATTATTTGAGAGGGCTCCAAGTAAGACTGAACAAGTGGTAGGTTAAACATTGAAAAATGGAACTGTATTGGAGGGAATTAGTTGACTGTGATGTCAATTAACAAAAAAAATTTGACAAACCATATTTTTATTTTTTTTTCCCGAGGGTAATGTGAAAGGCAATGGATCAGAGGAAAAGCTAATGGAATTTTTAGGCATTTCCATATCACCATATTTACAGAGAGGTGGCATCTTCCAGTTTATATTTTAAAAACTTTTTTCTCTTTTAGGACTAAGAAAACTGCAGTCAACTGCTCCATGAAATAGGATGGTTTCCTGAGTTATCTGACAAAGTAACATCAAGAAATGTTCCCTAGATATCTTGTCCAATGGTATTATCAGAAATTATTTATCCATGTAACTTATGCAGTTTTTTAAGCAAACATTTAAGTAGAAGGAATATTGGTGTCAACTTTGCGGTCAGCATTTGCAAACAAATAGATAAACAGCCTCATGCAATCCACTTGCATGCAATCCTAGAGTCACACAATAATTAAGGCTGGGAGGGACCTCAGGTTTTCTCCTTCAACCCATAGCTCAGAGCAGGTCAGAAGCAGATGAGGTTGTTCAGGGCATTGCCCTGTTGATTTTTTAATGTCTAGCACTGGGATACTTGTTACAATCTCTGACTTCTTTCAGTGTATTTTTTCCCCTGATACCTAATTAGAAGTTTACTGCAATAAATCCAGAACTTTATTAGTATAACTTTATATTCTTCTGAACTAAAGGAGGCAAAACACTTGCCTGTGGTATTACCATTGCAGTCTGGATGACCGAGTCATCTTTATACTGCTACTGTTGGCCTCCTGGATTCACAGATGTCAGAATCATAGGGAAAAAAATAAACATACATGCAGTTTCGAGAGGCTAATACACATGTAAAAATGATGGGAGTCTTCTCGGTTAATTGTCCAATTGCACTCAATGAGTATGTTGAAGAAATATTGTATAGCTAACCCTGTACATACTGCTTAGGGACAATGGGAAGGCATTTCACTTCATTGTCTCACCAGCTATAGATAAAGCCTTGTCATTTCTGTCTGTCACACATTTTCTTTGCCATTTTTGAAATTACACTTTAGTTTCATCTCCATCTGGGGCAGAAGCAGGGGTGCTGCAATCTTGCAAGAAAAACTGCTTTTTTTAGTATTTTTAGATTAATTGGATGATGAGGGCTCTGAAAAACTATGACATACACTGGTCTTTTGATGGTTATAGAGAACGTTTGCAGGTGCAATAGGCTGACCAACTGCACAGCAAAAAGAAGCTTAGGATGACAAGCACTACATTAGCACAGCTCATATGGGAAATGACATTTTTCTAACAGAGACAGATATGCCCTGCATGCTGCAGCCAAATAGGGATTCTTTAGATCTGTTCTTTGGCTTTTTGAATATGTATTCAATTTTATACATGTCATTAGCACATTTTGTGGAAAAACAGGAGAAATAGTAAATCAAATTATGGCCCAGCATAAAAATGTAGATCAAGAGTCTGGCTTTGTATATGAAGCTCAGAAATTAAACTTGCACAAAATGAATGGGAGATGATTGTTCAGTCTTAATTATACTGAATTAGATTGTCCTTAGATCAGGTTAATAGTAAAATTAAAAAATTATTTTACTTTTATGAAGTATTAAGCATCAACCCTATAATATTAGTTACCATTTGACCTTTTGATAATTTGTCAAATTTACCCTGACGAACCTTCATTTTCCTTTCCCTTCATCATCATAGAATTGGAGATAGTAAAACAATTTCTTACATTCTTTAACTTGGACACAGTTATTTATCAGGAAGGTCAGGAACTGAATTACATTGGTCTCAAGATATAGTTGCTAATGTTGTAGAAATTAAACACTTTCAGTTCTGTAGAGATTTGCTGGGTTCCTGCAATGAATTTGCTGGACTTCCTATTCCTTACTTAAGCTCTACCGCAAGTGTCTTGAACAAATTTTTTTGCTGGACCCCTCTCTTGCTCTACTAGATAAAAGTAACTGCACATTGAAGAACAAATGAGAAGCTCATGTAATGTCTAAGATATGATTTGATGATTTTATTTTATTTGAAACTGTGAGTTTAATAAAAATTAAAACTACTGTTTCAGAAATGTAGTAATTGGACAGTGGAATAACAATACAGAGACTGAAAACAAAAAAAAATTTGTTCAGAAATATTTTCAAATGCTTTTGAAAAAAAATCTTCCTTTAACTCATTTATACATAGTATTCCAATATAAAATATAAGCACACAGTGTTGTCTACTAAAACCATGTTTTGTCTAGGAGTCTTAACAGAAACTTATCCAATTTTTTTATGGTTTCTGACACATCTAACAATTTCAACTCAATCTCAATACAAAACTCTAAATAGAATGCTCTTTATATAATCCCTAACCAAAGAAAACAATAATTAAATTAACAATATTTGCAAAATCTTAAAGATAATCAGAAGTCATATGGACATGGTCCTGTGCAACCTGCTCTAGCTAACCTTGTTTGACCAGGTGCGTTGGACAAGATGTTCTCCAAAGGTCTCTTCTAACATACAGCATTCTGTGATTGTCTGACACTTTCCAGGATTAAATTTATGAACAACTGCTCCCTATGTTCCTCCATTCTAGGATTTAGAGCTACTGTCTAATCCATGGTTTGTGTCCAAAATGACAATGTTCTAAAATCATTTCAACCTTTCCTGTCATCATTGTACATATTTTTGTAAGGTGTCAGACCAAAGATTTCAAAATATTTTTTCTTTTTCCCGTCTCTTGTCTCTTTTAACAAATCACTAAAGATTCTAGCAGTAGTTTCTAACAGTTTCTAACACTTTAGTTATCCTTTCATTCTCTGCAGACAAGAATTTGATAAACCACACCTAAAGTTTGATTGGTATACTTCTGAACCTGGCAGTGCTAAACATAACTGTGTCAGAATATTCTCATTAGCAAATCAATTAATAAGACAAGTCAAACCCAGACACTTGTGAATTTCTGACTCATGTAGAAACCCAATTCAAACTGCATGGTAAAGCTTCAATTCATTCCATCTCTTTTTAAATCTAAGTTAAACGATCAGTTAACCATCAATTGATAAAGAAACGAGGCTAATCAGGAAGACTCATTTTTGAAGGACTGTTTTATTCCATTGACTAACCAGGAAGTCTAGGATGATCAGGCCACTAATTTAAGCATGTTGGTGATATGGAATTTATCTGGATACACATACTAACTGTCCAAATTGCAATCTGCAATGACAGGAACGTCAGGAACACAAACAGAGCTCATCTCCTAAAAAACTCCAAACAAATATAAAACATCTATCACCTGGCTCTTGTATCACAAGGCAGCAATTACAACACTGTTCCAGCTAGTGAGAGCTAAAGTTTCTTAGCTAATTCTGAGGGTCTGCAACCTCACATTTTTTGTCTCATCTGATTGTAGTTTAAATGTTAGGACAATCCTCATTTCTTTTGAAGAGCTTACTTATGTCCAGTTATGTCCTCTCATTTCCATTTGTCTCCAGAGAGAAAATCTGAGTTCTATTTGTGTGTTTTGTAAAAATTTCTTTCAGTGAGAGTCTCTTGCCAAATGCATAAAAAGCCACAGTAGAAAGGAACACAAATTAATGTCCTCACATAAATGAGGTGATTTGAAATATGATATCAACAACTAACTTTCCCCTGTCGAAGTTTTTCAGAAGTAGGATGTTTGGTCATATTTAGAGATTATATAGGAACTCAAAGAGGTACTCTGGGATATTTTAGAACCTAACGCAATCCAGTTTCTCTTGATCTCTATTTTTAACCACTACTACACCTGTTCATCCCAACATTTTTCTTCTTGATAACTGCAACTCAGGGCCACAGAGCACTTCCTCCAGTGTGATGGTACCCTTCTTTTTCTAGAACTCTAGGGCCATAGAGCCATCCAGTGACATATACAGAAGTGATTTAGGAATCAATTCAACTGCAACTATGACAGCATAATAATACTAAATACGACTATGTTCTAACATTAAATACGACTATGTTCTAACATTAAAGGTAAGCAATAAATAACCTTGATGTAAAGCTTTCTACCTTCAGATCATGAAGAGCTCTATTAAAGAAATTTTGTCATTAATTCTTTTTTACAAATGTAAAAGCTGATAAATAGAAAACCAGAGACTTGTTTGAGAGTTTACTGTGTTTTCTGGAAAGAAAGAAAACTGATTTCCAAGAACTGTGCTCCTTTAAAGATTTTACTTATGTGAGAGTCAGATTTCTTAGTTCCTGAAAGCATATAAACACTTAAAAGGGAAACGTGAAAGTGAGACAGAACAATAATAATAAAGGAATTCTAATGAATTCCATCAAAGTGACAGAGAAAAGGTACAAATGTTTCAGTTTCACAGTTTAGTCTCAGTCTGCATCTTTATAATCAAAAGGAAGACTTTTTTAACAAAGAAAATTATCTTGAGCAGAAAAATATTAGATGCAATGTTTACTTCATCAGAAAAAAATTACAGCTGTAGAGTTATATTCATGTACTGTCACTCTTCCAAGATAAATACCTCCCTATTTTTTCTTGCAAGAGACGGGAGGAGAAGTTTTACTAACCCAACAATTAACTTACAAAAACCGTTTCCTGAGATAATGAATAGAATGTAGACCTCTGGGCAGCCTAAATCAGTTAATGAGATCAATGATTCAAGGAGCAGAAGTGTTTATCTCTGTTTCATATTGGACAGGAATCCAACTATTTTTCATTCTGTAGTCATCAAGGTACTGTTGGAACAGGAAAAACTGAAACTACTGCTGCACTGCACTGCACTAAGTTTATTTATTGCTATATTTTTAATTTTTTTTAAATGAAATAATTTATAAGCTCATTTGGGAATGACTTATATTTCTTGACAACTAAATTGTGAGAGTATGTAATAGATACTCATTATTTTAATTTTGATAAAGCTAGCATTAGGTTAGCTTTATTTTCTCATGCCATGTTAAATCTTTCTTCATAGTTAATACAATTTGAGTAGTACATGAAAAAACATAGCTTTACATTAAAGTTTCTCAGAGACTGAGTTTGAATGATGTGTATTCCTATGTTCTTAAGAAGAGAAAGCTAATACACAAAAGTGATAAAGAGAATGCTTAACGGAAAAAAAAGGAAAAAAACCCCACAAAATACCCTAACATTCACAATTGACAATTTCTGTCAGTTAAAGATTTGCCATAATTTTAAATAATTCTGTTTTACATAAACTCAAACTGATGGCAGCATCTTTAAGTAGATGTCACCTTTGTAAGCCATATCAGTCCAAAGATTAGTGGGCTCTAATATTGGCAGCTTTCCACTAAACAATTTTATCCTTAAATTAATATAAAAAGGTCATGTCTGTTCTTAACATGCAACAGCATAGAAGCACATAAATTATAATCATAATACAATCAAAACCAGTTCATAGCCGTTCTATAAATAGCTCTTTCTTTGTTTTTACTGATTTGAAACTGTATCTTTAAGGTTTTTGTAAATAAAACCTCTTTCCTGATAAATTGTAGAATGTAAAAACTTTAATATTTTATAAAAAATTAATTTTAAAAGAAGTATTTGAAAGTCACAGCATTGATGATCAATAATGGGGAAGGTACAGACTACAGGAAGGTATAGACTGCAGCCCCTAAAGCTCAACAAACATATTTATGCATAATCCATAAAACTAATAGAACTATCTAAAACCTATTGTAAAAAAAAAATAATGACAATTATTATTACTATTATTATTTACCCTCATCATTAGTACTTTTAAAATCTCTTAGGAGAGAAACTACGATGAAGTACTTCCTGGTATTGCGAAAATTTCAGTTAATTTACTTCAGTTTACATTTGGTGAGTAATGCCATACAGTTGTCATGTTTATGTGAGACATAAGGTACTCTTTTTATGCACTCAAATTTAAAGCAGTGATCAGCTCTGTCAGATAGGAAAGAGTTGTAAAAATCAGGCGTTATTATTTTCAAATCCAGTCCTTACACCTCAATCTACTTTCAAAAAATTTAAAAAAAAAGTCACAAACTTGATCTGCCATATATTAGATAATAACTTTCATGTAATTTAACATTGCTTTAATCAGACAGGAAGTGAAAACAGGTTTTTTTTACTTCCTTATTCTTAGGTTATATAAAAGTCATGCATCTGCTAAATTTCTACATTTTCCAGCACAGTTGTAGTCATAGGCTCTAAAAAGGGAATGAAAAAATGAGAGTTGAAACATATAAAAGTTTAAAAAACAGCTCAGTGAAAAATTTCTCAATAGCATAAAATAAAGGCTAGTCACAGAAACAGAGACAGGATCTGAATTCTGGAGAGAGAAATGAAGTATACACTTAAAATCTTTTAAATCATAATGTGAATTAAATTTTCTCTCTAACAGGTCCAGACAGCCAAAACACATTGCCAGCTTCATAATAAAATAGCATGTGAGAAGATATGCTACCATTAAAAGCATAATCAAGAATAACTGACATATGTACGCTGTAAAACAACATTGTAACAGATGGACTGCAGTTCAACTGCAAACTTACTAAAAACTACTAAAAAATTCTAGAGTGCCTCTCATACCATATTTTTAAATTGCTTCGCTACATGTTTTTTCATGTGCCAAGTCTTTTATCTTTCATGCTCAGTTGTTAATAATACAGCAGTATATTCTTTTAGCAACGTACCATTAGCTGACATCATAAATATGGACATCAGAACACAACTTGTTTACATTCTTCCCAAGACAAATGAAGTCAAACAGTGAGTGGTAAATAATATGCACTATTATCTCAGTTTTCTGCAGGAATTTATGATCTAGTATATTGGTAGCATTGCACAGAAAAACAAAACCATCAGCTATTACTAATCAAGACATAAACAATCAGATTCTGATGGTCTGAATTATTGACTTCTAATTACTTAGTTATTGCTCTTATGTCAGTAGTCATCTCTGTGCACTATGGACAGATTTCTTCAATATCTAGGTTTATTTTTAAACTCAGCTTTTCTAGAAAGCATGTTTGTTATGGAAAGCTGTCACCTTTAGCTGTTGAAAAACAAGACAGAAAATTTTCAGAAATGTTTATGATATTATTAAGAACTGCAACTATTAGCTGTTTATCAATTAGTTGGTTTATATGTTGTGATGCTTATATATTCCATGTAAAATATAACTCTCACACTTCCTAAACTGATAAATGGCTCACAGTAATTAACAGTGTGGTTAATTACATTTTCAGGTCAGACTATTTGTGGTGTTTGCATTGTTAAACTATGAAGAATTCAGAGCAGAAATGAAACAAACTTCAAGAAATAACAAAATGCAATGCTGATAAACTAGTTCAGAAATAAACTTAGGACAGAAGTGAAAATTGAAATGAGGCAAGCAAATTAGTACACAGTTCTGAGAAAGAGTAAGATTCTATAACAGTCCAATTTGGTTACCTTTATAAGAAACTTCGGGCTGGAGATTAGTGATTATAAACATGTGGATTAGATTCCTATAATAGAGCTATAGTAAAAAGCTTTCTAAAACCTCAGATTTAAGTCAGTTGTTCCCTTCAAGATTTGTTGACCTGTAGACTGAATGTTTTGACAATAATATCCAGCTTTCGATGAGTTGTCAAGCTAGACCCATCTTTTCATATCCTTACTAAGGTCCCACCAGAGTTCTAACATGTATGTTTGTTGTCATTTTTCAGGGATATAGCAGTAAGATGGCAGTGTAGAATGAATGGGAGCAGAAATGACTGGAGAGAAAACACTGACTGAGCAGAGGAGGTCAATATATTTTTTGCCCAAGAAATATGTGATACAGCCACTAGCAGTTTAATGTTCAGAAATCAAATAGGTGCTTCCAACAACTTGAATTTTTTTTCTTCATTCTCCTGGTAATCATTCACTAATGCAGACAGTTTTCTTGAACTATGCAATAAGGTGTCTACATCCTGCAGACTATAAACTTACTATAAAGTCAAAGACTGATTATTCCGTGTATTCAAACAGAAAATGCGAAAACTTCACTTGGCAACAGAACTCAGCTGTGATTGCGGAGGCCTTGGCAGGTTTAAGCAGAGGTCTTTTTCAGTTATCTTGCCTTTAGAAGGACTCTTGTCATCACAGGCCAGATGGTCATAGGAATTGAGAGTCTGTGTATTACCATTGTGTGACAAAAGCATTTAGGGTGGAGTTATTTTTGGTGTATTGAGACAAGCTGTAACTTCCAAATTATGCTTTTTTTTAATTATTTTGTCAGGCATTCCCATTCCAACTGAAAAGAAACTACATTTGAAGTCTAGCTAAGAGTAATTTATAATTGCCTAGCATTTTTCTCTCTCACCTTTTTGGAACCTTCATTCTTTTATTTCTGCTGATAAGGACTGTCAGCTCTTTATGGCATTCATTACAGGTTGACTCTGCAGATGTAAGTGGTACAGTAAGAGAATTTAAATTTTTTACTGTTCCTCCTGCTTGAAGAAAAACCTTAATTTCAAGGTCAGTAGGAGACCCTTTTTGTGCACTGGTTAGATACCCACACAGTCTGTCATGTAAGGGATTGTCTGGGGAAGAAAGGGTACAGTAAAGACAGCTGAGGCCTTCTAAAGCCATCTTTTTCTCTAGCTGCTGTATCAGTCAGCTATTGTGTTGTATAGGCTCATAGAGTCTTAAAAGACCAAATGTCACAGACAACAGATATGTGTTCTCATCCATTATATGTATTTATTTTGGAAAAATTCTGATATTCAATTTTACAGGTGTGAACAACTTAACAATGTTTCTCAGCATACTAAAGTTTCATTGCTGTTGTGGACTTTTGACATCCAGGAGGCAGAAAGAAGCTGCTGAATCCTACTAACTTAATCCAGTGTTTGTGAAGGGCAACATGACAATGTTTAATGATATGGATATCTCCTACAGCCTTTCCATGATGCAAGGATCTGAGGAGATGAATGGACACTGAGAAGATATTGTAGAAACTCTTGAGATGAGCCACATAGACAGTAGCTGTATCTAATGACTATAAATGGTGTTTACCATTCTTAATAAGTTTTGAAATACTTGTCAGTAGCCAGACTATTCAGTCTATTCTCTCTCACTTGAAAATTGGGAAGCAAGTTCTGATTTTCTTTGAGAATGGACAGGTTGCAGACTAAAATTAAACCCTATTACATGTCTCTTTACTGCTGGGAGGAATTAGTCACAAACGATAAATTAAATGTAGATTAGTGTTTCTTAACAGACAAGGGAGAGTCTTTTTATTTTGCACAATATCATAGTTCAGCTTTACATTTGCCTCAAATAACTGGTCAGTAATAATATAATCAGATTAAATTTGTATGTTTAATTTTATATTATTATTGTTGTTCCTGCTGCTGTTGTTTACTGAGAGACCAAATCACTATTCCAGGGAACACTAGAAGACCATTAACCTTCTAGGGCATAAATTGTCATACAAACTTTTCCCAGATGTTTCAGAAAAAAGTTCCAAAA
This sequence comes from Corapipo altera, assembly GCF_003945725.1. Classification (NCBI taxonomy): domain Eukaryota; kingdom Metazoa; phylum Chordata; class Aves; order Passeriformes; family Pipridae; genus Corapipo; species Corapipo altera. The sequence goes on along the minus strand of NW_020884878.1, from coordinate 24,004,637 downwards.
GAACAATTGTAGAAAAACCTGCTCCACAAAGGAAGGCACCTTGTTCCTGTTTCATCTGTTTAATTGACTTTTACCCTGAAGCAAGCACATTTACATTATGTCTTTGACATAAGAATAAACATTTCAATTAATCATTAACTTAGCTCCCCCTTTCTTGAAATTCTATACTGTCATCACTGATAGACTCTACAGGAAATAAGAACTCAATTACCAATGACATTGCTATCAATCAGTCTCCTACAGAATAAGCTTCAATTCAGGCTCCAACAATTTCAAAATGAACATATTACTGCTCTTCTATAATAGTGGTGTTAAATAGGTTTTATGGGTCCTGTTGAGGGTTGATAATGAACAAGTGGGATGGTTTTATGGGAAATTCCAACTTCCAAAATAATCCATCTCTACCTGGTATAGTATTAGAAATTATTAATTTTTCATAAATTCTTGAGCTTCCAGCAAAAAGAAGCTGAGGCACAGGTTTCTGTAGCTTTACTTTTTGTCATATTAGCAGCAGTGCACATTCTCCATTGATGTTGTGAATACTTTAAGTGCTAGCAGAAAGGAATAGCACTGAGACAGATGCAAGGTAGGGCTGGACATAAAGGCAGCTTGGTAATGGCTGCCTAGTCCTAGGACCAGAGTGTCTTCTTGGGTTTCGTGAGACAAGTTTGACTTACTACTCTAGTGTCTGAGGGAAACCAATTGAGAGTCCACCATGCAGAACTCTGATGAGAAGCCTTGGACTTCTACTCAGTCTGGTCTTAATTTGTTAACTCAGTTTTCACAGAATCACAGAACAGGTTTAGGGACCTCTGGAGATCATTGTCATCAGAGGAAGGTCAATTAGAGCAGATTGCTCAGGATCACATCCAGTTATGTTTCAAAAATCTCCAGGAATATAGACTCACCAATCTTTCTCGGTAACCTGCTGCAGAGTTTGATCACCTACATACTTATTGCATTATGTCAGTCTGTCTTGTACATCAGACTCCAGCATGGAATACAGCACTCTAGATGAGGCCTCATCAGTTCTAAGCAGAGGAGAATAAACTTCCTTGTACCTGCTGGTAATGCTCTTCTTAATTTAATTCAGGATACCATTGGACTTTGTGCAATAGGAGCCTCAGCTCTTTTTCTGAAAAGTTGCTTTCCAGACTGTGGATACACAATGTGTACTGTTGCATGGGTTCTTCTTCCCCAGATGCAGATTTTGCATTTGCCTTTCTTGAACTTCATAATGTTCCCATTGGTCCATTCAGTGGCCTGTCAAGGTCTCTCTGAACAACAACACCCCCATTCTGATTTTTCTGCCAGTCCTCTCAGTTTTGCATCACCTGCAAACCTGCTGAGGATGTGCTCTGTTCCATCATCCATGTCATTAATGAAGTTGTTAAATAATATTGATACCAGGACAAAACCTTTAGATAAGCCATTAGTGACTGTCTTTCAGCTGGATTTTGTGCTGCAGTTATTTAGTTCTGGCAGTTCAGCCATTTTTTCAACCCACATCACTGCTCATTTGTCTAAGCCATTCTTCATCAGTTTGTTAATGAGACTGTTATGGGAGATAGTGTTGAAAACTCTGCTGAAGCCGAGATAAACTCCTGCTCCTCTTCTCTTATCCACTGACAACTTATCACAGGATATCAGCTAAGTCAGGAATGATTTCTTCTTTGTAAGTCAGTTCTGCCTGCTCCTATCATATGTTTGTAAATGGCTTTCAGAAGTATTTGCTCCATCACCTTCCCTGTATCAAGGTCAGACTGACTGGTCTGTAGTTCTCTGGTTCTTTCTTCTTGCTCTTCTTGGCAAAAGGAGTAAGTTTTGCTTTCTCACATTCCCTGGTCTCTCACCTCTACTGTCTGCCAGAACCTTTTAATGATAATAAAGAATCACCTCACAATGACATCAGTCAGTTCTCTCAGCACTCATGAGTGCATTCCATCCCTTCCAATAGACTTGTTTATATTCAGTTGCTTTAAATGTTCACTTATGTGATGGTCATCTACTTAGGATAAGCCTTCCTTGCTCAAGACTTTCCCACTGGTCTCAGGGATTTGGAATTCCTGAAGGCAACTCTTACCAGTAAAGATATCTATGAAGAAGGTATTTTCTATATCCCTTCTCACCAGATCATCTGCCTAATTCAGCAATGGACCCACATTTTCCTTAGCCTTCCTTTTCCTGTTGAATTACCTAGGTAAACCCTTCTCATTGTCCATCACATTGTTTTCAAGTCTCAGATCCAGGTGGGCTTTTTCTTTCCCAACACCATCTCTGCACATTTGGAAAGTGCTCCATATTCCTGACTCTGTTTCCATCAATTGTATGTCCTGGTTTTGTCAGGAACTCCATCCATCCAGGCATCCAGTCATCCTTCTTGGTTTTCTCATCAGTGGACCATTCCTGTTTTTGGAGGAGATGAGTTTTGAAAAATCAACCAGTTATTCTGAACTTTTCTTCTCTGCAAAACTGCCTACTGTGTCATTCTTCAAAGCAGGTCTCTGAACAAACCAAATTGTATTCTGCTGAAATTCAAAATTGTGAACTACTAGTTGTCTTGTTCCCTCCTTTCAGGATCTGAACTTTAGTATCTCATGGTGTATTGGGTATGGCTTGGATAATTGTCTTCAGAGCAGCTCTTGTTTGTTCTAAGTTTTGTATTGGTGATCAAAACTACAGATACATCGAACTTTAGCTATTGCTATTAGCTTTAAAGCTTTCTGTTTCTTGGTCTGTGTCCCACAGAAAGTAGGCAGGAGTGGGCAAGAATCTTGGAGGGAACACAGCTGTTGCTGACCAAAGAGATATTCTATACCATACAATGTCATGCTCAGCAAGCATGGGAGCTGTTGCTCAGGGGTTGCCTGGACACTGGCTGGCAAGAGGTGAGTGACTGCTTTTGAATATTTTTGGTTTGGTACCTCCCCCCTTCTTTTTTTTTCCCTTTACTAGTTAAACTTTCTTTGCCTCAACCCACATTTTTCTCAAATTTACCCATATGATTCATCCTCCCGCCCTACTGTGTGGGAGTGAGCAAGCAGCTGTATGGTGCTTAGATGCCCACTGTGATTAACTAACACACAGTCACTGTAGATGAGACTGTTCCCAGTCTAAATATCCCCAGCCAGCCCCTTCTTGCCTGTAAGTATCAGGTCCAGTAGAGTATTTTCCCCCATTGGCCCTTTGATCACATATTTTAGGATATAGTCATCAGTCTTCTCTAGAAACCTGACAGAATGCTTGTGCCTTGTTATGCTGTCCCTCCAGCACATCAGGGATTGAAGACCTCTGTAAAGACCAGGATGCCAACCAAGAGGCTTCTATCCAGCTATGACTGCAGGTTTTCCTTGTAAATTTGGAAAATTGTCTGGAATTCATTTAGCTTACAGAAGTTTGGCATTTAATGAGATACATCTTTGAGATGTATTACTATGAAACTAGAAGTACATATGCATGAAACTCATAGTTACTTGAGGTATACTGACCCATTGGACCGGTAAGTTACATATACAACAAAAAATAACATATACGCAAGTTGATGTTTGAAGCAATGCTGTTACAGTTATAAACATTAGCTTTTCCTTTCTGTTGATAATGTTTCTGTATGTGCCCAAAAGAAGCTTTTCCTTCTAACATAAGCAAAAGGTCAGGACAGAAAATGCTCCTTTTATGTTTTTTCCTGTTGCTTTTTAAACGCAAGATTCCACAATTGGCTGAAATTGTATCAAAATCTTATTCAGATTGCAGGAGACATCTCTACCAAAGTTAATATTTCCCTTAGAGTATAATACCAGAGAGCCTCAGGCAATGCTGTGTAACCCCCTGAAGCTTCTTGTTACCAGGCTGCATATTATGCAGACTTACATTTTCATAGTTCAGTTAACAAGTCAAAGAGACATTGGTACTTTGCATCTAGTTTTGCACTCCATTAGAATAGCTTTAAGTGTTTTATTTTAGACTTTAAGCTCTCTGTATGCAATACTATTTGCAAGTATTTGGCCCCTAGGTTTCTCCTTGAATCCATCCTCCACTGTCTCTTTTTGCTCTTGTTCCCAGTGACATTTTCTACACCATAGCTCCCAGCTATCCCTCAACCACAAAGGTAGTTGAAGCAGCTTCCAAAAATACCAGCTCCCAGGAGCAGCCCTTCTGTGCTTGGAGTATAAAACGGGTCTCCACTCTGCGTAATAAATGAATTCATGATTCTCAATTCCCAGCTGACATTAATAGCAGCAAGGAGCAAGAAGCAAGTTAATGTTAATTTCTGCAGGTAATGCATGAAAGCAGATAGGGAAAGCTTGAAAGGTCAACATCTGCTGTCATTCAGGAAAGTTACAAGATTTGATTGGCTAGTAAATGTCAACACCATGTTCAAAAATCTACATACTATCGTTTTCAATTTAATCTTAGCTTGCAGCCCAGCTAGAAATCATACAGCATGTTTCAAAAACCCTTGAGTTAGAAACCAGAGTTGTATGATTGCTTTCCCATGGCAAAAAGGAGCTTGCAAATTACAAACTTGTCATTTAATCAGCCTAGTAGGTAGTACTACGCCTGTGACTTTTTATCTCAATTTTCAGGGAATGCTGAAGAATCCATAATGATTATATACCATAAAGAAGTGCAGTTCCAACTGTTGCCATGGTATTATGCACTCCTCTTTTTTAAAAGCAGTGACTAGAATGTAAAACGGATGATGAATCTAATTGATTGTCCCCTGTACCTCACAGAGATGCTTTATTTTTGTCTCTGCTTTGTTCTGTTTTGTCTCACAATATATCAGATGCAGAATAGCATTGTTTAGTGCATTGATGACATTAATTTAGAGGAGAGTAGATGCACTTTCTAAAGCAGAAATATGATGACCATCCCTAAACAAAAGAGAATGAAAATTATATCTTCTTTGTCTAGATGGCAAATAGCGATTGCTGATGGAAAAATATCCTCAGCTTATGTTTATGTAAAATCTTCTGTAAAGTATAACGCAATGTTGAACTAGAGGAAGCTAGAAACAGAGAGGGAAAGAGAGATTGTATATGTCCACATACAGATTGTGGAGGTCAATAGAGCTAAGACGATCCCAGCCTGGGGGCAAGAAACTAGAATCCTTTATTGGACTTAAAATTTGATATTTAAACGTTTAGGGTCTACATATTCAACAAGGGGTTGTAACTATTACAATTATTACAATTAGGAGGTTTCAGGGGATGACGTAAGGGGAAAACCCAGGTTAACAAATTTTGGGGTCTTAACACATACATCATAGGGGAAAACCCACTTTGTCTTAGGGGATTTTCATGGGGGAAAGATATTCACATCTCTTGAGACAGGATTATGCAGGGAGGAGCAGATACAATAGGGCACGTGACAACATTATATAAAAAGTCTCTTCACATCCTGCTGGAGAAGGTGGGAAAATTCCATAGAGATGAGGTCAATGAAGAGGGTTTTTCCCAGCTTCTGTAGCCCATGGCTTTTTGCAAAGACCACCCAAATCTCTCTCTGCAGATACTACATTTTGGGATCCAACAACAGATAGCATGGTGATTATGTATAGCTTCAGCAGCAAAATGCGACTGCAAGCTCATGGCTCTAAATGCACCTTAAATTACTGTGCTAGGTGTCATACAGTAGGATATGATGGTTTGTAAAAAGATATGAAAAATCAAACAAGTTATTAAGACTTTTAGAATTCTAGTATTTATACAGATGATTCCCAAAGTTTCCTATTCTTTTTAAATTAATGCTTATAGAATGACAACTATTCCAATATTATACGACATTATCTATTGTGAAAGTAAACCATGAAGACAAAGTGTGAATTATATATACATTTTTGTGGTCACATTCCTGAGCAAAAAATATGTTATCAATATGTCATCATGCCTGAAGGAATTATTCAACTCCAGTAAGATCATTCCTCACAGAGAGTGCCCACCTATTGCAATGCCACTAATGTTCTTGAAAAGATTACAAAAGTTATACTGTAGCATGTCACTGACAAGTTGCTTAATAGGTAAATAGAACTTCCTTATACCTTTTAGACCCATCTATTTATTATATTTATTCCTTTATTTTAATGGCAGTGCATTTCATATGCCCTTAATGAAAAGCAGCAAAAAGAGCAGGACTGAGGCTTTGACACAAGCCTCTCTCTTATGCTGCCACTTATTTTGCCTCTCATTGATCTACTATACATGCCAAGTCAATCATGCATGGTTACTCTAATAGCTACTCTCATCACTTGTCTCAAGCACAATCACCGAAGCAAAGAACCTTAATCTACCTTTTAAATATAATTAGAGGAGTAATTTGTATACAGATCTGCTCATTATTGATTTTCTTTAAAACTCTCTCTCCCCCAAAGTCATGTGCAGTAGAAATGGTGCATCTGCCCATACCTACATTTAGATTGTTAATGATTCTTTTGAACATCTGTTATACTGCTACTGAACAGTTGTGGTTTCTTTAAGAAGACACGAGGGACTGGACCTGCACCACCTCAATCTTGACTATTTTGAAGGGAAAAGCACCTCTGGGAGCCATTTATATATATGATGCCATATTGACACAAACTTATGCTCACCTTTGTATCACTTCTTTCCCATTACGTTATTGATCAGTCTGTGCTGTTATTCACTACTGGAACACTAACTACTTTACATTTTGTTTCATAGCTTACCAATCAGATGTGCTGAATATGAAAATGCCACAACTATAAAGCTCCTTAATAAAAAACGATATGTGTCTGAACAACAACTAGGATGAGAACCGCACATCAGAAAATTCATCTGGGCTAGGAGGCACCGGTAGAAACTTTTATGACAGTATATCAGAAGCAAAAAAAAAATAAGCAACCGTATTTATGTTGGGAAGAAAAAATGGTAACATCATGTATTCACAAGCAAAAGAGTTTGTTAAAATACCAATAAAACAAAAGAGTTTAAACTGTCAATCAGGCCAGTAGCTACTGTATGGTAGAGAGATGGAGTCTGCTACTCCAAATTGGAAAGTGTGCTGAAGCAAAACACTGTAGAATTTCTTTTCTTAATTCTCAAATAAATTCTCTGAAGGATATTTTGAGCAACAGTTAATAGCTCAAGAGATTGTGCTTTTTTTTTTTTTTTTTTTTTTTACTGGTTGCACTATGTAAGCAAACAGTGCAGTGACTTCTGTAGAAGAATCAATATAGGTATAATTGTTGATTTGTAGGCTGTTAGTTTTCACCACATGTGTGCCACTGAAGCTACTGTTGAACACTGGTAAAAATGGAAAGAATACAGATGGCGGACAGTAACCCTTGCTGCATGTTATATCTTGCCTAGCCCCACTCTGACCTGATAAAATATTTAAATAAACTAGCCAACTGCAAATTCATCTATTAGATCCAAATATTTAACAATTAGAAGCCTCTATTCTTATGCTTGAATAGAGTTAGGAAACAGCCTTAGTAGGCTTGATAAATAATAACGGGTAGATATCCGTTCTTATCTTTCACAGCCTTTCTTCAACGTTAACTCCCTCAACACTAAAATCACTTTTTTTCCACCTGACGGAAATGCAAGGAATCAAATTAATTTCTTAAGATGATTTAGGGTCTTCCCAAAGAAGGTACCCAAAAAGTATACCAAGAAAACTCAAGCTTCAGATCTTCCATTTGACAGGGTTCCATGGGGATCACTTCTCTCTCCTACTTGATGTTTCTCTAAAACTTTTAGGAGAATTGTTGAGGTAAAACGCTGAAAGACAGAAATGCTGGAAAAATGCAGATAAAACACAACTCCATATATTTTTTATCATGCTTGTCTGTATGACAACTATTATATGAATTCACGTTCAAATGAGTTATAGTTGCCTGAAAGACAAAATTGATACAGGTTTAAAAGTTAGTAATACCAAGTTTTCTGCCTAATTTACTGCTAGTGGTCATTAAAGAAGATGCATTCCATTCTGATAGAATATTTTTTGATTCAAAATATCTCTTCCTACTTTAGCAGAGTGTTGTAGGTTCTTATGTGTTTGACTGACATTCTACCAGCATGTTTCAACTATCAGAAAACTGTTGCAGTCCATGGTTAACAATGATCTAACAAATCATCTGCATTTCCGGAACAAATTATATTAAATCCTTCCAGAACATTGTCATGTCTTCAAGAGAAGGAAAGAACATAGAAAGAAGCTGATTAAATTTGCCAGTATCTTCCCTACAGAATTTTAAATTAGAATCTATCTGAAAAACTGTGTATATAAAATTTCTTTCTGTACCTGGTAGTTCTCACCATGTCCATCTGAAACATCAGTATGCTCAAGCCATTGTATTAATATAAATAACTTACATTTGTATGACACCTTTCAGCTGTGAAAGCAACTGCAATCTCTGGTGGATGAATGAGTTATGAAACTGCCAGTTTAAGGTGTATAATTATAAATGAAAGCATGCATTATGTCTCTGTAAAAATAATAAATACATAGAAAATTCATAATTAATCTTTATGAATCACCATGAATATCACTTACGGTGGGATAAAGGATTTTGAGGTATGGTTTATTTTTTCTATTTCCATAAGGAACTAGATAATTTCCAGTTTGTTAAGAAAATATTGGTCAATAATTTTATTAAAAACCAGCCAAGTTCCTACTTCTCAATGTCCTCCATAGATTTATTTATTTATTGTTTGATTTAGTCATAGAAAAGTCATCTTAGAAAGTCTCAACATACAAGGAGCTCTTCTGTAGTTTCTTAACTAAATTAAATGACAGATATTCTAGTTACTGCCTTTTTCTGCTGTACATATTGTAATTACAGAAATTGGCATAAATAAATAGTTTCTGTCCATTAAATTGCTTAGTAGGCACAATGCTAAATTATTTGTAGAATAAGGAAATTGTGTATACATGTTTTAAGGTGAAAGACAAAAGAGTAAACTTACCTCCCCTCTCTACTACTTTGGTGGTTTTTGCCTATTCATTCTCACTATATAGAAGGGAATGTTTTAGCTGTTTTTCCTTTTATAAATCTTAAAACCAAGAAAGTATTACAATTTCAAAATAAAGTATGTTTTCTTTTTAATTGTGTTACAGTACTTACAACAGAGAGATTGTACTACAGCAAGTTAAAAAGTGAATCTGACTTTAACTAAAATGGAATCGACATTCAATTTTCATTGCCTAAGAGAAGATCTGCATAACAAGGAATAAGAAAATTGCATTTTCAGAGTTCTGTTAGTCTGAATAGATGAAATAGCTATTAGAGACAAAATAAGAAAGAAATGTTCTTTTTTACAACACAAAATTGATTTAATAGTGTCTCTTGCAGAAACAGTTAAAACTTGATGCTATTCTTGAAATTAGCTATTGGGATGAAATGATAAGCCTGTTTCTAGCTATGTATCATAAAGGAGAACAAAGTTTGGAGTAATACAAACTGAAGCAATAAAAATTGGTTTTGTTAGTTTTTATTAAGTACTCATATGTTCATTGAAGAGTTCAGTGATGAACAAAAGGAACAAAAGTTCTTTCTTAAAAACATACACTTTTGTATGGACCAGATTTCAGAAGAATTTTCCCCAATACGGACTGGGGTCTGGTTCTATGGTATTCAGTATCATTTGTGAAGTTACACTGAATTCAGCCTGCTGTTTAAAGCTAAATTTAAACAAGCCTCCCGTATCAACCCTGTATTATGTAAAAAATAGGGTTACAAACATTTTACATGTTCATGTTTATTTAATCAAAGTGTTCAGGTTTTGGGGGTAAAGACCTACAAAAATTGTAAAACCCTTTTATTTGGAGCTTATTTTTTTCTTAAATACTTAGAATTGCACAAATACTTCTATTCAACAGCATACTTCACTAGCAGATAAAAGGAAATTAAGGATTCTGTTTTTGATGCAACAGAAGAGATTATCTAAGTCTGTTTAGATAATCCTACAATATTAGCGGGAGGCTATAACCACTTCTATTATCCTCTCACATTGTTTCTGTGGGGAATTTAGTTAAAGTATATTAAATTGCAAAAAAAAAGGTCTTTAGTGCTGAACAACCTTCTTTACACAAAGAATGTTATTTAATTGAAATAACAGAGAAAACAAACAAACAGTTACAGAAAAGTATAAAGGGGAAAGTCTTACCATTAATAAAGCACCAGAAGCTATCAGCGATTATGAGCAATCACGTCCCTACTAAGTAGCAAACAAGGCCATGCAATCATCTGTTTGTTACCCTTGACAAGGCAGATTGGTGAAAGATCCTTCACCTCTGTGTAGTCTCTTGCTCTGGTGCAGGAGAAGGAATACAGCTATCATTACAGTAACATCCTTGTTTTCCTGTTCTCCTGTTGTCTTCCAACACCAATAAATGGGAGATTTTGTAATGTATTGGTAAGTCAAGGCACAAATGCTGGACACATTACACCTTGCCATGCAAAAGCAGTTCCTTCTTTCTCATTGGATAAGCAATTTCCTTCTTTTCCATTGAGTTTTTCCATGACAATACCTGTAAGGAAATTTTATATCTGTGTCCTGTCATGGTCAGTACAAACATGGTAGCTACACATCAGCACAATAATTTTACTTTTTGTAGTACTGTTTTAAAAGAAAATATGCTGAGAACATTCTGATTTTCTTTAACATAATTTCCCAAAATAGAAAAATATCTCTTTTTTTCTTTTCACCCTAAGAACATTCTGAAAATAATTATGCCAAGTTTTATATTTGTCTCATATTCTTCTGACTTTTTTCAAGGCAACAGAATGGTCTACCTGTAACTATTTGATTAAGTATAATTTTTAAGAGGTTTGTGTTATTGCAGAAGGATTTTTTCAAAATAGAGGTTTTATTTTTTTATTACTTTTTTAAATAGAATAAAGAATTATGAAATTTGTGTTATATATTTATACAATACTATAGAACAAAAGAAAATGGATATAAATATGCATAGACACAAAATACTTCAAGTTATATAGACTTTTATAAACTTTTGGGTGACTGAGCAGAGATCCTTCTTAAAGTATACTCCACTTACCACATTAACATTAAAATAACTGATCAGATTGGTTGTAAAATGCTTTTCCATTTCATATATTTGGAAAGGATACCTTGAAGAAAATTGTGCTGTGTTCTGAAGAAACCTTTGAAAGCCACATTCCGACGGCTAAACTACTGCCTCCGACATATCTTATTTTACATTTCATGGAAGTGACGGGTATGAATTCCTACCTCTACTAAGTAGCTATAATTTCATCTGATGTAGATGAATACTGACTGTGCTCACTGTGTTGAAATCAGACTACTTAGTAAGTTATTTATCATTCATTTAAGGAACTCCAAAAACTTTCAAAGCACAACTGTGTAGAATATTTCCTGTTAACAGCAGAGTAAATACTTTTGAAGACATAATGAATAATAATTATTCTGATAGGCCATCAAGTTTGTGGAAATTCTAGAAAATAGTTTGTGAGTACTATAACAATCCTTCAAGAAAAAAAACTGTCACATACTTAAAACTATACAAGCAAACTAAAACAAAGAATTAACAAAGGCACCATTTTACCTAATAATTAAAATCTTGCATTGATTAAGATTGATATCAACAGTATTTTCAGTATTGAATTTAATCTCAAAAGTTTGGATGACTAAAATATTTGTTATGAAAAAACATGACAAAATTTGGATACATAACAAGAGACCCAATTATCCTAGGCAATACTACTTCTTCCATTATATTAATGCATGAAATGGACAACAGGTCTTCTACTGTTTAAGAAAATGGACTGGTTAGCTTGTACCATAAAAATGCTTCCAATACCCATCTTTGTCAAAATAATGAAGAAATACCAGCATCTGAAGTAAACTTTTCACCTGACTAAACTCTGACTATTTTAACCGGAAATAATTTAAAAAGGACCAACTTTCTAACTCACTCTGGAATATATCCCACTGCTTTATATTGGTATAGAAAACACTGCATGGAGTGAATGGAAAAAAATATCCAATAAATAAAAATAATTTACTTAGACTTTCAAGACATTTTTGATAAAATTCTTCACAGTAGATTATCAAGGAAACAGAAGCCACAGAATAAATGACGAAAGTTCTGTTTCATATTAGAAAATGGCTCAGAGATAGGAAAACAAAGAGTAGATGTAAACATTCATTTTCATCATGGAAAAAGGTTAATAATGAGATGGCCGTCTATTCTTCCTAACAGTGGTGGTACTTGACACATTACACACTTATTAATGTCCTGAAGAAAAAGATAAATAGAAAGAGGGACTGAAGTGTCTTACTGAAAGGTATGTAGGCCAAGAATGAAAAGCCACCTAAGAATTTCAGGAATAAACAAGACAGAAAATTATCTACAATAACACTAAAGGAAATTGTTAAGGCAAAGCAGAAGTGAGTGTTGAATCTAGCCACTTTACATTAATTCATCCATACTGATACCTCCCCAGTCAACATCAGTCACTATAAAAAAGAATAGTTTCATGGTGGACAATTTATTTAATGTAACTCTTTGCTGTACCTAGGAAAACAAAAAAAAAAATCAGAAAGCAAATAATATTTTAATTTCTGTTGAAGAAAAATAGAGGATTGAAAATGTATTACTACATTTTTGTGGATTGCTGGCCTCCCATTAGAAAAGTCCTGGAGATGACACAAAAGAACACGAAGATAAGATATGGGGGAGTATTTAAAGGTTGGAACCATACTTTTGTGATGTAAATGATACAGAAATTATGTTGTAAAATTATTGTAAGTAATGGAAAAGTTGAATGACTCATAGTAATTCATATTACTAGAATAAATTGCACCCAACAAAGCTAAGAAACAACAAATTTAAGTCATACCAAGAAATTGTTTGTTTCTTCATACACTATCTAAATGGCCTGTTATTACATTGCAAGGGCTATCAGGATTAAGCCATAAAAACAACCATAAACTCTTTCAGTTACTGCTAGAAATATTTTCACAGAGCCATAAAAAAATCTTTTTAAGACAATAATGAATCCGTAAAACATGTTACTGTGGAATCTTCATCATTGGGGTTTATACAAGCATCTGTCAAAAATATCCCACTCTTCTTCTCTGCAGGTGTAAGATTAAACCACATTCTTAGTTTTCCTCCAGCTTTATCATACCATTACTTTGGTCTGCTTTTCTGGCACCATAAATGAAACAAAACAAGATAACAAAAATCTCTTGGAGTGAACAGCCATAGACTCTTTCAGTCCAGTTGAGTCTAGGCACAGAGAGAACACTCTAAAAATAATCATAGAATATATTCTTTTAAAAGTCAGCAAAAAGGATTAAAGTCCTGGGTTGTAGGTGATTAACTACATTTAACTAGAAAATTTGGGAAACAGAAGATGTTTCAGGAGAGAAGTCACTTCATATGTTTACTGATGAATTATTGCAAGTTTATTGAATGAGATGTTTTTCACTATCTCAGCAAGTTTCATATTATACCCACGAAAGAGCCAGAAATTGGTTTTATAAGGAGGAAAAGCTCCAGTGAAATTCAATTAGAATTTGTTTGGCATAGGGAATGCAGTATATGTCACTGCAATGCAGAAGTATTTTTGGTTTATGTCATTGGACAAAATTTGCCTATTAATACTGAAAAAAATTGAGAAAAACTTTGAACACTCCACAAAGACAGTCAATAGTGTTCTGTTTTAAAAAATTTCTATCTGAAATTTCACATTTGCTCTTTACAAGTACTCAAGAAAGTCCATATTTTAGTTAAGGTCAAAACATTACTATTTTCATCAGTGAAGACACTGAAGTAGATATTTTTTGATCTGAAATCTCAAGTAACTTTCAAAAAGCTGCTGTGATTCAGCATGAGTTTCTATTTGCATGTTTGCCTTATGGGTTTCTGGGTATTCTTGATATAGATAATTCATAGGTTTTGTTTTCTGGAATGGTTTTCCAGTTACTTGGGAGAGTTCAGTTATTTCAAATGCTTATGGCCAGTGTCACCTGTGTTAACACTAAAGGTCCAATTGAAGGTGAGTAGTTTGAATAGTTGCATGTCAAAAGGGCTTGCTGAAAGTCCAAGACTGGGAAACCAAAACAAATTTTGAAATATAAATAATTTTTACCAATCTTTATCTTGGTCAGATATGTTAAAAATGGGTGTAGTAAGTAGCTAAATAGATTACTGTGAACCAAAATACCGCTTTTTAAAGAACTCAGTTGAAAGTGTAAGGAAACTGTTGGAAAAACAATAAACAAAATAAATTTCTTTTTTTATTATTTTGGAATAATTAATAACAGAAATATTTGGTTATGAGAATAATTAAATCTTGCTTGCTTTTAATTTATTTGTTTTGCAATAAACCTGTATTTCCTCAACTAGTGTTTAATTTCTTTTTTCTCCTATGATAAACACATACCACAGGACAACCAAATGCTAAAATTTTTAATTCCAGGTCCCTAAAACATAGGCACTTGAGTCTATACTTCATCAACTAAATAAATTACTTAATTTGCATAAGGAAAAAAGACCTAAAATCTCCACTGATTTCCATGTTAGCAGTGGGTTTCTTATTGCTATTATTTTATGCACCAATTCTGATACCACCTCTGACTCTCACAGTATTTCTCATTACTGCTACTCTTATGTAGTACTATTTCCCTTAATGGTACTTAATTGCTTATTTTCTTAGTAATTTCTTGGGAATTCTGCCACCGTTGTGGGATAATGCTACTTTCAATTCAGTTCTAGGAGTTCAATTCAGACAAGTTCTAGGAACACAGAAAACAGAACTGTACCAAGAATAGGGATCTAGGTTCAACCAGGAAATGAAATTGAAGAAAGTGTATTTCAAGCTGAGTACGCCTTTTACTCCATCTTCCCTCACTCCTTGCTCCCCATAATAAAGCGTTGTATTTGGGGACTTGGTGTAGGTTCAAACTCTAGGCTTAAAAAGTGTTAGGATTTGAGTAATCAGAAGACTTTCCTGGTCTTTCAATGTTTATTTTTGACTGTTTTACCTGTAAAAATCTAGATTCCTGATTCAGGGAGTGGACCTATTCAGACTGCTGCAAAGATGAGGATGGTTCTTTGTGACCAGAATAAGGTACACCTTCATGTATTTGTTCTGAGATCTGGACCCTAAATTTGGCAGTATATTAGTATATCAGGCTACTACTTATCTTCCACTGAAATCAGTAGGAGAAAAGACATTTGTTACTAGGTGTTAAGCAGGTTGCAGGATGTGGCCTCCATGTACAGAGAAATTGCTTGCCTTCGGTCTCTGGTGGGTTGACTCTGGTTGGACACAGGTGCCCACCGAGCCCATCTATCTGTCCCCCTTTCCAGCTGGATGGGGGAGAGGGAATAAGGTGGAAAAGAACTTGTAGGTTCAGATAAGGCAGTTTACTGAAGCAAAGGTGAAAGTTTGCATGTGCACAAGCGAAGAGCAAAAAAAAATAGGTTTATTCTCTACCTTTCATCAGCAAACAATTTTCAGCCACTCCTGGGAAGCAGAACTTCATCATATGTAGTGGTTGTTCCACAAGGCAAACATTGTACTTAATGAATGCCCCTGCTTCCTCCTCCTTTCCTTAGCTTTTATGTCTGAGCTGATGCCATATGGTATGGAATATCCCTTTGGTTAGTTTGGTCAGCTGGCCTGGTTGTGTCCCCTCCCAGGATCTTGCCCACCACCAGCCCCTTGATGGGGGAAGTGTTGAGAGACAGTGTTGATGCTGTGCCAGGGCTCTTCAGCAGTACCCAAAACACAGGTCTGTTATCAACCCCTTTCCATCTACCAATGCAAAGCACAGCCCCGTGAGGGCTGCTGAGGGGAAAGGTACTCCTTCTCAATCAGTCTCATACATATTATTAAGCAAGAATAGAACAAGGAGTTTAATTCAGGAAGATGTTATTTGAATAAGGATATCAAAATTGTCTTAGGTTTTGAGCCACAGTAGCACATACCTGAGGGCAGAATTTGGCCTTAAAGTTTATCTTCTTTCTTTCTGATTAACACATTATACAATAGCAGGGTTGAAAATGCTTTGTCATATAGACACTTCTTTATTACCATTTGACTCTGCTTAAAAATAATGGATCAAATTCCCCTGTAGAGAACTACCACAGAAGTCAGTGGACTTATGGTAAGGTTGAATTTGACTCAATATTATTTTCAAACTGAGATTAGAGAGTAAGTGAACCTGCAAAAGACAATTAAGTCAGCAATGCACTTACTATCTTGAGTATGCAAGCAATCTGAAAGTCAGCATAAGGCAGTTCTTATTCATCAGGCATGCAAATAAATCAACTTTAATGTCAATAAAGTCAGTAATGACAGATTTTATCACTAAGTTATAACTAAGCAATAATGAGTCGGAAAAAGCAAGTAGCTCACAGCAACTGAAGTGATTTTTTATTTTGTCCTAGGTGAAGCCAAGGGTAACTGAAAAGACTGGCCTTTACTCCCTCTATTATTAACTGCAAATCATTCTTGTCATATTAGAAAGCAGATCATTTTTTTCCCAAGTATTACTCACTGTTATGGTGTGCCTCACACCACGACCTCCTTCAGAGGTGCTGCAGTCCATTTCCAATTAGTCTCTGCATACTAGTGAGGTGCAGTTTAATTTTAAGGGAATCAGGACAAAAAATACATTTTTATTTATTCTGCAAATGTAGTTACTCATTTGATTCATCCATCACCAAATATTAGAGAACAAATAAGGATGATTTAACACTTTACAAGGAGCAGTCCAACACTGAATACTGTTAGACAGCTGCAGTAGCTGAAAATTGCAGTGGCTGCATTTCAGTGAGGAGTAAAATAGATCTTAGTGGTGATGAGAGGCTTATTTGAAAAGTTTCTAAATTATATGATTGAAAGGCATAATAACAAAACCACATATTATTTTTCTTGTTGTGTAGAAGAAGGGGGAACTCAGTATATAAATATTTTTAAAACAGTACTATATTAAGAAAGATGATCTGCTGAAAATTGAAAATCACACAGACACTTTAAAAGCAAGCAGGCTTTTTCAACTCTTCACTTGTGATTTATAGAAGTTTGTACAATCATTTTTCTGTCTCTGCATCTCAACCAAAAATATTACACATTTTTGTTATGCATGTAGTTGTTCTCCCCATGGGAGATGTTTAACAATGGTCAATTACTATGATTCAGTAGTTTTGGCTGACATTCAACAAATGTCTGAGCAGCTAATAATGCATTTAGTTCTGTTAGTTCACCCATCTGTCCATCACATCTGCCTGTCCTCATAAAGGCTGTCATAAGCAGCATAGCATTTCTCTAACATCCTCTCTCTATTCACTCGCTTTCCAAATGCCTGGAAGGTAAGCAATGTGTGCCCACAATTATTTTAAATCTTTTCATAAGCTAAAGATAAGTAAACACGTCCTTAAATACGAGTAACAAACAAACCATTTCTTTTATTATTTTATTAATGCCACTTTAATCCATCAAATTTACATGATTATTAGTCAATGCTCAATTCAAATAGTTTGAGAACATGAGGAGAGAACTTTCTCTTGTCCAGAAAAATTTTACAATTAGTCACCATTCATGTAATCTCCAAAAACACTGTTTCAAGAAAAACAACAATATTTAAGCTTGACATTTTGTATCTGTTTGGTGCCTCACTTTGTGGCTGGCTGTTACAATCCTAAGGAGGGGACTGATTGCCACTACAAAATATTTAAGCACCTGAGTAGCTTTTTCCACATGAAGAGTTGCAGGGACATGGCTCATAAAAGCAAAGATGCTGTGGTACTGGTGTGTGTCTTTGTTCACGCTACATTTGAAATTGATTGCAGTAACAAAACAATATTTGATAGAATTTTTTTTTTCTGCATTAACACAATAAGGAGAAAGAAAAGATAGTGAAAGTGCCACGGTCTGAGGGGGGATGGGGCCGTGACACAGCACGAATGGGTTCGGAGACAAGGTAGGAATGCTTTATTGAGGCGTGCACGGGATTTTTTATCAGTTCAGGAGGGGAGAGGGCTGGAACATGGGGTGGGACATGAGACAGATAAACGGGGGAACAAATCGGGATAGGGACACAGGCAAAAGGGGGAGGAACGTGAGAGGATCTGGGGAAGTGAAAGAAAGGGCGGGGAAGCAGGGAAGCAGGCATGCTTGGGCACGCTCGGGAAATATAAATATAGGGGCAACATACAATGTGTATATAAACACATAAAAACTGTAAAGTCCATATAATAAAGTCCTGACAATTGCTGTATATCTTCCTTCATGCCTGGAACTGTTCCCATCCTGAATCTTGCTCCTTCACATGAAAGGAAGAACAGTGACATCAAATTTAGCCAATGGATTGTTTTAGAAAGGATATCATTTCATAAAATTAGGAGGAAGGAGGGGGTCATTCAGAGTGATGGCATTTGTCTTCCCAAGTAACCATTACGCATGAAGAAGCCCTGCTTTCCTGGAGATGGCTGAACACCTGTCTGCCCATAGGGAGCAGTGAATTAATTCCTTGTTTTGCTTTGCCTGTGCGAGTAGCTTTTTCTTTCCCTATTAAACTGTGTTTATCTGAACACAACAAGTTTTCTCACTTTTATTCCTCTGATTCTCTCCCCCATCCCACCAGGGACAGCAAGTGAGCAGCTGTGTAGGATCTAGTTGCCAGCTGAGGTTAAACCACAATGCAGACATAGGACAGTATTTGTCTATGTCTTGGTTTAGTTGTACCTAATCAAAGCTCACCAAAAAGTATTGTGCTGCTGACTGCATGAGTGCATACAGGTGTGTTTGCACTTGTACACAAACACGCGCTCAGAAAACAAACAAACAAAGTAAAAAACCAACAAAACTTACATTTGGTTGACATGTTTTCTTGGAAATTTATGAAAGTTACTACTATTCCAGTAACTAAAGGGGAATTTTGATATCAATCAGCTACCAACCAGCTGCCGCTGGTTGCCAAACAAATTTCCCAATTAAAAGCTTACCATTCACCACTGCTTTCCACTTTCCTCTTCAGCTGATATATCTATAACCAACTTAAAAGACAACAACAATAATTATTACAGTGTACGCCATCATAAGATTTAAGATGCAGTGGTTTCTACTAAGCTGACAACACTAACCTTTGCAATTATCTTTTTAATTCTACACTTGTGGAGAAAATGGGCATAATAAAAAGCATTAATCGGTCCATTATCTAGCATTATGCAGGGAATAGAATAAGCAGAATGTTCAGTGCTGCTATTATTTATTTGTTTTAGCTAAAGCGATTAAGTACTAGGTGCTAAAGAAACACAATGAGCTGTGTAGTTGGTCATTTCCTGGCCCTGTTCACCTGAGATGTTTACTTGAAGGTTTTATTTGAAAAACTGTATAATATTGTTGTGATAAGTATGTCATGACAAGTTCAATTAAACATGCTATCCAAATTCATGATTACTCGTCAGGAGACAAAAAAGAAAGAGAATGTTGTAGCATAACGAAAATCTAAGAACATAAGTGCGTATTCTCCCTACAGGATCTAGAAATTCTGGGAAAGACTGAAGAGTATGCACTTGATGGCAATTCACAGATCTGTGTTAAACCTTACTTTTCATTTTCTCTGGTCTGTATTTTAAAGTTTAAATTTTAAGAAGTGTACTTGGGAGGAACCTACCCATATAAGTCTCTGTATCTGAAAAATATCAGGCACTTTTGTGGCACACTATATTTTGCAGGTATTCAGATGTTATACATTTGTGTCTCAGGGGTACATATTATTCAGGATCCATTAATGAGACACTTTTGCTCCAATAGCATTATGTTTCAGAATTTATAGAAAAAAATTTACCAGTAAAATCAAAGGATAAATGAACTAATATTTAATATACATAGCAATATGTGACTCTGAAGTGAATATTAAGTCATACTAAGATAATATTAAGTATGAAATATAATAACAGTCAATAAAAATGTTGGGTATTGTAGAAACAGTTAGTCAGATTCCAGTAAAGTCAATGAAAAAAGACAGAACTGGTTCTGAAAAAAATGATGTGATTTTGCTTAACAGGTCCAGGTTCTTATTTGTTTGTTCACTTCTAATTATTCCACTGGTATTCTTAAGAAGGTTCTTGAGAAGAACACAAACTTAACCCTTTTTTTTCCTATGAAGACACTTCATCTAAGTGGAGATATTCCTCATATATTCTTTATATATTATCCTGATAACCTCACCCTGAAATTGATTTAAATTGAGGTTTTTCTTACACTATTCATAGAAAATAATAACGTGTCATGCCACATTAACTACTTAATTATGAATGCATATTATTTGCCATGGAAAAGCCAAGAAACTAGGATTTAAAGAAAGGAGATACATTCACTCAAATGTCTCAGGAAATTTTTAGTATTATTTCAGAGAAGTTGTCTATGTGTTATCTGTGTGAAATTGATGTCACAACCTTTTGTGGTGAGTGTGATATTAGGAGAAATAACCCATGGATTTAGGCCTTTAACAGTACCAGTAGGATCAGAGGAGAGGAAGACAAGCACAAACAGTTTTTAAAGAAAGAAACATACAATTATCTCAACTGTCTCAACGTTTTACAGGAAGGAAAAAATGTGATGACTATACTTAGATGTTCAAATTCATCTTCTACTGCCCACCAGTAGGAAAATTCTGAGAATATGACCTACACTTGAGTAGACCTTGCTACATTCATTTTTTCAATGTGCAAAGATTTGCAAAAGCTTGGTTAAGGTACTTGACCTAATTATAGAGAAACCCTCAGTGTGTAAAGTTAGACAGGGAAAATAAACCACATATAAAGGAAGGTATCTCTGAGGACAAGCAACACTACTGCCTATCTCACATGCAATTAGAATGAGGAACACTGTGGAGAGTGGCAGGCACCCACAAAGATAGGTCAACGATCCTAAGGTAGAAGCCATCACTTAGAAGTACTCATAATTCTCTACAAACTTCCACTCTGTCTGCCTTTCTTTAATGTGTTTTTGTTTCCCTTTTCCTGAAATGTAACCTGCTTCTAGCATTTCTGTTGAAGGAATTGAGAAAACCTTGACTGCTTCTTTATTTCCAAACCTATTCCCAATATCTGTAACAAAGCTGAGCTATGACAACCACAAATTTCTTATTGAGATGTTCTCATCCTTGTGTGAGACAACTCTTATGATGCATCATTTTTCAAACATAGACTTGTCATCCTGAAAAAGTCTTCAGGGAAACTAGACTTTATTATTTGTACCCTTCCAAGCACAATTTGTCTTTTTCCCCTCCTTTACAGAAGAAACCTGTTAAAGGAGAAAGAGAAGCTGCTTCAGAAGAGACGTGAGCTAAAGAACTGGCAGTATGTGTTGTGCATGATAACAGCAGCAGTACTGGTGAAAGTCCAAACTCCTAATATTAAATGTCTGTATTAAATGTCTGATTGAGTAAACTGGCACTGAAAATGAAAGTTAGTATATCCTTTACCCCTCTTTAAAAGTTATCTAATGGGTACATCAAATTATGTAATGGGTACATCAAGAAGACATAAACAGGTAGCTGATGAAATCAGCTCTTTTGCAATGGCATAGCCCAATTGCCACATTGGTCACCATAGAAAAGACTGAAGAATGGCTGCACCTAGGTTACATTTTGCATTGGTCCTCCAAATATACCTAGTGTTGTGAAACTAGTAATAACTTTCTGAAAATAAGAAACAGTAATGTACGTTTATTCAGGCTGAAAAATAAATCTTTTCTAAAAACTTAGAAAATTTTTTATGTCATTTTCAGCCAACAGAAAGAACAAGAAGGCCTATCGTAAAAATAGTTTGTTATTTTTGTTGTTTGCTGATTTTATGTAAAGAAATAAGTAAATATAAATGTAAATAGTTAAAAAGATACATAAAATTATTTATATAAATAAAACAGAAATTTAAAATAATATAACAATGAGCATATAAAATCCAAAATCCCTACATAAAAAAATTAAATGTGTGTAAGATATTAAAAAATATAAAAATATATTAAAAAACAATGCCAAAAGAATATTCCAGAACTAGAGAATTGTCTGGATGTCTTGCAGTTCTTTTCACTTGAAAAGCAGATAATTTAAAATGCTAAACTTCTGAAATATCTGTTTCAGAGCAATGGAAGGCTTTGCTGAACCTTTTGTAGGACACATCACACAGAGGCTATTTTTCTGAATGCAAACTCAGAGGGATGTGATCCACTGGAGTCAAAGTGCAAAGCACAAATAAGAAAACTTGCTTTTACATCAGCAGCTTTCTCTTCCCTTTTTGTCCTTCTTTATTCAGATGGAGCTGCTTGTTTAGTCTTCCAGGTTCAGTCATGCTGTTTGATTTTCTTTTTGAAGGAGAAAAAGGCTCTGGCACCAGAATCACTGATACTTTTTGTGTTGATGCAGAAGAGGGTAGAAGTCAGCTTAAACATCCAGTCAGGGCATTTGGCTGAATAGGAGAAACTTGGGGTGATACAGAGCTGCCAAAACTTAAAAATTCCTTGCCCTTAATTTCTGACACAAATAATAGGCATGGGGAAGAGGACATGATCAAAGCATTCAGCCCTCACTGATCATCCACAGAAATCTATGTTTGAAGTAAAAAGGTCCTGAGCCACCATACTTAATTTCAAGAATCAAACTGAGGGTAAGGCAGCCCTCTCATTGGTGATGCTTATTTGACAAGCAGATTTTACTCCTTTCTTACTTAATAAAAAGATTAACCTAGTATGGCTACTAATTAGAACCTCTTGGTTATAAAGTAGCTGCAACATCTTGCTCACTGTCCATTCTTCACATCCCTTATGATTCTACAATTCTTGCCATTTAAATTTGTGTTGCTTTTTTTTAATTTTGCATGTGTTTAAATCATGCATTTAATTTTGTCAGTTATGGTCATGTCAGGGTCTGCTTCTTTGTCATCACATTTGTGTACAAACACAAAAGGTCACATGTGTGTGACCTGGATGGCTGTTCTATTCTGAGTAACAAATTTTACATTACAACTTTTCGAAAAGAAAAGTATCCATAAAAATACTGTTAGAATATTAACAAAATTCAGGTTTATATATTTTTTCTTTAAATATGTTATTCCACATGTGCTTAAAAAGAAACTCAAACACATTATATAGCATTACCAGTCTGAGTATTACCTTTGCAATCTTCATTAGTATGTGCATTTTCCAAGTACAAATGGAAGATCTCCCAGACATTGTCACTATGAAACCATAATTCCCCAGAGGACTATGTTTACAATGTCTGTTTCACCTGGAAAACACTCAGAAATAACACTGATGACTGCCAATGTAAAATAAAAAAAAAATAAGACAGGGAGAGAATCTCCATAATGTGTGAAATTTTGAATTCTATTTTGTAAAGATAAGAACTAAAATTTTGTAGGAGGAGAAAAAAGGAAAGAGAAGGAAGGAAGGAATGAGGGAAGGAAGGAAGGAAGGAAAAAAGAGAAAAGAGAGAGAAAGAGAGGAAAATACATGTAAATTTTTTCTTTGTCTTATCCCTTTTCATATTAATATTGTTGCTATTATTGTTTGTTTTTTTATCTCATTGCTGTTTCCAGTGAACTGTTCTTATCTGAGCCCATGATGTCTGCCTTTTTTGCCTCCCATTGCAGGGCAGAGGGGAGTGGCACTTCTTTTTTAGTGGAAATACTAAATTGGAGGATACCATTCCTAAACCACAACAGTACCCTACATACTTTATGAAATTTGTAATGAGAAAGAATTAAAAATATTCATTTCCTTGTTAATAGAGATTTCATTATTAGTTTATGTAGAACTGAACAACACATAAACGGGTTTGCAATATTCCTTTCAATTTGAAATAAAAGACAAGCCAAAAACAGACCAGCTGACATTTCAGACTCATTTGTTATTTTATTTCTGTAATGTTTGTTGATTATGATAATTGATCACTCCAAGATTTCAAAGATAAAATTAATTGGTAAAAGTAAGTTAGTTGCCTTTTATATGGAATATTTTAATTAACAAAGAACATTTAAATAAATTACCATAACATTGAAGGTCACACAAATATTAGCTGCAGCTGTGTTCACTGTTGCATAGATACCTCTTTCTATATAAAGACAGAAGGAATAAAAATAATTTTAATAAAATGAAAGCAATATATTTCTTTCATTTTGTTTTCACTACAAGCATTTTATTCTCCTTGGCCTTCTAGCTAATATCAAATCTAATGTCAGTTTAATACTAAATATGGCAATGTAATTTAATCTACTTAATACTTTGTCAAAGGTGGAGCAACAACTTCATTTGGTCTTTCCTTTCTTCAAATACTTTACTTTTTTCTGTAAAATCAAGCAAATGTGAGAAAGTGACATAGCAAAAGTTAATTGACATGATGACTCCTGAACTGTATTGTACACAATAAAACTGCCAGAGATCTTTTTTCTGTCACCATTTTCTTATCAAAATTTGTGGTAATTCAGGTGCTTTCTTGGGTGACTGAAAACAAAACATCTTCAGGCAGAGTAAGAAAAGAACTTTACATTTGCCATTTTCCAGGTGGTAGCTAAGTCATTACTGTTGACAGAAGAAAAGACATAGGGAGAATTACTTTCTTCTTCACTGTGTATTGAAATGAAATCATAGTTGTTACAGCAGTTTGTGTGGAGTTGAAGTAACTATCAAGTTAAACACCTTCCTAGAAAGGTTTGTTTCAAGAAATATAGGAAAAGCATTAGTTTCAGGATTCCTGAGTCAAAATGACAAAATGGTGTATAGTAAAAGTAAAAGACTAGAGATCTTTTTTATCTCAACATCTTTTCTATACACATTAAATATTAGGCTTTCAAATGAAGATTAGATTCAATTTCAACTGAAGTTGTGACCTTCTGTAGCTGAAGAAAAAAGTGTTAAGTGGATGACAAGATTAATGATATTTACATGCCAAATGACAGAACTAAAGCTGGAGTACTGATTAAAGATAATTAGTCAGTGTAATGCCATTTTGAACCCATGCAAAATTTTATAAAATCAACAAATAATCAAATTTGGATATGTTCTGAATTCATAAGCAGTAGGGGCATATTTGCAAAGGTGACATCATTTGTACTTATTTGTTTGTTATGAAGACCATATTTTTCTTCTGCTCTTTCAGTAGTCCCTGAGTGCTGCTATGAATTCTGTTATAGTTGCAAAGAGTAAATATTTAAGAAAACCACCCTTGCATAATATATCCTCTTGAAAAAGCAAATAAAATCGTTTGTCAACTCTAGAACAAATGAAGCAACATTTTACATGCATTAGTGACTTGACTTAAATTGAATTTGATATTCAAGGAACTAGGCCTGATTGAAGCTTTTTTTCATGGTATATGCTACTTTTTTTCAGGGTATCTGAAAATTTTTCTTCAGACAGGAAACTGACATGGTCTGCCTGATCTGCTTGCTGTGATTTTACCAAAAAATATTAAGAACATAATTACCTTTGTCTCTATAATCACCCTGCTAAAAAATACAGGAAATCAATCATTGAGTTCAAAAGGCAGGATTCATCCATGGAAAAAGTGAGTTTGTCTATGCATAGTTTCCACAAGCAGTCAGGTTACAAAATAATAAGGAATTTTCAAAAGTACTTTGTTCTCTTATTTGGTGGTTTACTTATAGAAACCAAAGGGAATCAACACATACCTAAACACACAAAGGTTTTGTAGCTGTGACAATGTAAGTATATGAAAGTATCAAAATACGTAGGGACAAAGTATTTTAATTGACAAACCATTGGTGTTGGAAAGAGGCACATTTTCAGTCATGCTAGGCCTTCCATATAACACTTCTCCGAGTACTCTTGCCAAAAGATAAACAAAGCATAAAGAGAAGGTGCCAGTAGCCATTCATACCTTCAGATCTGTTTCTGTGTCACTTAGATGTGTGCAAAAACTATCATTCATAGGAAGGGGTTAATGGAAATCCTAGGTCTGTTAGTCTTTCAGCCAAAGAGTTGCTACGTTATTTTAAAGGTTTTGGACAAATATATTTTAAAAGCAACAGCAGAAGCTTTTTATATTTCAAGTAGAAATCCTGAGCCCAAGGAGTGAACACAACTTTGGACGTAAACTGAATTTTCACCTGGCTCATTGCGTACATCATCCTGATCTTTCAAACTTCCTTATAGTGCCATAAAAGACACATTTAGCTATTTCTGATCAAGAGAAAAAACATACTGCAATTCTTCCCTGAATAGACATTCCTAGGCTACAACAATGAAAAAAGAAGGCAGAGTATTGAAACTAAACTATGAAATTTCATTAATCTCCTACAAATCATGTATGCTTAACAGCAACAAGAAAAACAGAAAACCGGTCCTTAAAAACAAAACAAAGCTCTATATAATTCATACTTTGGAGTAAGTTTGTTTTGTACAGATGCCACAGACTACAGAAATAACAACACAAATATTTAATGAGAAAAAACTCAATGCATTCTTAGCTCACTGGTTTCATAGGAAATTAATGACTCTAGTAACTATATAATTAGAAATGGGAATTTGTGAACATCTTTATTAACCTTAATTAATTTAAAAAATGAGACAAGAAAAGAAAATAAAGAGAAAATTTTTCTCCCCAAAATTACTTTATAAAGAATAAATTTCTTCTGTAAAGAAAAAAAAAAAGCTGTTTGTCTCATTTATAAAAGGCAGATTTATAAAATAAATTTTATAAATTATAAATCATTGTTGGAATTATTAAATAATATAAATTACTACTTTTTTATGAAAGATCCCAGTTTCAGTGGGGTTAAACCAATAAAATCATACCTGCATAGGCTGGGGAGAAAATGTGTATTCTATTCTCAATTTTCACAGTAATAAGAGATTAGGTAGGAAAACATATCATCATATCCCAAGATACTCATTGCAGGTCTTCCTTTCAAAGCCCCTTTAAAGCAGGCTTCCTTGGTCTCTGTGGGGAACAGAGACCTGAGGAGAATGGTATAGCTATAGGGGCTTGATCTTGCAAGCTCTCTAACCCTTGCTCTAAGGAGTGCAAAAAGTCAAGTAAGCACCACACTTCAGACAGACTGTGAACCATTTTTTCATACTAGTAAGCAATTACATGTCATGTTAGAGTCAGTGTTGGCTTTTGTTTAAGAAAACATTTACGCATGTGCTTAGTTTGAAGTCAGCGGGGCTTAAGTTTGCCCAGCAGGATTTCCCTGACCAGAGAACTGTAATAAGAAATAATTCTCAATGGAAGGAGATTCCCAATCTGGTCTTATTGCTAGCTTATTTTTTGTAAGAAACTTCCATAAACTGCAAGAAACTGGGACATTGTTAATCATGGAACTATACCTCTGGTAAATTTACAAAACAAAGAAAGAAAAATTCTTCATGGTAGAGGGATAGATACAATCTAGACTATATACATTTAAATGGCTTACAGTGACTGTATGAACACAGGAGCCATTTTTAAGATTTTTACACATTTCTACTGTCAACAGTAGGAAGTAGGAAAATGGGAGTAAGGGCAGCTGTGCAGAGCAGCTTCTGAAAGAAATTTCAAAGTTTCTATTGAAAAGGCTGTTTCTCAAAGGCAGCTGCTCAATGTCTCATGATGTACTCAAGACTCAGACTACTTACTTGGCCCATCACCCTGTTGCACCTTCTTCTCTCTGCTCACTTTACCTGAGTAGATTTTGACAAGAGTAGCAAAGCGCTGGGCTCCAACTTCCTACAGAAAGCTCAGTGATGCTTTCCCTGCCTTCTCAGTTGTAGCACTGCAGAGCCAAGCTCTTGGTATATGCTGTATTTGCTCAGAGCATCAGGTGCTATCTGTTTACCTTTCTTTCCTTTCTCTCTGCTGCAATTTCTCTTTATGCCTAAGTGTCTCCTGTGTGGAAATTACCTTGCTTCTGCTCAGAATTTCAATACAGTGCCTGAGATCTTTCTTCCATTACAAGTCTCAGAGGATGGTATTAATATCCCACTAATTTCAGATATATTTACATTTGGCAAAGGTACTACCAGGTATATTACAAGTGTGTTTATTGGCAAATGACAACATTTGTCATCAAGATCTATTGAAAGATGTCCATGACATCAGTTTGCTGCAGTCATTTGACTTAGCATCCTCTGCTACCTCCATCACTTTTTGTTGGCTCCAGAATGCTACTATGTTGACAAATATTTATTACGTTTTTAGACACAATAATTCCAAACATTTCAAAAAAAAGGAAGCACATTAAATTAGAACAGCAAAAACTAGAAATCTTTAACTCATTATAAATAAAGTTTGAAACACGTAGTTTTCCTGTGTTTTTCATGATCTTTGAAGCTTGCAATTCTCTTTTCTAAATATCTTTCAAGATTTGTGCTAAGGAAGGGGGTTTATTTTTGTCAGTAGAATGGAATGCCTGAGGTGTTTTTCTTTGGTTGTGTTATTAGTATAGCTCAAGCAATTACAATGCAAAGGTTGCAAAAGTTCAAAAAATAACATGGCTTGCTTAGATTTGTGATTATAATAGGGACTGAAAGTTTATAAAGGAACTTTTAATAAGATACAAAATTTACTCTCTATAAACTACGTTTCCATAGGATTTGCTATATTGAGCACATACAACATACAGATATACTACAGTTTGCCTTATTTGTTACACAACTTTATGTATCAATTTTGCTACAGTTTGAATAAAATTAAACAAACTTGAAGCAGTAAAACTTTACTTATTTTAAAATACCCTTGCAACTTGTTTTGCAGGGCTCCATTAGATTTGTTTGGAGAATGGCTGAGTGCCATTTAGACTAATTTAGGCAGTAAGCAAACTGCATACACAGATTGAGACAGCAGAGATTTAAATTTTAGATAGATCTTGCATTTAGAAAAGTCATACTCTGATAAGAGTAATTATTCTACAGGATGCAGTTCAGAGCCTCTCTGATGAAAAAAAAACCATGTGTTGTGACATTCAGAAAATGATTGCACTGTACCTTTAAAATTTCCTGGTTCTTTCCAGCTTGTACAAAGGAGATTCAGGCAACTCTGGTTTATTTTTTTCAGCAAGGGAAGAAGAAGATTCCCCTAGGTCCCTTCTGTATCAAGAAACAATACTGCAGCTTTTACTGGGACTTCAGATCACTAGATTGAAGTCCCTGAACCTTCCAGAATCTGAAGCAAACAAATAATGTGTCTAGCTACATTTCTGCAGCACTTTACAATTTCTTCAGAATGCCATGGCAAATGTACTAAGGTATTTTTTTTGTCTCTCAAAGGAAAACTGAAAACAGGGGATTTATGAGAGGAAAAAATAATTAGTAGGAGTATTCTGTCTGGAACTACACAGGGGGCACAAAAAAAAGAATGAGATTATTTTCTCACACAAATTAGAGATTTTAGAGGAATTCTGTCCTCTGCATTGGCAGCTGTTTTTCATCTTCACTCTTGCCCAGATATGCTGTTGCCACTCTCCAGATATGGAGCCTTTATTTTTGGGGATTCTGTGGTGCCAAAAAAAACCTATACAAAATAATGCAGCTCATACCTTTGGGAAGAAAAACAATAATGTCTGCTGAGCAGAAACCTTTTTTTTTTTTCTTCAGGAAGAATAAAGAATGGAAATCACTGGGAAAAAATCAGTTATAAAGACTCAGTTATAAAGATAATGCTTTCTCTACAGAGTCTTTAGTAGTGAGAACAGCTGTTGTAGTGTCTCAGAGCAAATCAGATTTTCAGACTTCTAAAATGGGTATTTTATTTTTCATCATCAAGATTTTCCTCTTATTTTTTGCAGTAACCTGAGCATATATTTCAAAAATTTAATTGTTTTATTATTCAGCACCTAGTCTGGCAAAACTACAATGGATTGTCCATTTATTTCAAAATTATTTCATTGTGTAATTTGTGAGAACTCAGAGAATCACACTCAATAGTCAGAGGCAGCTGGTTGGAACAGGTGTTGCAGAAAATTATAATCCAGCTTTGATCAAAACTGTTGGCTTGGTTTTTTTTACCACCATCCTGCAGTTACACGTGATAGGTATCCTAATAATCAAACATACAGTCAGTCTGAGGTATTGTCAGGAGAAACATCAGGAATAATTTCAAGCTTGTGAGTCAAAAGAATTTGCTTTTCAGAGAGCAAGATTTTCACGAAATCCCCCTCTACTCATACATTTGCTGGAAAAGGTAGGTTTGTTTCTAACAGCTCAGTTTTCACTGCTCATTTTCAAAACAGTTTTCACATGAAGAAAAATTAGAAGAAGGAATAAAAATTACTTTAATCAATATTGAACACATTATAATCAAGTAAAGGAGATTAAAGGCTAGTTTAATGCAGTCTAAGGCCTTTATTCTTTCATCAGTGATACAAGCAATGAAGTCACCAGTATCAAATACGTAGCTAAAACTTGAATGTTCTCATCTTCAGCTATTTCCAGAGTCTTAAGGTGACTAGATACACTGGCTACCTCACTTGGTATCAGTTTGGACCAACTTAAGACTTCATAAAGGAAACTTATTTTAACGAAATTCAGAGGTCCCATTTGGTGAAATTAGATACCTTTCAAAAACCTCACAAAGCAAAGTTTGATCTGATGGCTGCCTGCCATTGAAGAATCAGGGCACGAATTTTTATGACAACTGATAAGCATCATCTAACACATAGTCTTAGAAAGACTTTTAAGTCTTGGATTTTTTCTCTTAGACAAGGAGAGGTAGAGAAAAGTGTTACCTACAGAATTTGCTTCAGTGCCTACCCTCCAGCATTACAATCAAAAACAGATATGAAGCTATAACAGCTGTAGACACCCACAAACAAGATCTGCAAGGAGAAACTGTAGCAATAGCACACAGTGGATACTGAAAAAGAAATGTGTTCGTGGTGGGTTACTCTGGTTACTCTCAGGCCCACTTGATGGCCTGAGGGGGAGCCGTGAGACTTACTTCAGGCAAGATTCTGGTTGGACACAGGAGGGAAATTGTTCCCAAACACCAAAATGAGCTATCAGAATAATATCCCAAAGGAAGTGGTGGATTCCCCAACATTGAACACTTTTAAGATTCAACCAGACAGAATGCTGGGCCATCTTTTCTAGGTTGTACTTTTACCAAGAAAGGCTGGACCAAAGGATCCTTAAGGTCCCTTCCAACCTGATATTCCATGAATATCAAATAGCGAAAGTAAATAAAGATAAGTTTGTTTCATACATGATCTATCTTTATTTTTTAAAGAGTTCTCTATTAAAAATCAGGGAACTATTTCTTTTACTAAAAAACTGCACTTTCCAACTCAATTGCAAAAACTGAAGGAAAAAGCAGTTTCCCTCCTTCAAAGAGAAAATCAATTGCTATTTCAATTCCCAGCAAAGGCTGAACAGGAAAAAATGAATACTACAAATAAAATTACAAACGCCAGCAAGAAGAATGCACACGTTGCAGTTTTACAGCACTTCTGCAAGGGTGTCCTGCAGCTTTGTAAAGCTACAACTTGTCCCTAAACCTACCCCACTTATTTTACTTTATTTTATTCTTTCAGATAAGCAAACAGAGCTCACATGGATTATGTCCTGGTTTTCAGTGGTTTCAAGCACTTGCAATTCAGGTGAAATATGAGAATTGAACTGTCTCGATGTGCACAGTGAGAACAGAGGTTGAGTAGCTGTTTAAATCATCTGTCTATAATAGTAACATCAACAGAAAAGAACCCACCACAGCCCCCCAGTCAGGCAAATTTAGACAAAGCTGGGTGTAAAGCATTTATATGAGTGAGGAGCATCAAGCAGTGGGGGTGTTCTCCTACCTAGCACAGACACTTATGCAAGACAAGCTTCTTGACAATCAATATTTTACCTGTATTTGTAGGTTCGACTCTGAGACCAGTGATTACACACTCTTGGCAGGTTTTCATTTTAATTACATTTATTTATTTATTGTAGGGGTTAACAGATTTTCTTGGCACCAGGCACAGCAGTTACCCAGATGGTCATCTGTTGTAAGGTCAAGCAAAATAAACAAAAGGACTTTTATACATTCCTTCCATGAAAGCTAAATTGTGCCAGTAATATTGTCTCTCTTTCGAGATTGGAGAGAGAGAGAGAGAGAGAGAGAGAGAGAGAGAGTTTTAGAATCGAAATTGCAAAATAAGACCATAAGATTGAATTACTCCTGGGGAAGTTTGATTTATCCTGAAATCACAGAATCAATTACAGAGTCACAGAATATTCTAAGTTGGAAGGGATCCACAAGGATCCTCAAGTCCAACTCTTATGCAAATGTCTCGTAGAGGGATTGCACCCACAACCTTGGTGTTATTAGCACCAGTCTCTAACCAACTGAGCTAGTCTTAGGGTCAATGGACAATTATATCCCTTTTTTTATGCTTGAAAAGCTCTGATCTAATTATACATTATATTTTAGTACTGTATGATACAATGAAACAGAAAAACAAGGGCTTGCATGCTTTATTCTGCTGAAATAATTTGCTCATATTATTAGCATTATAAAATAAATTGATGGTGTACTGATAATACACTAGTCATTCACTCTGATAGAAAGTAGAAATTTTAAAATTGCATTACCTACTTTGGCTGTCCAAAGTAAAAATTATTAGAATTATGTTCTATCAATGCACAGATCATTTCTTTAATCACGAAGAAGCAGAAGTACAGAGGAACTTTCTTAATTACTCTTTATCAAGACCTTACTATATTAAGATCTTACAATTATTATCTTCTATACTTGGCCTCATATCCAACAACATATTGAAGTCATTCTTTTTGAAGAACTAATTATATAATTATTTTGCATCAAAGAAGTAATTTATGAGATATGAAGTATTCAATTTGCCAGGGCTTTCAGTATTTCACTGAAGCTGATTCTTTTCTACTCAAAAATGTGCACTCTCATGAGAGGTAAACAAATACCTTCTTCTCTCCATTTTTCTTAGCTAACAGACATACAAGGTGGAAAATTGTTTCTACTGCTGTAAATATTTATCTTCCTAACATGAGAAAAAAGAACTGTATACATAAAGTCATTGTTATGTATAATCTATACTGTGCAAATGGTATACTACCCTCATATGCTGGGTGTTGACCTGGAATCAGAGATGAGTTCTATTAAATATAGGAAATAAAGCATGTAATTCCATCTCAGCTTAATGTCATCTATATCCAACGCACTGTAATACCATTCTCCCTTATTACTCTTAGCCTCTTTACTTTCTCCCTGTCCACTCTGCTAAATTCACATTTTTGAGACTAGGGAGTGAGCTCCTCTAGTAAGCTGATCTAGCTCAAAATTAACTGCCAAAAATAAATGATTAGCACCAAATGAAAGGAAGCTTATGTTTTAATGGTGAATTACCACAGCATCAACATAATGCAGTCAATATTTAAATTGAGCAGATTTTGCCTTAAGATTCATAAATGGTAGATCAAAATGTACATGTTCTTCAACCTAGCAGCAGAATGGCCACTGTTGAGTTCAGCATTTGCGAAAGTACATAAATATACTTTAGTGTACCCTTTGATTATGTTTAAAGATGTTGCAGATTAAGCATAGAAATTGTGAAATATGTTCACAGCTGTTCTGGTAAACAACTTTTCAGGTAAAATAAAGAGTACTGACAATACTAAAGTCAAGTGTAAAGCTCTTATTTATATTTTGAATGTGTCTTCTAAACAATGGTTCTTCAAACATGGGCTAAGATCCATCAATGCATCATGTATTTTACTGAGCAATAGTAAAATTTATTGGGACTGTCTTCATGGAACTTCGTGGTACCAAAATCCCAGTGTAAAATGATTTTCAAAATTCAGTAAAAAAATCTGTTTCTCAACTATGTGAAACAGTGCTTATCTTAAAGATAAACAGCTTATTAGACTTTAGGACTACATTTACTTTAGAATATGATCTACTTTTCCCTGTATATACTTTGTTACTATTCTGGGGATGAAGGAGTAGAGCTTGTATTGCTGTTCTTTGGGGTTTTGGTTTGGGGTTTTTTTTCAGTATCGCACCTTTCAATTTAATTTTGTTGTTTTTCAGAGATAAGAATTTGAACTAAGTGAAAAAACATCTTTTGAAAGCATTTCCTTGCATCCATTAAAGTAAATGTAAATTTTAAAAAAAATCCTACATTGTACACAGATTAAATGTCACATAAAGGCCCCTATGCACTTTCGAGTCAGGTATGATTCTAAAATGGAAGTACAAAGGAGTAACTAAAAAAGCTAAGCATTTTCTGTTTCAAGATGAACTGTAAATTGCTTTGACGCTTCATCAACAGGAAAAATGTTTAATTTGTTTACCTTTAATCTACATTTGAAAACACTGTAAAGAGCAATTAGTATTGGCATTTACCTTCCCTGAAACAACATGTACTTTAGGACATATTTAATAAGTCCTTTATGGAAATTTTTCATCAATTTAGTAACTAATAATTCCTCAAGACCAAGAGAGAAGAACTCAGGAGCTCTAGTAAAATATTTATGCATGCTAAATTTTTAAACATCATTTAGTGACAGTTTCGATTAAAAAAATATGCCAAAAAATTTTTCAAATAAGGAAGAGTTCTATACAAATGACCTTAGATATTTTCTGCTTACAGTACTTGTGTGTCCAGCAGATGTTATTCACACATTTTTTACACACTTGTCTGTGGCTTATATGTAGTATCTTATATAACTAAAATTATGAAAATTTATATTGCAGAATGATTTTTTAAAAACTACCAAAATATTCTATGTGATTATTTATATGTATTTATTATACATATATGCAATTGGACAAATATGGCTAAACTAAAGAATTCTATTCTGGTAACTCTAGCAGTTCCTCAAAGCCATTCTCTCTGGAATTGGGATCACTTTTTCATTTAAAGATATTATGCTATTATCTGCAATCATCATTGAATTATTTATATAGCAAGGACTGCAGTCTTATTTCAGAATAAATTTAAACGCTGCACAGCAGATAAATGTAGAAAATATTTTTCTCTCTCCCTTCCTGTGGTGTCATCTAGGTTAATCCCTACCATCAATAAACTGGGATGTTTCCCTTTTTTTTTTTTTTTTTTCCAAGGGGGACACAGATACTCAAAGTGTCAGTTCCTCCCAAAAACGATGCAGCTCTTGTACCACTCATACTGGAGCCTGGACTTTGATCCTGTAGCTGGAAAGAAACAGTCACACAAGGTACCAAATGCATCACACCAAACAGTAGTTTCACTCTCTCTCGGAACCATGTTTGCCAGGTTTCATCATGGCAAGTGTCCTTGTCAAGCATTTTCTTTCATAACTGGACACATTTCATGGTTTGAAAATCTATAAGACTTCTGCAAAACACAAAATCTCCTTGCTTACTATGCTCTCCCAGACTTTCCATTTGCTTTGAATACAATAAGACTGTTCAATTTGCTCTACTGACATCTAACTACCTCCTCCTTCATATCAAAACATGAAAATAGGGCTCCAGCTGGTAGTTGTAAGAACTGACTGGAAAAGTGTTAGGTAATAGGGATTCTTAATAGAGGTCTTTTCCCTAGGCATTATACACTTTCTTGCTCAGTCTCCAAAAGATGGGATTTCAGAATTCAGTATGATGAGCAATCTCTTTCGGCAAGAGATCTCTTCCTTTCATGACACAAAGCCACATTTGCAAGCCATGAAGTTCTCTTTAAAAGGTCTGTGAGTTTTAGAAGATGTCATTCGCCATTCACAAGGGACTTCCATCCCTTACATAACCTTAAAGGTTTACTGGCTCAGCTTTTCTGACAGATTAGGCCAGTTGTGAGACAAATTATGTGAAGGGAATCTCATCACTAGGTTGGAAATTCAGATGTGTTTCTCTTGGGAGCACATTCTTATCCCTTGCAGTAGGTTTGTTTAGTTAGATTCACAGATTCCCTCAGTTTAAAACCAGAAGGAACTTAACTCATCTGACTTAACACACATAACAGAGACCCCTGACTATCTCCACTCTACCTTGCACTTCATTAATACCTGTCTTCTACAAAGACTGATAGCCTTAAACTGAATTCCTCAAGAGACACTGAACTCAGCTTTCTCTTTGGTGGTTTGTTCCAGGAGTTAATCAACTCTACTTATTTTTAGTTGTAATTTGTTTCACATGATCTATTGAAAATTTTTATGTTTTCACCTGTTAGACCAGAGAGTCCCTTGTTATTCATTTCTGTGGGGGTTTGACCCCAAAAATCCAATCTCCAAGCTTCCCCTACAATTTACCTCAACACAGAAGAGAAGTTTTCACACAGGCAGAAGTCAGTATGGAGAAATTATATCAAAATTTATTACTAACATAATAAATACTATAGAAACTAAAAAGCAAATAAATACACAGTATTAATACAATCTCTACCACCCCTAGGGGTCTTCCCATTTCAGTTCAGGAGAAGTTTTCAGGGTAATAGTTAAAGTCTCTCTCTCATTGGGGTGTCAGGGAAGGGGTCTTTTTGCACCTCCACCAGCCCTCAGTCTCTGCTGAGGCCTCCTCCTGAGCAGCAAGGGAACACTTGAATCATCAGGTTGTCATCACGAAGATCCAGGGAGTCAGCTTTGAGTTCTTTCTCCCCGGTTCATGAAGGTTCCTCCGAGAGAGAAAGATGTTCACTCTTTCCTCTCCAGGTTGCAGGGTTTCTGGGTCTTGCTCAGTCTTTTTACCCCAAATAGTTTTCACCAAAAGTCCTTACCCAGAAAAGCCTGCTTGGTTTGGTTTCTCTCTGTTTCAGCTGCTGCAGCTTCAGCTTCCATGTGTCACGGGAGGTATTCCTCCCCCCCTGCATTCTTCCTTCGGTTTTCGGCTGCTCTCGCCCAAACCTCACATAGAGCCTCCTCCGAGCTTCTCGGTCCATCTCCCTTTTCTTCAACCTCAACTCAAGGTCACTCCCTCTCCCCTGCCGTTATGGGGTGGGGGAAAAGGGTAGCAGCAAGACTGCTTCGGTCTCAATCCTCTGCCTGGAGTTCTTCCAGCTCTGCATGATTGTAGCTACTTCTCCGGGCTCCGGACCACCCCTCCATCCATCTGTGGCTCGGCTCCAATACCGAGCCTCCCTGCTGGGGGCTAGCTAGCTCCAACTCCCTGATTGGTCTCTTAAATCCATGCCACCATCTCTTCTGGGCAGTGGAGGGGAAAAAAGGTCCCCTAGCCTTGGCCACAGGCACCCGGTTCAGTTAATATACTGTCCCAAGTTCCCTCACCTAGGGGGGAAAAGAGGGCCTGGACCCCCCTGCAAGGGGCCCACAGGCCTCATTCCTCTCACCTCATGGCTCCAGATCTCTCTCTCTCACTCTCTGCCAACAACTTCTGGCTGCTGTAATATCCTAATTTCACAGGGGTGAAAACAAAGCTGTGATTGGTCCATCAGCGGAAACTTAACTGGGATCAACCACTTCCAGCCCCCCTCCTGGGGGGGGGCAGGTCAACCCATGACAATCTCTCTCCCACCCCCAGCACTTACACAGTGTAATCATGTCAACTTTCAAAATTCTTTTCAATAAACTACATAGATCATTGAATCTCTTGCTGTCAAACATTTTCTTTGATTCTCTATATTTCTGTTGATGTCCATTTTGAAGTGCAAACACCAGTACTGTATAAAGCATTTTGATACAATCTTACCAACCTACAAGGATAAATGTTCCTAACCCTACTCACTAGTCTCTACTTACACCTCCAATATGATATTATTGCTTTTATTTTACGGCTTCATTTTGAGAGCTGTTGTTGAATTATCTGCCCATTATGAACAGGAACACTTTTTGAGTCATTATTTTTCAGGATGCAGTAGATGTGGTTTATATTTCTTATAGTTAGTTATGCAATTTTAGATTTGTTTTTTAAAACATTTTTTCTAGTTATTTTAGCCCATGATTTTTTTCATTACATTGTGTATGCCACGGGATTTTTTTCGCTTCTGTACTTGTCATTGAGTCAATCCTTAAGTCAGTCAAAGTTGTTATCACTATAAATTGTGTGCACAAACACATCTTTAGCTTGCATCTAGAAAGATCTCATTTTGATGTCTATTAACTAATTCTTACTCTGTTTAACTTTTTTCTTTTACTGATACAATAACAGTGATATTTTCCATAAGAAAAGTGTTCTTTCTTTGAATGAATGATGAGATGGTATGTAAAACATAACCAAAAGCTTCACAAAAGATTGAGAATTACATCTAGAAGAAGTCTTAGATGCCTACAGCAAAGTATGAAATTAATTAAAAGGACTGCACTGAAAAATACCTGCTTGCTTATGTGGCCACCTGTCTGAACAGAGAGGTGCCAAATATTGTTTGACTTTAAAGTTGTCATCTTTCCTTGGCACAAGCTTAATATTGAGCCAGTATAAGCACCTGAGTATTTCTTACAACTAAGCCTCCATGAGATGTAGAAATGAGTGTGGATTAATCTCAGTGGACTTCAGATGTCTGCTGTACAGATTTTTTTATCCAAGCTAATCACTCTGTGTTTCAAGAGGAAAATAAAAAATTTCGGAAAAGAGTTTTCCAACTTAGTTCAGAAGTCTACATCAGGGTGAGATGGTCTTCTTTTCTATTCAGTAATGAAGAGTCTGGATGATTCTGTCATACACAGGCATCTACATCTGGTTATGAGCAATCCATCTCTAGCTGCTACATTGTCTAAAATGATTGAAAGCTCTGATGTAATACCCATATTCTAAGTATGTTTACCAAGGGGTAATGACAATGTTTATTTAAAGAAGATCATTTTATCATATCTATATTTGATATTAGCTCATAATCTAGAGGATTAGACTCATAGAAGCATGCAAAGTTTTTTCAGTCCCATCCTCAGCCTGATAGACGGCATATCTCTTCATATGTAAGAATTTTCCCTCAAAATTAAGGGAGCTGAGAAAATAGTGATTTCCTCCAGACTCAGATTTCTTGAACATTATTTTGGATTTTGATAGGGTCATGTACTTCCTC
The DNA here is from genome assembly GCF_003945725.1 of Corapipo altera. Lineage (NCBI taxonomy): Eukaryota > Metazoa > Chordata > Aves > Passeriformes > Pipridae > Corapipo > Corapipo altera. Next base: position 23,965,706 of record NW_020884878.1, on the reverse strand, counting down.
TCTGTTCCCCAATTCCTGACAGTCAAGAAACTGGACATATGAATATATCCTCTGTGATATAAAATGGCAGTGATACATGATGCCTAGTAAATGCAAGTCTCCAACTTGAAAGGAACTCAAAAAAGTAATTAGAGCTAAACAAAGGAAAAATTTTGTCAATCAAAGAGATAAAAACGCACACACAGATCCAATTCACCATAGTTCCAAACTTAATTGTGCAAGCTGTTAAAACACTGGCAAAATATTGGTAAACTAAACTCAGTTTTACTTTTTATAGCCTCTGCTTTGCTGTGCACATGCTTGTTAGTTCATTTACATAGAAATGAGTCTCAGAGACATAAAGCTTTTCATTTTCACTGAATACAACTTACAAGCATTATGCATGCTAAATTGGAAACAGAAAGACTTCTGAAAAAAAGAAAGTTTTATAGCTCTGTGATATATTGAAACAGAATTTCAATTAAATCTGAAAAATCCTATGTGTTTGTAGGACGAGGATTGTGTGTTTCTGCTGTAGCTAAAATGACACTTTATTGAAATGGCAGTGTTTCTATACTGTGATTTGCAGAGTCCATGAATTACAGAATCACAGAATATGCTGAATTGGAAGGGACCCACAAGGATCATCAAAGTCCAACTCCTGGCCCTCCACAGGACCCCCCAGGAGTCACATCATATGTCTGAGAGTATTGTCCAAATGCTTCTTGAACTCTGTCAGGCTTGGTGCTGTGACCACTGCCCTGGGGAGCCTGTTGCAGTGCCCAACCACCCTCTGGGTGAAGAATCTTTTCCTAATATCCAACCTAAACCTCCCTGGACACAGCTTCATGCCATTTGCTTGGGAAGTTTGTAGAGGTACTGACTGGTGTCTTCCTCAGGGCTCTAGCAATGGTTAATGCAACAATGGTTGGAGAACTGTAAGGATGTTTGCTCTCTCAGCTAGAAGGAATATCTTGTCTTCTCTTTTACTCTGCTCTGCATTTTGAAATCAAATAAATACTAAACATTATTGAAAATCTAGAGATGCAAGCCTAGTTTCTGTTTAAGGAATAAGTTCTATGGAGAAGACATGCTCACATATATTGTCCTCAAGAAAACATCCCCAAACATTTTAATCTTCTTTAGGAAGAATTAAGTGACTCCTCTGCGAGAGGGAAAACAGTCAGTAGAGTAGAGGGTGTCCTCATGTCCTTCTCCATTAAGGTTGTCCTGACTAATGGAATCCACCAGCAAAGCAGAACAGAATAGAATCAGAATCAGATATGAGTTTAGGTTGGAAGGGACCCTTAAAGATTACCTAGTTCAGCCCCCCTGCAGCAAGCAGGGATGTCTTCAACTGGCTCAGATTGCTCCGAACTCAGGCCAACCTGACCCTGAATGTTTCCAAGGATGGGACATCTACCACCTCTCTGGGCAACCTGTGCCTGTATCTCACCAATCTTATTGGAAAAAACTTCTTTCTTATATCTGATATGTAAATTCTAACCTCAATCTATCCTCTTTTAGTTTAAAACCACTACCCTTTGCTCTATCGCAATAGGTCCTGCTAAAAAGTTTGTCCCTGTCTTTTCTATGGGTTCCCTTTAGGCACTACTGGAAGGCTGTACTGATGTCACCCCAGAGCCTTCTATTCTCCAGGCTGAACAACACTGATTGTCTCAGCCTTTTTTCATTGGAGAGATGTTCTATCCCTCTGATCATCAGAACTGGCTGCAGTACTTCAGATGGGGGTCTCATCAGAGAAGGGCAGAATCCCTTCCCTCGGCCTGCTGGTCACACTTCTTTGGATGCAGCCCAGAATACAGTTGGTTTTCTGGGCTGCAAGTGCACATTGCCATCTCATGACCAACCTCTCATCCACCAGTACACCCAAATCCTTCTTGCAGAGCTGCTCTCAATCTGTTCATCCCCCAGCCTGTACAGAAAACAGTCAATTCAAACATTTGTTCATTTTGCCATGCCTTCTTTCAATGCTATGACATTATATTTTACCCCAAACAATAAATATGTTTCAAATGTAATGTAATGTCTAAATTTAAGCAAAAGTTTCTACAGAGAAAGATTATATAGAACAAACTCCAGCTGAAGTAAGTGTAAAGAGAACATTAACTGCTGATAGAAATGGTACTAAACCATTACCATATAGGAAGATAATGATGGATCAATGTCAGTAAAAACCTCCATATGAACATAAAGAAAGGTTTAGACAGCTCAACCCAGAAACCACTTAATTTTATATTTCTAATTTTCACAATTAGCAGGCATGCTCATTGTGTTATTGGAATGAGAAAAAATGTATTTAAAACTTGTGATTTCCAAGGTCAAGTGAGTCATAAGTTATTATAGTCAAGAAATGTATATACACTTCTATTAAAAATCTAGGCTCACTAGTAGCTTAAATCGTGATTTAAGCTAATATGAACATTTATACACTGTTCTATTAAAGCTGAAAGAATTCCTTCTTTGGGGAATTGCCTTTTTCAGCTCTTATAGAACAAGTTTAGTAGATGGTTGCTTGTTTTGCAGATCCCAAAATCCAATAAGCATTTATTTTTTGCCTTTCTTTTTTTTTTCACCCCTTTTTAGCAAAACAATTTAAGTCTCCTAATCACTTTCAGCACTAAATACATCTGCAGAAGTTCTCTGAAGTAAAAACAATGTTCAGTTTATTCAGTTCATTCTTCTGAATGTTGAAATACTCAAAATCAAATATGTCTAGTGGGACTTTTTATGAAAGATATACACCAGAATAACAATTGTTTTAATAGATTCGTGACACCAAGTAAGTTCAAATCTCTGGCTTGAGGCTATAAAACACCTCCAGACTATCTCAGTTTAGCACCTATTAGTTCAGTTATTGAATTACTTGGCAGAGCACTAAAGGTCTCACATTTCACCCAAAAATGTATTCTAATTGAAACTAATATTTACATTGAAAACTTTGGTTTCAACAAACTGGCATATTCTTAATGAAAGCGGGGTGGGGGGGGGGAGGAAGGTCACAATCAGGACTCCAAACAGAGTGACACAGTTTGTCCACTGGATAGAATATTAGTCAAGCAAGACTTACAGCAGCCTGACTGGCAAAAGACCAGTATTCATGGGACTCTGTCCCAGGCTGACTATTTCTTTGACTCTATCAGAAAAACAAAAGCAGCTCTGCAGCGTTTAACATCCTGCTTTGCTGAGGCTGCTGAGCTTTTTGGGCTGGAAGTCAGCTTCAAGAAGACAGAAGTCTTCTATCAACCTGCACCTCAGGAAGTCTTCCATCATCCCCATATCACCATTGGCGAATCAGAGTTCAAATCAGTCCAGCAGTTTAATTACCTAGGTAGCCTCATCTCCTCGAATGGTAAGATTGACGGGGAGATAGACAACAGGTTAGCAAAGGCATATAGAGCTTTTGGAATACTTCATAAAAGAGTCTGACGAAATAAACACCTGAAGAAAAGTACAAAGATCAGTGTTTACAGATCCATAGTGCTGTCTAGCCTCTTATATGGGTCCAAATCATCGGTCATTTACCACCACCACCTGCGTCTCCTAGAACGCTTCCATCAACGCTGTCTCTGTACAATCCTAAACATCCACTGGTCAGATCATGTAACTAACACATCTGTTCTAGAACAGGCAGCAGTCACAAGTGCTGAGGCCATGTTGCTGAGAACACAGCTGTGTTGGGCAGGAGACATCTCCAGGATGGAGGACCACCGCCTCCCTAAGATCTTGCTTTATGGTGAACTTGCCACTGGTTGCCACAAGATAGGAGCCCCAAAGAGGAGATACAAGGACTCCCTGGAACAACATCTCAGCCTTGGCCATATTGATCATCATCAATGGTCTACTTTGGCCTCCAATTGGGAGGTCTGGAGACACACCATCTGTAACGCTGTTGCTTCTTTTGAGAACACACGCAGGATCACTCTTGAGGAGAAAAGACAACGCAGAAAGAATCGTGTCTTGCCGATACCATCCAAGGAGTCTTTCTGTTGTGCCTTTTGCAACCAGACTTGCCTATTGTGGGGGGAAGCAGTAGGTCTAGTGACCCCCTGGAGGTTGAACCCCTGGATGAGTATAACATATTAGATGGTATAAAGCCTTTCCCATGAGAACAGTGAGGCTAATTAATCAATCCCATGGACACAGCAGCCTTGAGTATTAGGGAGTTGGCTGGAAGATGATAAGCAGTGCAAGGACAGGGCTGTTGACTGTGTCTCAGGGTGTAGGTGTTAATTCCTGAGTGTTTTTGTAAAAATATATTTACAGTAAGTGTGTGTGAAAGTCGGGGCTAGCTACCTCAATAAAGCTGCCTCCTGCACTTAAGTGGTAGACTCCCTTGTCTCATCTCTCTCCATGTGCGTGTCTACTTTCTCTACTGACCAAACCTAACGATACAACAGATACTCTGTGACAGTCTATCTCGCATTGGCCTCTTTAGCCACCAGTGCACTTGTAGCAAATGTGGGTAGAGGCCTTCCCAAATCTTCGTTCGCGAAGCCTAGCCGTGATGATGATCAGAAAAACAGTATTTCCTTTCAGTTATGGCGGAACTAAATGATTCTAACTGAAATGATTCTATTATTCTATCATTTGTTGTAATCTGAGGTTAAGCATAATAATCAGAAACTCAGTTAAAGTAGAAAAATTGATAGAATACTAAAAATCCTATGCAAAATTCCATAAATGTGTGACAATAAAAGAGGAAGGAGGAAATTCAAAAAACATAGGAATGGCAGAAACTTCAGTATTTAATACGGTAAGTAAATAACAGTATTAACACAGCACAGACTTCCTACAGGCGACATATCAGAATTAATTAGGAGGTAGTACTAACCTTATGTTATTAACTCCCATGCTGTAGGCTAGAAAGAATCAAATATATTTTAGTAACCAAGTTTCACAGCCACCAATACCATTGCCATAATTGGATAGATGTAAAGATAATAAGTATTTATTATTATTATCTACACTTAGAAGGATGTTATATATCTGTACACTTATATATGCCTTCAAATGTTATACACATGAATGTATGTGTGAATATATATATGTGTGTGAATACTTATTACTATTGTTACATGTTGGGTTTGTACAGCAAGGTTTTGGTGGTGGTGGGGCTACTGGGATGGCTTCTGTGACAAGCTGCCAGAAGCTTTGTCTGACAGAGCCAGTGCCAGCCAGCTCCAGAGCAGATCCACCACTTGCCAAGGCCAAGCCCATCAGAGGTGGTGGCAGCACCTCTGAGATAATGTATTCAGAAGGGGAAAAAAAAACAACTGCACAACACCAGCAGACAGAGAAGAGAGGAGTGAGAATGTGTGTCTCAGTTTAATGAGACTGAAGGGTTTGCTAAGGAGGACAAGTCATGAGGAAGGCTGAGCTCCTCCCTGTAAGCAATTGTAAATCCAAAATTAGGATGCTCCAACTGAGGAAATACAGAGAAAGAAAAGATAACAGTCCTTTATTGAAGGATATGTGTGTATAGGCAGCACAACAAAAGGACACACAAAAAAACCCCAAACAGCAATCCTGCACCCAAGGTTCCCACTGAAAAAAAGTTCAGTACTTTTTGCCTTTTGGTACAACTCTAACCACGACCAGCAGGGGGCGCTGTTGGATCCCTGGCGGAGCAGAGCCTGCAGTTGCTCGGTGGTGGCCGGCAGGGGGCGCTGTTGGGCTCTGGGGTCGCCGCGTGGGGGCCCCGGTGCGTGAGAGAAGCCAAAATGGAGAATCCACACACACACTGAAAGGGGAAGGAGAAAGGGGAAAAGGGGCTCTTCCTACGGACTCACGCTGTCGGCGTCTGGCTCTGGCTGGGATTCTCCCCCTCACTTTGTCAATGGGTACAAGCTGCTGCCAACACCGGAATGGAGGAGAGAAGGAGGGGCCTCTTCCCTCGGCAGATGGCCCTGGCTTCTCTGATGAAATCCAAGGCAGGTCCAGGCCATGGGAGAACCGAGGCAAACCAGGGCCAAAGGCAGCCAGATGACCCATCTGAAAACAAAATGAATCTTGGAGCCCCCTCCCCCCCCCACACACACACCTTCTCTGAGTCAGGGCAAAAGTGAAAAAAAAGCATGCCATTTCCTAAGGAGAAAAAACTTACCTCCCCCTCACAATCTTCTCAGCCCATTAGCTTGGAATGTGGGGCTGCTGGCTAGTTCTTTTGTGTGTGTGAATCCCCCTCCCCCTCCCTCATTCAACACCTTTCTTTCACAGTGGTGCAGGGAAAAAAAATTCCAATCTGGGTTTTTTAGAACAAGTAAACCTATGACATGTGAGAGGAACAATTCTGCTAACACAAAGCTCAGTGAAGAAGAAGGCGGAGAAGGTGCTCCAGTTGCCAGAGCTGTGATTCCCCTGCAGCCCACGGTGAAGACCATGGTGAGGCAGCTGTGTCCATGGAGGTCCACAGTGGAGCACAGATCCACCCGCAGCACATGCAGGACCCCGAGTCAGAGCAGCTGGACGCCTGAAAGAGGCTGTGACCCCACGGGAAGCCCACATTGGAGCAGGGTCCTGGCAGGACCTATGGCCCTGTGGAGAGAGGAACCCATGCTGCAGCAGTTTTGCTGGGAGGACTTGTGACCCTGAGCAGGACCCAAACTGAAAGAGTGTATTCCTAAAGGACTGCAACCCATGTAAGGGACCCACACTGCAGCAGTTCATGAAGTACTGCAGCCTGTGGGAAGGTCTCATGTTGGTGAATTTCATGAAGGAATGTGGGAGAGATCCCATGCTGGAGCAGAGAAGAAAATGAGGAGGAAGAGTTGCAAAGACAACATGTGGCGAACTGATCCCCATTCCCCATCCCCCTATGCCACTTGGGGATGAGGGGAGGAGGATGTACAGATGTTGGGAGTGATGCTGAGCCTGTGAAGAAAGGAAGGGTGGTGGAATGTGTTTAAAGATTTGGGTTTAGTTCTCATTATCCTACTCTGATTTTGATTAGTAATAAATTATTTTCCCTGAGTTGAGTCTGTTTTGCCTGTGACAGTAATTGGTGAGTGAGCTCTCCCTTTCCTTATCTCAATTCACAAGCCTTTCATAATTTTTTCTTTCCCTCTGTCCAACTGAGGAGAGGAATGATGGAGCATTTTCATGGGCACCTGGTGTACAGCCCAGGTCAACCCACCACACTATGTAATTTGAATTTACAAAGATTTTGAGAAATCTGGCTACTCTGAAGGGAAAATATTTACAAGATCAGGAATGTATTAATTTTATCTTCACCCACACTTGAAAAAACCACAAATATAATAATACGTATTAAAAGCTGCTTCTTTATTTGTATCTTTGGGTTTTTTTCATATAAAGCAAGCATATCCTGATGTTCCACAGATGATCAGGTTGTCTGAGAATAAATTTCTCACAAGAGAAACGTGCTATCTAATATAAAATACACTGATCGATAGACTGTCAGCAGAAAGGATGCATTATCAAAGAAAATAGGAAGCTTCTGTGGAAAAAGTTAACCTTGTATAAGGTTCACATAAGAACCAGGTGGAAAACTGTCAGCATTGACCATAAGTAAAGATACAGATGGATCCACTTGTACATTAAGACAGTAACAGGATTCATAAGACTGACAAACTCCACCTTTTCTTGACAAGGAAATATGGAGAACTGATTGATTTGATATGTTAGATAGTTAAATAAGTATTTGTTTATTATCAATAAAGTGAATTATGATGTAGTATCTGACAGAAGGACCGGTTGATCATGTTTGTCTGGACCTAAGGAAAATAGGTCAGTGAATCAAAAATGGGAGAAACAATTCTCTAATTTTGACTTCACAAGTACACAGAAGTTGTTTTAATATTTTCAGATTTGGGCCATTCTGAAATAGTGACAGGAACACTGATGCAGACTCTGCATTGCTTTGAATATAAGAAAACCTTAAAAATGCATAGTAGCTTTACTTCAAAAAGGCAAACTACATGCAAAATTATAGAGTCTGTTAAAAGGAAATTAAAAGGAATTGTTAAGAGGGTGAACAACTGTAGAAATACAGGACAGTAGATTTATTTCAAACCTCTCTTATACTTGTGTCAACAATGTATATTATCTAAACTGAAAAATCTAAGAAGTCACATGAGCAGTTAAACAACAGTATAAAAAAGCATGATAGAAACAACAACTTTTTTTAATAAACCCAGAAGTTGCAACCAGGTCAGAGGAAGAAAATAGAATCAACTTGTCGTAGTTTGAAAAAGAGCCTCCCCCTGGAGCTGGAAGATACCTAGCTCCAGGGGTAGTGCTTTTGCTGCCAATCAGAGCTTAGTGTGCCCCTGCGGAAATGACATATTCACAAAACTGGAAAAGAAGGTTTGTTGGCATGGTTGGAACTAGAGACACACCAGGAAGTAGAGGGAGACAGACTGGAGGCTCTTCCCCCCCCAGTCCTGGCAGGGGGCCAGGTGCGGCACAGCAGCTGAGTTGAGCCCCCCCGAGACTGGTGGTCGAGAGGAAACACCAAAAATCGGGGAGGCCCCTGGGCTGCGGCGTTTTTCCCCTTCCACTGCTAGTGGGGCAGCAGAGGAGTGTTAAAACAATTTTCTTTTAAACAGGGCTCCATCCAACAACAAGCAAATAAATGTGGCACATTGTTATGTTCCAATTATTGAGAGATGCCTCTACCTGAATTAAGGTGTAAATGAGACCAAATGCCAAAGTCAATAGCACATGTGAGGTAGAGAGAGATAGAAAGAAATAGAAAAGAGAGAAGGGAGGAAGTAAAAGAAAGTGAATCAGAGACAGATTAAAAAGATATTAGAAAGATATCACCACCTGTGGGTCAAGCGGCATCCCATTGGTCCTTTTGGCAGTGGGGGTCCCGAGGTCATTCAAAACTTTTCACTATTTATACATTTTAGCAAAAAAAGGAATTCATGCTCATTGGCTACACAGTTCTCTTATTCTATTGGGTAAATGATTCTCTCATTTCCAATCCTAATGAGTTCCATGCTCAGTCTTTCTCTTCTTTGAGTCAGTGGGTTGTGTGTGATCTTTCCCTGTGGGAATCATCTTCCACCCAGATGGAGCAGACCTCAGCAGTTGCTGGGCTGGCTTTCCTTGTGGATTCTTTGCAGTGATACATTCTTCTCCCCCTAGGCCTAAGATAAGAGACAATCTTTATCTTATCTCAAGTTCCATCAGGTGACTTAAATTTCAGTTTGAATCCACGGAATTCAGGGGAAAGGGGGGGGCACACTCTGGTGTTTGCAGATGCCACCTGTCCCCTAACTTAGGGTGCTTCAACTCTGTTTGACAAGCAATGTGTGTACCGTATGTATTTGCCCTTCCACACAGTTTGCTACAGTGGGAGGAGGCAGTAATGTCTGGAGGCATTACCTGGGATGCCAGACCTTGCCAGGCCCAAAGTTAGCACCATTCTGTGCTTATCTCAAAGTCCTTCTGTGATCTTAATATTGAGACAGGTAATTGTGATCTCCTTACATACATGTACCAGTCAAATTGCCTAAAGTTATCATATATGTGGATGGATACTGATGCAGAAAAAATGAGTCCCGTAACTTTTAGAAAAATATTTGCTGAAGTCCTGAACAAGAATGTATACAAAATGACTAGGTTTGTGTTGCTTATTTATACAACCAAAATACTTTTATACTTATGTATAAAATATTTATACAACCAATATTAAGAACCACTTATAGACGCTAATTTATCATCAAATTAATCAAATTCAGAGGAAAGGTAATTTCATGGATTGATAATTTATTTAGAAGTAGAAAAAGACAGAAGTATGTAGGTAATGTTTACGCAAAGAGTTACTGGATTTTCAGTCAGTTTCACAGAAATCAATGCTCAGACATCTATGGCTCAAAATATTAATTAGAAAAAGTTAGTAAAAGCAAAAACTGACTATGAAAAATTGAAGAAGAATCTGACAATATTGAATAACCAGATAACAAAACAACATTAAAAGTACCCGATAACATTAACTTGAGCACAGGTCCTATGAGGAGAGGCTGAGGGAGCTGGGGTTGTTCAGTCTGGAGAAGAGAAGGCTTAGAGGCGACCTCATCACTCTCTTCAACTACCTGAAGGGAGGTTATAGCCAGGTGGGGGTTGGTCTCTTCTCCCAGGCAACCAACAATAGGACAAGGGGACATGGGCTCAAGCTCTGCCAGGGGAGGTTTAGGTTAGATGTTAGGAAGAAATTCTTTACAGAGAGGGTTATCAGGCACTGGAACGGCCTACCCAGAGAGGTGGTGGATTCACCATCCCTGGAGGTTTTTAAAAAGAGATTGGACGTGGCCCTTGGTGCCATGATATAGTAATTGGAGTTGGATCAGGGGTTGGACTTGCTGATCTTAGAGGTCTTTTCCAACCCAATCTATTCTATGATTCTATGATTCTATGATTAACAGTATCTTTTGTGCCCTTACGACTTCCTGTCTTCTTCATTCTTTGTTGTTATTTAGGAGTTTTTCTCTCGGGACAAAGATGTTTTTTTAGGCTAAATGTTTTTAATTAAACGTTTAAAGGAAAGTGGAATAGTGGAAAGGTTTTCCAACAATATTCATTCTTTCTCACTTATTCTCTCTTTTGGGTTGGGTTTGTTGTTTTAGGTTTGTTGGTTTTTTTTTTTTCTTTTTATCTCTAAGATACTAGTTTTACTTTGTTATGATTTTTTAAATTTCTGTTATACAAACAGAGTAAAGCTCCCTTTGCTTCATTTCCATTTTTTAAATAAATTGTCTTTCTAGACTGAAAAGATGGTATTTCATTTGTGATTTATTTCTCTTCAACTGCAGGAGGACATGCTAGAAAACTGGTTCAGCCAACATGGGGAAACTATGCTCCAGTGTCAAAAGCAAATGAGAGAATGACTCTAGAACTTATTGACTACTCATGAAGCTAAAGAGTTGGGGTCTTCATCTGTACTTCTAAGTATTAATTCTTTTTTTTTTTTTTTGGCAGTTTGATTATAATTTCTCTCTCTCTTTTGAGTTCTTCAACTATTTGTGTAAAAGAGCAGAAATACAGTGAGGTTGAAAGAATTCGCCACCACCTTTGATCTGTCTATCTGCTTGTCCATCATAGCTCTCTGAAGGTTGAGGAGGGCACATAATCCTGCACTCTCCCTTTTGAGTGCCTAGGGCAATTGCCTGAAAGCCTCTGGAGATTGCTAACAAAACATAGATACATACTTCCTATGTTAGATAATACTCAAGAATGTTAATATCTGGACAGAAGAGTGACAAGTGCCTAAACTACCTTTATATATCACTTTAGACACCTAGTGGATGTGACTCAGCTGAATCAAGAGTTACTATATCTGTTGTTACATAAAGAAGAAATCTGAAAGAGTATTAGATTGATATTTTCTCTCTTCTAGTATTTTATTTTGTAAACAAACCCCTCTGCTCTGTTTTGATTCATGTCTGCAGTGCAACAGTAGTTATTAGTCATTCTAGAGCCAGATGTTTATTTGGTGTAAATCAGTACACAGTTTTATAGAAACATGACAATCTAAACATCCTCAGGTTTTTTGCCTTCCTTGGGCTATCTCTCAGAGTTATACTAGAAATAAGGAACAGAAAACAGTAGAGAATCAAAAACCTTAGTGCAAAATAGAAAGACTGAAAAGGATTTGGCTGAGCTGACTTAAGAACTTTTACCAGTGCATTGATTCAGTCTTTGTAAACTCTGGAGATATAAATAGTGACTAAAAAGGAGCTGTTTTCCTTTACTTTGCTCAATATATTTATTATCCTTAAGCCATTTATACAGAGATGCTTTACAGGCTCATGTGGGGACTGAGAAGGAAAGATACCAATGTCATTTTCACAGCATTTTTTTAATTAAGATTTTCTATATATGGCATGTAAAACATTAATGCTTTTTCAGCACACAAGACACGAACAGGGTCCTGAACCTGCTGTAACGCTTGAAAAGCATTTTAGAAGAGCAGAAAATTTTAATTATTAAAAGGTTTCATGGGTGGTTCTGCTCTGTTTGTCCATAACACTCTCAATATGGCATGATTGTCTCTGCATTCTAACACCCTGCAGCAGCAGCAAACCGTGCTGCTACCACACTAAACTGGGTGTTTTCAAGCAGCCAGTTAATTGGAAAATTGCAATAAAGTGTAAAGCACGTGTTATGGCCCCATATGATTCCAGTTTATGCCAGCACTTCCCTTGCTGCTTCCTGATTTGTTGTATTTCTCTTTCCATAATCACTGGTACCCATAAACCAATCTCATGCATACCAGCATTTCAGTCAGTTTGAACATCCTTTTACATGAAACGAACACAGTATTTCATGGCAATGACCTTTATTTTTATGTGCTTTACTATTAAAGTATTTTCCTGTGATTACAGAATGCCCAATCATAATGCTAAAGGGTTGAATCACATAGCCTATAATTTATAGAAGCTACATTATCACGTGGAAAAATATACTTAATACTCCATGCCGTATTATCTGTTACTGTGACTGCCCTCACAATAGCTTCTTGGTTGCAATTCTTTAACTCTGTAACCTTAAAGTTAAGCATTATCATTCCACCATTCCCTGATGAAGTAATTGAATATCCAAATGAAGAATTCTCAAGTCACAGCTGAAAAAGTAGTTATACTTTCAGGATAAAATATAGGAATTCCTTTATAGCACTCAACAGGAAATTATGTAGGCAAAATGCTGCATAAAGGAGCAAAATAATGAGCCAGAGATTAAACTTATCCAGAACTGAATTTAACACCTTCCTCTGACAGAGAGAGATGGGGCTGTACCTGACCACAAATTACATACATTTTTTATGGTATGATTTTGCAGTGACTCAGGGGAAGGTGCTACTTACCATGTTAACAAATCTACTTACAGTTGCAACTACTTATTACTCAGATTTCTAAACTTAAAGTCTAGTACAGACCCACCCATGGCCTCCATAACTTACAAAAGCTGAAGAGGCTGATGCCTAAAATGGAAGAAAAAATTCTCCAAACATTATACTGCAGCAATATCTAGTTGACTTTATTACTCAACAACTGAGTAATAAAGATATGTTTTCCATATCTTTCCATTTGCTTTGAACTAATCCATTTTGCTTAGATTCAGTAAATATCTTGTTTCATCCAGCCTTTTCCACTCTGCTCCAGAGATCTGTACTTCTAAAAATCAGGCAAAACATTTTTTAACTGCTTACACATTATCTCCAAGAACAGCTTCTTCACCTTTGTTCCCATCCTTATCTAATTGAACTGACCTTGAGAGCTCAGGCATGCTGATCTGCTTAATCAAGAATTGGCAAATATTATAAACAACACAGACCCCAAATGTACTAAATCTATCCCACTGACATCTTATTCACCTTCATATACTGAAGAGCACTGGAGCCAGAAAATAGCCGCGAGGAAATTGCACAAGTGATAGGAAGCTGGTGTTACTACTATTCATTTTAGCATATTCTATAAAACAATAATATTGATTTGTGTGCAGTGATTATGAAAAAAGGTTGCCTTTTACTCAGAATATACTTGGAATTTTTGACAATAGAAGAAAACATATTTCTTCACTCCTGCTGGGAATACTGCAACCTTAAAGCAAACTTAATGTCTTCATGTCATGAACATTTTGATTTATTTTGCATTTCCAATTACAGGGAGGTTTCACAATACTAAGGCAAGCATTACTGCCATTTTTTAAGAACTTGGCATGAAAATTTGTAAGACACATGGAAACAGGGTAAGATCAAATTTCATTCAAGTGGCCATTTTATTCAGTCAACTTCCCTGATGTTACAGGCCTGAATTATTCTGGATCTACTAAAATCTAATTTAGGTTTAGTGCAATAGTATATATAGGGAGGAATCGATTGTACAGAGTATATATAGAGAGAAATCTATAGTAGAGATTAATAAAGAGATACATAGTGCAATGTAACTTGTTTTTAATACAGAAATATTAGTAGCATACTGTAAGATCCCAAGGCTTAAGCTATGAGCTCATCAAAGGGGTTTTACTTTAAAAATATACAAGGCTCCAGAAATCTGCCACTGGACTCATTAAAAGGGCCTTCAGTTCTTTTATACCATGAGACAGAGCACGGGAGAAGACACTGCACAAGTTTCTCAGGATGTCAAATATCACACTTTTATTGGCAAAGTAAGGAAAATAAGGGAACTTGGCAAAAATTTTATCTTAGTTTAATGAGACTAAAGTGTTTTTTAAGGAGGGCGGCATAGGAGAAAAAAAACCCAAACTCCTCCTTCTGAGTTATTATAACTTTGAAATTAAGAGGCTTCAGTCAAAAAGGTGTGGAAAAGAAAATAACTGCTCTTTACTAAATATATATAACTATATACATGTAACACAGCCGAACAAACCACAGGTACTCCTCCTTCCCTCTCGGCGCAGTTATAACCACTCCCAGTAGGGAGGCGGGGCCACCGTGCCTCACTCACCACCAGCAGGGGGCGCTGTCAGGCTGTGGCGGCCGCCGTGTCCGTGGGGTCGGTGCGCGGGAGGCGCCACCCGGGTCCCGGGAACATGGGCTGTCCCCGGCATGGTAAAGAGGAAAGGGGAAGGGTGGTTCCTCATGTGGACTCACACTGTCAAAGGGTGGCTCTGGCTGGGACCCCCTCTTTTGTCCATAGGTGCAAGCTGCTGCCGACACAGAAAAGGAGGAGGGCAAGGGCGGCCTTTCCCCTCAAAGGTTCCTCCGCAGATGGCACCAGCTTTCTGATGAACCCGAAGCAAGTCCAGGCAGTGGGCAGAGCAGGACGTGAGGAACTGAAGGCAAGCCGAGACCTCTGCCGGGGCCAGAAGAAGCCAGTGACCCGGCAAAAAAAATGAGCCCAGAGACCCCTCTCCACACCACTCCCAGAGTCATGGAAAAAGTAAAGTGAAGTCCAGCCAGCAGAAAAAAAAAAAAACCACAAATTTACCTCCCCCTACTGTCTCCCGAAGCCATGAGGTTGGACTGTGGACTATCAGCTAATCCTTTTGCTCTCCATCCCTTCAGGCCAGGGGAATACAGACAGCTAGCCTCCTTCCCTGTCCAACTGCTCAACACTTTTCTTTCACAATGGTAAAGGGAATAAATTGAAAGCAGGATTTTTTTTTTGTTCTTCCAAATTAAAAAAACACAAAACAACAACAACAAAAACCCAAACAAACAAAAAACCTATGACAAGTTTAAAGGGCAACATTTAACCAAAATAAAGCATTCCACAAAGCATTGACTTAGCACATGCTAACCCATACAATTCAGCAGCATCCAACCTATCTGACTTCAGGTTACCCAAATACCAAGAAAGGAAATTAGGAGAAGAAGTAAAGAGAAAAAGAAAAGAGAGAATTACAACTACCACCCCAGGTCCAGCATGGATCTAGCTACCAGGAGTCTAGGAGAGGGCAGGGCCATGACGGCCACATGGTGCTGGTTTTATCTGCTCTGGCCCCCTATGTCCACCCAGGCAGGACTTCTAGTGTTCCAGACATTCTGGGGCTGGGTCAGGGCCTCCAGCGGGTGTGGTTTGGGGCAGTGCTCCCGGTCCACCAGTGACTGACAGCTGCTCTGGGACTGCCCAAGGAGACTCCAAGGGGCTGAGGTGTGGAACAAGGCACTACTCCACCTTTGCAAAATTCAACCTGTCCTTTCCACACACACACACACTTCAGTTGGTACAAGCCAATAACTAATATAATAATCCAGTGCCTCACACATACAAGTCATGGTTTATGCTTTTATGTGTACACATTTTGTTGGAAGGCATAGTTGGAAGAGTCATAGTTTCCACTTAGTGCTAACTTTAATGGAAGCTGAATATGTTTATGCCAATTTTGAATTAAGTTCTCCATCTCTATTTTAAAGCAATTAGCATGCTTTTGTGCTATTCTATTAGTTGCAAAGTCAATCAAAGAAGCTTTTCATTATTTTCCTTTTTCTTAAGTCAGAGGCATTCTCCACAGGGAAACAAAGAGAGGTTCAGACTCTTTTTTTTGCCTTTATTTCATACGCTGTTCTTTGTTCATGGTTCTTTGTTCACCAAACTTCTTTTGGTGTTTTTTTTTTATGGAAAATGGACATGGTTTTTCTTAGGAATCTAAATGAATTATACTTCCTCAGAGAAAGGCTGTCAAAAATTTCTTTCTACAAAAAGGAAGATTAATACCTCCATCACTCTATACAGACAACATTAAAAATAATAGCTTTGTTTTCAGGTAATTATTTTTATTATGGCAAATTGTCACATATAGCCAGAAAATCTCATTAAATTTGTAGAAAGAACTGTTCAACATAGAAATTTTATAGTAACCTGTAAAATGTGAATGTCAAAATCGGTACCTGATTGGCTAGGTTGACTAAAGTACAAGTAGGCACCTAAAACCACAACCTTAGGCTCTGACTGATGTTCCACCAGTACCTCAGATTTAATCTTACCACTCTCCATTTTCCTAACAGTACATGAGTGAAAACAGGACAGTTTTGGTCAAAACAAATTCTTACCTAAGCATTTACAGTCTAGAGCTCTACTCATGGTCCTGTGTGGCTTAACTTGGTAGCTGCTGCTCTCAGAGGAAACCTAATCAAATATCCAAATATCTCTCCCAGCATAAAGGGACTCTGTTGCTTTACAAGAACCTAATAGTGCCTGTTGTCTCAGACTAAAAGACTGATGAGGCCTTGAAACAAAGACCATAAGTCACACTTCTCCTGGACTTCTCCTAATCTTTATACTGGAAAATCCCATGTATCTTGCCCATTGTTTCAAGAGCAACAGATCTTGTATATGTGCCTGAAAAATTAACAGCTCCTAGTCTTTGTGAGGAAGAATGAAAAGGACCTTTTCTAACCATGAGCATAAAATCAACCTTCTCTAGAGGAGGCATTTGCCTCCAGAATGCAATGAATTTTAAGTTACTCCCTGTCATCTAGCCTACCCTTATGTGGGCAGCTATCAGTGGGAAACGCACTGAATATTTTGGTTATTTTCTAACCCTACTGGGATCCCAGGAGCTTTAGAGCAGATTTTTACCACCAAGACTAAATCTCCAAAAGCTATAAGCCATTAGCATTGTGATAAATGCAATCCTCTACGGCATTTAGTCCATGGGATTCGCAAATCCAAGGGACCATGTATTCTTGAGCACCATCTAGCGGTGTTTTCATGTTTTACAGATGCAGAGATTAAAAACTCCGCTCTCACAGCTCTTCACTACATTCAGAAGGATTTAAGACATGATCCCATATGTTAGCTAAACTTTTCATTGCTGTTAAAAGCCATGGTCTTTCTTTTTCTCCTGAGTGTGCAAGGGAGTAAAGAACCCTGATCTGCTACGATAGTTTGATGATCTATTTCCAGGGTATTTGTTTAACTTCTTTAAGTTAAACGCTAAGGCCTGGACCAGATATCACACAGAAACAGTGACCTTCAAGCCCAGAATTTTGGAGGAGCTCCAAGGACTATATGTGCTGCAAAGAAGATGAAGAGGAGGAAGAAGGGATCCCACATGCCCCTAGACCCAATTCGCAAAGGGGCATATCGGGGGGCAGAAACGGGCAGAACTGGGGGTGGACCGATCTGGAATTGGATGGACCTTATTATTTAATCATAGAACCACTGTCTGAGCATGCGCGCGTCATGTGTATTCCCCGGGCCTCAGGCCTGAAATTAAAAGACCTACTCCCTTTATCTTATCTCATACGCTAAATTGGCCTGGAGATTTTTTTCTCCATGGTCTCTTAAGGCAAACTGTTGCCTTAAGAGACTGCAGACAAAAATTTTTCGCTTGTTATTTTGTTTTTAGGAAAAATTTAAAATTGTTTACAGGTTTCCCAAAGCACAAAAAGGAAAATGCGAAAATAAGAGACAGTATAATTGGGAAACTTTGTACCTGGAAGTGAAAATTAAGAGAAGGGAAATTATTCCCTGAGAGATCATCACTTGAAATCCGTAAATTGAGTTTACAAACAGGGATGCAAAAATTTCTGAACCCATGACTAAACCCAGCATTTTAAACTGATCTAAAACTTAATTTATACACATTTACAGTTATGGCCCCATTTAGAGGTACTTTTCCATAGAAAAATTCAAGGTAATACCTGAACTAAAGTCTTGCTTACAGAAACGATGAAGTAGGATAAACTGTCTGTTTACTTTATGGTGATTCTTGCAGAGGTGTTTTTCTGCACAGTTCTCTTCTTTGTGTCTGAGGCATGATTCCTTGCAATGCATAGCTTATCAAAATTACTTAGAATTTTCTATGGGTTTTTTCCCAGGCAAATTATAATTAGGAATATATTAGTGCTTTATGTTTGGGGAAAAGACTAGCCTTTTCATAAATAACTCTTCTCCCTCTATTTAATATTAAGTGTTTGTGATATCCAAGTCAACAAATTTGGAGTATGTTCTAACATGAAATCACTTAAAATAGCCTTTTTCACAGAACAAATCATTGAGCAACAATTATATTTCTATTGGTCCTTTCCTTACTGTTTTTAATATTGAATATTAAAGTAACCATAGGTTTACATTTTTTATCATTTAATGAACCCACTTTCTCTACTTTTCAACCATTCAATTACGATAATTTTTCTCCTACCCTTGAGTATTAATACCGCAATCAAGCTGCATTTATGTTATTTATCACTTTACTCTTGTAAAATTTACAGGAAAATTAGAAATATGAGCAAAATATTAGGGGGAAAAGAACCCCTTACAAAACCCAAAATATTTTATTATCTAAGACACCAGTTTCCAAAAAATAACCCATTCTAAACTGCATAGTACGTTTAGTGTTTGCTGTAGAATTTTCTTAAAATGGTCTCTAAGAGAAACAGCAAATATAACCACCAAAAATTCTTGCTTTTTGCCTTTATTTAGGCTTTCTTTTGCAAGTGAATAATATAGCTAGGAGTTCATCAGAAGCTGTTATCATGATAACATTCTTAGATGATGAATTATAGCAAGAATAATATTTCACTGTTAGTACTCTAACAGTACATCTGGATACAGTAATTTACCTCCATAAATGAATGGAAGTCCTTTCATGATCCTCAAACATATCTTTATATCTTTATTTTCCCAAGCAGAAAAAGGTGAATTATGATTTCTCTCTGGAATATCGTATAAAACTCCCTTGTAGAGGAAACCAGCTATACAGAAAGGGGACACCATGCATTCCATTTTGGAGTAAAGGGCAAAAATTAAAAGAAAAATATATTTTCTGCTGCAAAGTTCTTCTTTAATGGAGAATTATTTCCTTAGAAGCATCTGCAAAGGCGAGGGGAAAATAGCAGAAGATATATGTTCCCTAGCAATCTACGGTACAATTATACCGAATGTGTCAAAGTTCATCATTTCCCTGCATCTTTTCTGGGGAAATAGCACAAGCTCTTTGCAGTTTTCCAGCATCAAGACTACAGATGTTTGGAGGGGTAGATGAACTGCCCACAAATGTCAGAATTTTGATTATTTTTGCACATATCTGCATTATGATTACATGTGCGCATAAATAACTTGTCCAACTAATGTGCTCTATCACTGATTATTTATTATCAAGCATAAAGATTTTTTTTTCATTTTTACTTCTTTGTTATTTGGAAGTGTTTTGTTGATAAAGCAAGCTAAATATAAATTTAAGAGAGTTGTCAATGAGCATTTTCATGCTTTTAAACTTGTTAAAAAACGGAGAGCACACGGATTTTAGTTCAGCACTCTTATCATTATTAAAAATGTTTACATTTGACCAATTTTGGCTCTTTTGGGGGGTTATTTTATATCTGAGAATATAAGTGTTGTGTTAAGGCTTTGCTTAAAAATGCCTTGGAAAATATGATGCTTCACATGACCCAACATAGCCTTTTCTTTTGGTATACCACAGTTTCAAGGGATCAGATACAAAGCTCTCGAGATGCCTGAGTAGTTACCAAAGTCTCCAGAACTCACCATCCTGAGTACTTAGCTAGACTTAGCTAGTAGTCTCACTCTACTACTCCAGTTTTATCATCACCAATCTTGTTAGGTTTTCTGCTCCCCAACAAAAAGAGTAAGCCTATGTGGAAGATAGAATGGTCTCTTTTTTGTCGTGAAATGACAACTAAGGGGTTTACTGTTAAACACTCAGGCAACACATATAAAATTAAACAAAAAAATTATGTTTGATCTATGAAACTTAGAGATACAGGGTATCATGGAAAGCAAAAACATACATAAGTTCAAAAAGTGATTTGTAAAACTCCAGGAGCTTGTCAAGGATTGGTGGATATTGAACCTGAGAAGATGAAGAGACTGTGTATTGGTTCATACTGTTCTTGAAAGGATCACACATTTTAAGGGGTGGGGGAAAGTCTTTTTATTTGCCTGATATTGATTATAACAAGAATTGCTTTAATGGAAGAAATATTTGGCAATTTGTCTGTTATACAGTCCATATGGAATCATAGTTCTTCCTAATTAATGGTTTTGATGTTTCAATATGATGACATCAGAGCAACAGTGATCTGAGTAATTTCTATTCTATAGAAATGGCATCTGTCATTATTCACATCCACTTAGGAAAGGAGATTATTTCAGCTAGGCATATTTTAATCCACATAATAAATGTTAAAATTAAGCATTAAAAAGCTTATTTATTTACTGATTGATCCTTTATTAATATTCTCATTACTCATTCCATCCCTAATGCTAAGGAAATTAATCATTCCTTCCTGATTTTCATGTACCAGAATAATCTCCTTCAAGAGTTCCTGACAATACATCTTCAGGGTAATTAGCTCTACTCAGATTCCTTTTTACTGCATTTCAACTTCAGCAAAGCAAAAGGACTGAAATTCTATGTATTTCACTTTGAGCTGTTACTGACAATTTTTATACCACTGATATTATCATTTCTTTGTGTGCCCAGATATGATGTTTCTTAGAAACCTGTGGTACTCTAATTAACTAACAGAAAGAAATGGTGGTATTTTCAGTAAATACCTGTAAACAATCTTTTACGTAAAAGGTGTTTGATTTCTGATTATTTCCTAAAGAAAATATTAATTTTTTTTAAAAGTATATTACTCCCATGATATTCGTTATAAGAGAACTTGGGTATTTTCAAGGCTATATCCTAACAGTGAAAATTTTTAAATTAAAGATTGCAATTTTTTTTTTGTTAGAATGCAGGTTGGTTAAAATTGAACTCTCTCCCATGCTAGATATTTGGTTCCAGCAACATCAAATGAGCCTCACTACGTAATAGGTTTCAGATGCTTCAAGCTCCCTGCCACAAAGGCAGAAGCCTCAACTCCGTGTTCTGTATCTTGAACCAGAACTCCCAGCAGCTTCATTAGAGTAACCTGGGAGTTAGAAAGTCCTCTGTCTTCTTTAGGGGAAAAAAAAAAAAAAAAAAGTATAGCAGTCTCAGGCAATCCTAGCCCCAGGAAACATCATTTCAGTGCAAAAATACTTGTTTATATGATAGCTGAACATTTCTTAGGCTGTGTTGCTTGTAGGATTTTTTTTTCAGTTGGTTTTGATTTAAAATGAGTCCAGATCTCGACATATCAGTGTTTCTGAGAAATAGAATTCTCAAGTTCAGGCCAATTCTATTAGCAGTTCTAAAATTGCTAACCTTAGCATGTTCAGAAAGTGAAAGAGTAGAAGAGAGAAAAATTGCCTTAGGAAAACCTATGAAAACCTGACATACACTGCAGAAAAAATAGGCATGAACAAGATTTTTACCTTGTGTCAATTTCCAGGAAAAAAAAAAGGGTCCAAATCCAAAAGCTATTGCTGAAGGTTGGAATATTTCTATACAATATGAACAACCCCTTTATGTAACAGCATCAGTATTCTTGGATGAATATGTTACATTCTAGACTTTAAATACATAAAATTTTAGTCTTTTTGATCACTAATTCTCTTCTGAAGATGGAAAATCTTGTAGAACTGATGAATGGTATCTCAAGGACTATCCACTTTGACTACCAATATGGCACTAGAAACATAAATTTCTGATTCCTACAACATAAATATAGATATAGACCTACATGTTGACCCATATCCACTGACATAAACATCCCTTTCTTACCATGAGTAGTCCCACTGGCTTTAGTAAGACTCATGTGAGTGGCCTAATTCAATGCATTAAAGCTTAGAAACCTAAAATACCTATAGACATGAAAAATTAGCCAATAAAACACCTCTGTCTGCTGCTTCTTTTATAACATCTACAAATTCTGAGCTTATTAAACTTAAATGAACCCTAAAGGTTTTAGCTACACTGTTCATTGTTTTTTCTCTGTGTGCCTTTGTGCCACAGCAGGAGTGTTGCATGCCTTTGCAATATTAATATTTCTAAATATCTGGTATCTCAAATATGAGTTCACAGACTATTTGTAGAGAAAACCTAATGAAAAAGAAAAAAAAAGTGAAACTCATGTAGTTTAAAACAAGTTTCCACAAATAAATTTCAACTAGCAGCCTCCTCCGAAATGTAACTTTCAATAATGTACCTGTTTCTACTGGAGTTGTTTTAAAAAGGTGAATTAAATTAATTGAACAGACAAACTCCAGCAGTGTGGAATGATCCAGCAGAGAACATACATCCCTGTATAATCTTTACTTTCACTCTCAAAATTTATGTATTTATAAATTTTCAACCAGACTAGAAGGAGAGATTTGGATATTACAGAGGTTTGGATATACACATGCATGTCATCAGTCTGCCTTTGGGGACTTACACAGAAAAATATAAATACATGAGATCAAGTAGCACACTTTAACCACTTCAGCTCTTAGCATCAGAAGTTATAAATCAATAAAACCAAAGTTGAGGTAGTTCTCATCAGTGACAAGAAAAAAAAAAAAAAAAGAAGAAACCGTTTCTTATTTCCAGACATGTCATTCCTTTCTCATTAAAAGTCTGTGGAGAGGGAGACAGGAGAAAAACCTGCCTGTTTCAGAAACTATTTTGTGCTTAAAATTTAAAATTACATGTTTATTATAAGATTCAAAATGGACCTTTTCATTGCACTCTGAATATTAGATTCTAGCATAGGAAACCTATGCACACTAAAATTATAGATACCCCAGGTAAATGCTTTTCTCTATTCTGTAGTCTACTTATCTTAGTGCCTTGTTTTTGCTGCTTTTCATGAAAAATGGTCAATAGCACATCGATTGAAAACATTATTTAATTTCCAGTGTCCATTATTTTCAGGATGGTTATATTTAGAAAACAACTTATGTTACCCTATTTAATTTACTACCCACTCATTTAATTTCCTAAGAAAGTACATAATTTTTAAAATATTATGGAAATTAAGGACTTTGGTATTGATGCCTCCAGATTTTTTTGATTTTTAGCTTTTTGTAGATTTTAGAAGTAGCTGTAGTCTGTCACACTTTAGAACAGTAGTTTGTGTTTACCCAACCCTATTACCCCATTTCATATCGAACTTCCTAAATTCCTTAGCTTGTTTAGATTCCTCTCAAGGCAGGCCTTCATTATGTTTAAGAACATTGCCCCCCGGGCCTCTATGACAATATACCACATAGTCAAAGCAACCTTCAAAACCCAGAACCTTGAAGGAACTCCAAAGACTGTACATACTGTGAAGAAGAGGAAGATGAGGAAGATGAGAAAGATGAGGAAGATGAGGAAGATGAGGAAGATGAGGAAGAAGGGGTCTTAGAGGACTCCTGAATCAATTTCCAGAGAGGTGTGCCAGGGGGCAGAACTGGAGAGGATCTGGGGGGCAGATAGATCTGAGATTGGATGGACAGTACCATAAATTGTGGAACCCCTGGACACGTGAGCGCACATCTCTGTACTCCTCGTGGTTGAAGGCCTTCGATTAAAGAAACTGCTCTGTATATTATCTATACTAAATTTGCCTCATGATTATTTTTGCTCCCTAGTGTGATCTTAAGGCATCAGTATTAACACATATAAACTTAGTAATTTTAATGTTCACTGTAATCAAGGTAAAATTTGTAAGATAGAAGCATATTTTGCACATGTGGCTTTTGCAAACACAATAATTATTCTTAATGCCGTATGTTTACTGGCTTGACTTTGAGTAGTTTCTTTTGTTTTGTTCTATGTAGTTCTAGCCTGTTTATCTGCCCATAGTATATTCTTTTTATGTAAAACTTTAGGCTCCTCTTTAGAAGGTGAAATCCTGACTTGCAAAAAACTACACTTGTGCATGTTAGCAGAGTTAAAATGCAATAGATGTTTAAATGCCTTCTTTCAACTAAAACTAAGAGGAAGACCATTTGATTACCAAGGGAGTCAGGCAGTTAATATTTCTTGTAGGGAATGAAGGATTTTAAAAATAACCCCCCCAATTCAGTGTTGCTAAGTAGCTCATTCTCACCTCCTTCATCAGGAAAATAAGTATCTCTCCCTAAAACAAGAATTCTGGATTGTAGAGTTAAATGAGTTCTGCATCTGTCATACAATTCCTTCAAATAAATAATAGTCTGCAGTTTCATTAGCTCCTTCATTGTCTCACATCCACAGTCTTTTTGATGAGCCATGTTCAGACTACTTATCACCAGAATGCACTTTTAAAACACAGCACATTTCAGGCTTCATTTACTTGATTGTGGAGTAAAGGAGAAGACCAGAAGGAAAATAGAGAAAGTGGTTTTTCATAGTTCTCAAACTTCAGTTTTATGGAACCAAAATCTGACACTAGAAAAGCCATGTAATTCTTCCAACAGAAAAACATTTCTTTACTTCAGAAATTAGCATTGGAGCAGACTTTCCAGGGAGGTGGTGGAGTCACCATTCCTAGAAGTGTTCAAGAAACAATTGGACATGACATTTAGTGGTTTAGTTGACATGATGGTGTTCAGTCAAAGATTGGACTCAATGATATTAGAGATCTTTTCCAATCTTAATGATGCTATGATTCTATGATTTTATGAAATTCAGACAGTAAACAACACATCACAATAAAGTTTTCAGATCTCCATCAAGCAATTGCATTCTTTTTTACATACACATTCTGAATCAGCTGTTGTTATTCGTTTTCTCTTTAAATGCTTTGATTTGCAGAAAAGAAATTGTTAATTTGACATCAGAATAATCATAAGGCTTTAAAGTTACTAACCTAGTTGAGCTGAACAGGGAAAACTTACTCCTCCCAAAGCTACTGTTGCAAGCAGTCTTTGCACTTGACCTACTCTTCTTCAGGTAAAATAAGTAAACCTCAGCTGCATCGCTGCTGCCTCCATTCATCACCTCTTAAATGAAGGGTCGGTGTGGAACAGTACTCCAGAAGTGAGCATGACCAGGTAGATTGATCACAGCTGAGAAATCCTAGTCTGTCAGAGGATTTCTTCTATAGCCAGCTTGAGAAGTGTATAAAGAAACACCAATTAGTACAACCTGCTTTTTCAAGAAGAGGAGAAAAGCAATATTATCTAATGAGTCCAGCAGAGCTGCATTTTATCTCTGTCTCATATGTGCACAGGGAAAGTGAGGTGTCAGGAAGATACATTGATTGAATCATTTTAATTCCATATTTCTCATTAATATATTGAATTTTACATTATTTAGCTCAAGTAGAGACATTATAAATTTATGACTTTTATCAATCAAGTAGAATTATGGACATATCCCATGCAGTTAACCATCAGTTTTATAGTTAAAGCACAGATTCAATAGATTCAATCTCACACAGATCTCATTGAAAAAAACAGCAATCCTTTCCAAATTACAGCATTTATTTTTCATACATAAAATTGAATTTGATGAGGTTTTAAAAGTAAATTAGTAGCTAATTTAACATCATAGCAATGATAAAATTGGTCTTCTTGTAGAAATTCAGCCGGGGGTTGTTGAGGGGGTGGTGTTGTGTTAGTTTGGTGTTATCTTTGTGGTTTTCTTTTTTTCACTTTTAAACCAGATATCGTTATTGAAGTTGTTTAGGTTAGAAGTACAAGTTTTCACAAAGGATGTAAACAAATTCATGGAAGAATTTTTCATAAAACATACACCAAAGAAGCACCTATTAAAATAGGTCTATCAAGACCTATGCAAATATTATATTGCGTATAAAAAGTCCTGGTTGCTAAAAGCTGGAGGGGAAGTTTCAGTCTATTCTTGTCCTGTATTCACAAGCTCCATAGTGACTGTTGCTAGAGCTGGAGAACTGGAATAAGATGAACACTTTGGTGTGGCCTAAGTTAGCCATTACTCTTTTTTTAACTCAGGTTTAGTTATTTAAATGTTGCTGAAATGGCAAGCTTCTTTCAAAGTGGGGATAAGGGAAGGATTTCATTAAACAGAATTTAAAAATTTTTATCACAACATTTGCTTTTAATATTCTTTATAATAAAAATTGCCTGTTAAGTCAGGCTGAAGAGTAACACTTTCCTCAGGCAATTCCACATTCAATAGCCAGTTACACATGATTTCCATATTCCCTTATTTTACTGAGTTTGAAATAAATCCTTTCTTCTGTGTGATGTTCCTTTTTCAGACTGATTTTTTCTTCCATTACACTCACTAGGACTAAAGTGAAGATTAACTTTCTCTAATGTAATCATTGTCAGTGCCTTTCAAGTGTTTTCAGCTGTTGAAAATATAGAAAAAAAATTAATATCTTGTCTCTTTTACACTTTTGAGAAAATGGGGATACTGACTACCTTTTGAAAAAGATGGCTCTATTCTACTGGTTCAATTCCCAAATTCTTTCAGATGGAGGTCACCAGGAAAAAAAAAAAGGCAAGAAGAAAGAAAAAGGTAGAAAGGTATTCAAAAAGAAAATTCTTTAACTGAGCAATTACCAAATAAGAGGCTAGGGGAGTCACGTGATTGTGGAAAACTTGCAATATTGTCCAACCAGAGTTTGCAGGTAGGTAGCCTCTCTGAAGATTTTAGTACCCAAACACTCACTGCTTAACCAAATTGTTAAAGGATTGCTCCCAGCTACTTGGAGACTTTTCCTTTATAGGCTCCATGTTCAACAGGGAAGGAAGGCAATTCACAAATAGCCAGTGTTTGTTACATAAAATGTGTTGCAAATGTACTATATAAATTTAAAATAACATGATTTAGATCAACCTACTTGATGAAGAGTACTCACAGGTCACTAAAGCTTTGATTTTCCTGTTAGCTTATTTTATAGCTAGTGCTTCAGAAACCATCAAAACTATAATGGGATAGATCAATCAGATTGCTTTTATTGGTCTACTGTGTAGAATTCAATATAGGCAACAAGGGTAGCCTCTGAATCAGACTTTGGAGTAATTTGCACTACACAGTAGCATAGCTTTAGCCTTCAGACTACTAGGAAAATCACCAGTTTGATAGTTACTCAATATGTATTTTAATCTGAATAGTACACCTGATTAGAATTTACTTTTTTTTTTAAGAACTTCAAAGAATATAATGAAGATAATAGATTTCTCTGTAGGTCTTCAAATCTGCTGCAGTATTTTTATTAGGAGAGTTGTGAAAGGCTTTCATTTGCAGTTAAGTCAGAATAAAAACAGTGTAATTTTTTGTATAATTTATTTTATATTTTTTTAAATAAATAAAAATATATTTGAAAATGTAATAACAATATATTTTAATGATTGATTAATTGTTTCATGTGCTATTAGAAATATCTCATTTGTTCTTAGAAAGTCTGTATGAGTAAAGTCTCCAAGTGACAAATACATCAGTTACTGAGATGAAAAACCACAGCATTTCAGAAACTCATAGCCAGAGAATTATTTAGGGTTCTCCATGGACCTGACACTTATTGCACACCATAAAGGTCATTTTTATTGTTGTAGAAATCTTTGAACATCAGGTAATGTAGAACAGAATAGACAAAGAGACACACATGTAAAACAATATGGCTTTAAGAAAACAAAAGTCTGTTCAATACTAAAATTTTCCTGCATTATAGTGGCTAGTTTCCTATGATTACATGTAAAACTGTCCAAAATGGTCAATGCCTCAAAATGTACTCTAAGAATCAGTGCCGTTAGTTTTAACTACACTGTAAATGCTAGCAAATACTGATAATATGTGAATATATCTTTAAGTCATAGTTTTACTTTGGTGTCATGTTTCTCTCTGGAAAGGATGTCCTACAGGAGAGAAGGGAAGGCCAGGTTTCCAGTTTGTGTTGTAATTAAAGGTGACAACTCCAGTCCATTATTTGACTATAATAAATAGGAATTACAGTGACAAAGTGTAGCAGAATCATTGAGAGAAAAGACTCTGAGCCAGGTGCAAGAAATATGACACCTATGTGGCTACATTAGGATTTTATCTCCATATGTGATCAGATCTCAGCACCTTTACTTACCCTTCCAAAAGTGAACGTGTCCATCAGGCTGGACATACCTTGCAGGAGCCCCTGCCAGGAGCAGGGGGTGGGGGAGTGGAATTAGACACCCAGAAGCTGCCTGAAACCTGGAGAGACAAGTTGACCCAGTTGGCCCACTCTCCAGCAGCGTTTTAAACCCATTTGAAGCCTGATTTGTACCAAAGTCAATCATCACAGCTCCTCCATCTCTGGAATGCATGAATTATGGGAGCATTTAGATAGCTCCTCCTGTAATTGCAATCTGATATTCTTTTCTTAGGACAAATCACATTATCCATCAGAGAAAAACACAAAGGAGAGGGGGTGGGGGGAGGATATGTACAAAGACAGGACTCTCTTTTGTCACCCCACAGGGAAGTTTCAAGAGAGTAAAAATACTTTCCACTCTATCTGAAGAAATGCAAATGAAACTGGACCCACTATCCTATACAGTTTGGTGTATGAGTTAGTATTAGAAATGGCAACATGCACACTTTTGTTTATGAAGGATGTTTTTCGTAAATTATTAACCCACATTATGCAAGAGCAGACCTCTGACTAGTTACAGGTTATAAGTGAATTCTGCAAGACATGTTCTTCTGGAAGTGGTTTAACAGGGAAATCCTATGAGCAGGTGGGAAAGCAGGATGACATACTGTAAGCCTATGGGACACAGTAATCTTAGGTATAGATGTAAAAGCTGAAATCAAAGTTACCTTAAAGGTATTAGCCTTAAAGTTTAGTTTGCAACCTCAAGATTATTACTTTACTACAAACGAAATACTTCAAAAAGGTGAGTTTAGTAAAGTAGCTCATATAAATAAATAATATTCCACTTGTCTGTGGTTAAAATAAGCTACCGGAGTTACATAGGCAAGATAAGCTGCTTCCTGCCATGCCCCATACCAGATGATAGTTGTAAACAAAGCTAAGGAAGGGACTCTAGAAGAGGAGTTACCAAGCAATATATCACAAACAAATAAGGAGCGAATAGTACAGTGCGGTCACCACTAATAATGACATGAATGACAGATATGAAGAGCTACTGAGAGGTTTGTCATAAGCTGACACTGACAGCTGAGAAACTGTGAGACTTAAAACTAGTCTTTCATAGTATCAAAGTACTGAAAAAGAGAATGAGAATTTATAGTGCAGGATGTGAAACAGACTACTTTGAAAATATTAAAGATCCAACTATCACAGTATGTGGTTCTTCTGCATAAGAAATTAAGTTTTGTTTTAGTAACCACTACCTCTAGGAATACAGTAATTTGGGGGCATCCCTAAAGTACTAGTATTGTACACTAAGAGGCTTATTCTGCTCGGATTTTCTGCTAAATATATATCTTGAAGGAAATTCTAGAAGACTATGATCCCTGCATGAGTTATTTTCTATGGTTGCTTCAAGCACTATGATAGCATAGATCATTGTGCAATCACACTTCTAAGGGTAAAGGGATGTATGATAGCATAAATACCCTAGGAATAATATATGTTTATCAGAATCCTGTTTCAGTGAGGACCAAACACTGTGGACCCTGAGATTGGCTCAGTTGGCCAGAGTATGGTGCTGATGTTGCCAAGGTCATGGGTTTGATCCCAATATAGGTCATTCACTTAAGAATTGGACTTGATGATCCTTGTGGGGTCCTTCCAACCCAGAAGATTCTGTGATTCTGTGAGTAGGTAAGATCAATGAAAGGCACTTAGTAGGAAAAGAAGCTGGTGGAAAAGTTAGATTAGCTATGCTGGAAACTTGCCTCCATGTTGTCTCAGAGCCTCTAAGGAGAACAGTGGTTAAAAGCTGTGAATCACACACTCACATGACATAACAGAAACAACCCTAGAGGCAAAGAAAAAAAAATAGTATCTTATTCTATGCTAACATGCTCTCCAAGGATGAGGAGTATTTTGACAGATGTGATCAAGTGAGACCCTGGATTGTGCTAAAACTAAGCAGTATTTCTGTGACACAGGCCTACATCAGATTTCCCCCAGTGAGTCAGGTAGCTGTGCAAGTCATGGTGAATTTTAATGTGCTAGAGAAGGGGCTGATTAAGCAATCATCTTGGGTATCTTCAATTACATTTGTAAAAAATGCCCAGTGGAGAGCTGTGGCTGTGTGAGCTTTAATTTGTAGAGAGCTCAGAAAAGCTCCCCACTTCCACACACTAGATGTCAGATACAAATATTTCCATCATTGGGATTTGATCCCTGGCTATCTTTTCATTAAAGTAGCACCTAAGGATCCAAGTAAAGCTGCTTTTTCTGATACTGTGGATTGTCCCAAGGGTTTAGAATGCCCTCTCATTCATGAATATAACTGTGTCATCTGCTAAGATAATAAAGTTAACTAGCAAAGGAAATAATTTCCTTTTTGTTGTAGAGAGAGAAAAGAAAAAAAGATAAACATTTAAATTATTTAGTGCCCTTTAAAAAAAAAAAGTTACAATTAAGCTTTTAGGAAGCCTTCATCACCTTTCTAGTAAATACAATAGGTACAAGCAGATGAAATGTCAAATCTAAAAACTGATTATTACAAACTGCTGCAAAATCCCTGTTGAGCTGGAAAAAATATTACTGTCGGTAGGCATGATGATTTGAGTTATCTCTAACAGTTTAGTTTCTGGGTGATTTGTTAGACATCAAAAGTGTTTCTTGCATTCATTTGGCTTTCAGGCTTTTAATGCATATCTGTCCATCTAAGGATAACAGCCTAATATGGAAGTGTAACATACAACTAAGGAGATAAATGGTTAAATCAGATCTTGGCAAAATAGATTTCTTCTTAGAAAACTGTTTGGAATGTAAATAGGGGATATTTTACAGCAGTATTACAAAGTGAGAAAGAGTCTGAAAAAAGGTCTAAGAAGAACCTGAAAGAAATAACAACAGGGATCTCCCAGGAAAAGTTTGAATAGATGTAGAGAGATATTAGTTGTTTAGCATAAATAGCTAAGTTTTAAGTGGAATGAGTTACATATAGTTATAATACTGTGTGATTAATACACAGTTTACCTCACTTTACTGGCTCAGCATGAGTAGCTAGATTAGACAAAGCCTTAGGCCAAAAGCTCTGAACTTATGTTTAGAGATGTTTTTGGTTGGAATGGAGTAAATTTTCTTAGTAATTTTTCTAGTAACTGGTATAATGTTGTGTTTTGACTTTTATCGATATCAACAATGTTAATAACACACTGATGTTTTGGTTGTTGCTAAGTAAGGTTTATCCTAAGTCTAGGGCTTTTTAGTCTCCTGTACTCTGCCAGAGAGCAGGTGCATCAAAAGCACAAACCAGAATATCAGCAGACTACAGCCATTCGCATAAGCTGCAACTCCTCAAGATAAGAACGATGAACAGCCTACCTGCATGAAAACAGGGAAAGAACCCAATAAGGTGGAAGAAGACCTCAGATCAAAAATGAACATTGGACCAAGAGGCATGTGCAAGGCACATGAGGGAGAGGTGGGTGCATAAATCAGTTGCGCATGGAGTGGGAGTTTCAAAGTTTATTAAAGAAGCCCTCTCGCTTAATCACGAAGTGCAAAAAGGACCTCCTTTCTTTCTAAACTCCTTCTCAGAGGGGAGCCTGGGTGCATCTGAATCCAATCTTACCCCCAGATGTTGTCAATTAATTAAGTCTAAGAAATTACAGAGGTGTGATTGAACCTTTGTATAACTTTGTCCCGCAGGATTAAGGATGGCAAATCAGATATATTTATATAAAAATGAATTCTTTATTATGGGAAATGATTAGACAAAAAGATCTTAATCAGAATTATTTACTACATAGTATAGAAGCTAAAACTACTAGAATAGTGTACTGTACAATATCAAAGCAATTATATTAAAGCTAGCAAAAGAAAGACACAATTATTAGGTAGAGATTGATGTTACCCATACCAATGACCGTGGGCAAAACTCTTTTGCTCAACCTCGAGGAGTAACTTTGAGAGGCATTCCCACCAAGGGAGGAATCTCCACACACACTGCAAGAAGGAACATGCTGGAAGACCCTGCCACTAAAAAGTGGGACGGGGCTTTTATAGTATAAAGGGATTGACTGTCAGTCATATGTCTCCAGGTCAGCTGTAACAGCTTAGCATTTTTAGAAAAAGGTACTTTACCATGTCTGCCACACCTTTACCTCACTGTCAGGATGTTTAACTTTTGGGTTAGTGAGTCAGACTGATTTTAGCATAATTCAACACCAAAAGCAACATGACAGCCCCTCTCATTCCACCACTGATAATTTTGCAAAATAGGGTATTGTTCGAGTTGGTTTACTGTATTCCTGGCAGAGTACCTTGCTACATAAGGGTATAACTGCCCAGGGTTTTCTTTGTTTTGGGTCCTTCTCTGCATGAAGAAATCATATTTTTTACTTTTTTACTCACTAATGACAAAGACTTTAAATGTATTAAATGTTACTAATTCATCTTCTGACATCTCAAAATTATTATGTGGTTGATTTTGTGTTGTGGTTTGGAGGTTTTTTAACTGAAGTAATAAACTGACTTGCCTTAGTAATAAAAAGAAAAAAAGACACGGGGAAGCGGCTGATAAAAGGGAACTCAGAATGCTGAGTGTATGTACAAGAAAGAATTATAGACTATATCTGTAATTTTCTTTGCAAAATAAATTCAGATATTTATTACTCACTGAAAGATTTTCATTACAAGTGGAATTTCCCTGGTAGTATATCTCAAATCTTACTAAATTTACTCCAAAATACACTTGACTAGGCATCTCAAGAATAGATGATGACTTTCATATTACCATTGCTAGCAAAAACACCTGAAATAGATCTTAAAATATTGAAAAAAGTCGGAAATTTTGTGACTCAAGCAAGCATAAACTAAAAGTTGTCCAGAAGTAAAGCAGAAAGAAAGTCACCTATCGTGACCCACACAGAATAAGACAGTTAAAAATTGGTAACTGGTTATTCAGTCTTTAAATGAGTACTCTAAACAAGGGATGAACTGTGAAGACAACTGTTAGTGTAGTTATTCAAGAAAGATAAGACAAAGGTCAAATGTGAAGCACTGCAGAGGACCCTACAGCTTTGGCTGTCTTGGTGCTAAATAGTAGGAGAAATTCAATACACTTAAATTTAAAATTGTAATAAAACAATCTGAATTTTAGACATAAAGATCCATCATCAATTAGAAATCTGATTTCAGAGTAGTAATTGACAATACCACTAAAGTGTAAGTTCAGTGCTCAACAGAGATCAGAAAATTAATCAGATATTAAGAAGAAATATATAAAAGCTTGCAACAAAATGAAACACAGTCAAGTTACTGAATCTATCCTTAGCTCATCCCCATTTTAACCATTATATGTGAGTCTGGTCCCATTCAGTCCCAAGCAGAGACAGTCAGAATGGAAGCTACTGTAAGAAAAACAGCTGCACAGACCAGGTCTCTTCAGATGCAGTAAGAGATAACTAAGAGGTATATGATGAGATATACAAAATCATAGACAGTAACCAGAATCATTGTTTCTTCCAGCAAGAGGGTTGGGGATTATCAAATTAATTGAAGGCATACATTATCATACAGTACGTAACAATAAGTTAATTACTTAGGGAAACCGTTAAGGGTTTGGGGGTTTTTCCAAACCTTATTAAAGGAAACTGACAGCTCTTATTGTAGCAAAGCAATGCCATGAAAACCTTTAAGGAGACACCTAGTTTCATGTTTGGGGTTTTCAAAGTCTGAAAGGCAGATAAGAGTAACATGCAAGTTTATAGTTGTGGTAACACATATAAATTTTCTTGAACAATAATTTGCATTTGCATAATAATTGGCAAGATTCATGGAAATAGAGATAATCTTGAAACTGTAAGATGTCTTTGGAAGGTAATTTATCTCACTTGGCTTGAACACTACCTAAAGATGGTAACAAAAACTATTCTTCACTGGAGTTGCCTATGGGAGAGAGTTTAGATGACAACTCTCAGTTAACTGCCTGACTTCCAGTCTGCTCGTGGTAGATATGATAAATGCTGGCCTAAATCAAGAGTCTAGAGAAAATAAAATATAAATCAGAGCTGTACAGGAGTGGCTCATGTTGGGATATTTTGAAAAATATTTATTTTCTGAATATGTATCTCCTGTGTGGTAAGTTACTGTGTCTACACATATGGCAGTCTTTACCTCATAGAGCAAAACAAAGTTCACCTGACATTTGGGACAACATTTTCCATGGATGGAAAATGCATTTTACAGCAATGTTGCAAATTCAGTCCACACCTATTGTGACACTCATACACAGCTATAGAAAAAAAGAGCAAAAAGATAGTGGTAAGTCACTGCTGTTGAGGTCCAGATGCTTCTGCAATAAACTTAACTTCTCAAAAGGCATGAAGTGTAATATTAAGTGAGAAATCGAAACAGACCTTGGGATAATTGTATTGTTCTCTCTACAAGCATATGAGCAAATATAAAAAGAATGTAAAGAGAGGTTTATGAGACAGCTCACAGCATTTGAAGAACTTTGGTTATTCTATTAAAATTGATCCATTTGTAAAGCCCCAAACTTGCTTGGCGAGTTTTTTAAAAGGGAAAAGACGGGGCTTAGGTACTTCAATACCCTGAGGTGGTGTAAGGGAGAACCTGAAAAAGTTCTCAGGAGGTTGTATAACAGACTTTTACTAGCAAACTTTAGAGCATTAAGGTAGAATAAGGTACTTAGAAAATTTTAAAGCAAGCATTCAATCAAAACAAAGCACTTCACAAAACGCTGACTTAGCAAGCTCTAACTTTTAAGTTACTCAGATTTTGAAAAGAGGAAGGCAGGAGGAGAAAGAAAGAAAAAGAGAAAGAGAGAAAAGAGGACAAAGATTTATATTCACGGCTTGGATCCAGTGGGGTCTCAGCTGCTATAAAATCCAAAACAGAGGGCCACAAACACATGTGCACTCGTGCAATTGCTTTTATCTGTTCTGGTCTCCCAGGGCCCTTCCCCTGCCCGGTGGGGCTTTCAGTGTGCCAATGGCTTGATAGCTGTTCTGGGGCTGGACTAGGGGCTCCAGGGGCAGGGTGTGGACAAGTGCACCATTCCACCTACACAGAACTTGTCCTGCCCTTCCCACCCCCACTTCAACCCCCCTCCCCCAAATACACACACACACTTCAGTTGTTTTCAGCCGGTAATCATTTTCTCCAGGCTCTCACACCATTGGATTAAAAAGACATAATTAACCATCTGCAATTTGGGTGTTATAAGCAGAACCACATAAAGATCCACTCTTTGTTAAGGTGAACAGTTACTATTGTCTACTTGTTAACTCAGTGTTTTAAGACCTATTATCTAAGAGATGCTGTCATTAAAAATCCTAAGCTTATTTAAAAAAAAAAAAAAACCAAAACACAGGAAAAACCATCACAACTACAGAAGACAAGTTGCCTACCTATCTTTGAAGATCTGGCAATACATTTCAAGGTGTTGGCAATATATTTATAGTGTGATGAATATTCCTTTTCAAATTTTTAAAACTAATAATGAAGGACTAGTAGTTCAGTTTCTATTAACATTAAAAGTCCACATCTGTAGGGGGGAAACTCTGAAATTCATACCAAGTGACTAGGAGAATTCACATTCAGCAAGTGCCAGAAAAAGATAAAAATTTTTTTTATAAGTGCTGTGTCTGACACAGGTCTCTCTGACAGGTCTAGGCATATAGCATGTAAAATCTACAAGCTGCTGGAGTATAGCTAAATGCTGTTATCCAAGCTGTCATAACTGTATTGCAGTTTAAAGATATTTCTTGACAAGAAAATTGAGAAAGCTGTCGGGCTAGTAAATCAAAACCTTCCTCTTCTTTTAGTGGCCAATGAACAGATGCAGTTTAGGTCACAGATAGTATTTTTCACCTTTTGGTCTCCCAGCACAAGTACTTGCTTTCTTTATCACTAGCAGTGAAAAGCACCATTATGCACAAACCACTGTTAATTTAAGAATGAAAAAAGTTGCTGAGCAGATAAGGTTCAGAAGTGCAGTCTGTTTTTTAATGATCTCATAATTTAAGATGATATTGCATTTTACTGTGGAATGTTATTATGTGATTACGTTCCCTTGGGGAGATTTAGGAGAAGTAGATATACTATCAAAAACAAAAGGTACCTGTAAGTATTTATTGGTTTGAGAGTCTAAGCTAAAGCTTCCAAATGGGTTCAACATTTCACTTATAGTGGCCACTTATTTCTCTCATTTCCCTTGCAACCCACAAGAGTGTTTATCTTGTCTCCTGTGCTCCCTGCAAGGGGCCTCTGCTTAGCACAGATGTCTGTCAGGAGTGTAAGCAACTGCTGCTCTGGCCAGCATGCTCCCCAGGACATGTGCCATGCTGGGCCTTTCAATGGTCCCTCCAATCAGGGCAGCACAGAACCAGCATCAATCTCTAAAGGTTGTCTCCTATCTCCTGAATGTGTGTTTTCAAACATTTAAAATTCAGGACTTAGTATCAAGAAGTGTTCCTCACTGCAGCACTGGTTCCAGAAAAGCGTGTCTCCAGAATGCTTAACTTAAAGGAATTTGTCACTTTTTCCTTTTTTTTTCCTTTTCCGAAACAATGCTCACTGGTGAAGTTGAATAAATTCACTTTCATTCTTATTGGAAAGAGTAACTGGTTGAGAACACATTATTTAAACAAAATGATGTTTTGGGCAAATTTTGTATAATGTGTCCATGAGAATATATATAAAGCAACCTTGAGAAAATCACAAGCTGATACCTATACATGAAACCAGTGGGATTCTGTAACAATCTGTGCAAGCAAATGCTTGTTTTTTAGAAAAGTCATCTCAGTGTCAGGGGAGCTCAACAAGTTTATGAAAAGATTTTTCATTAGCAGCTAACTGAATTCAGTGACTTCAGAGGCAGTTTCTGAACGTGTATTCATTTAAGAGAAAAAAGCTTGCTAGACCAAATACCAATTTAAATTTTAAAAAAATCTAGAACAAATTTTATGAACTAAACATCTCGTTCAATACAAGGAATTCATTAAAACTATTTTTATTAAAAGTAATTTCAGTAAGGTACAGATCTTATGAAGTAAGAGGAAGATGAAAATCACTGAAGAGTTATCAGGCGCGCAACTTAGTCCCCGTTCAAAATTATGAAGTGATGAAATAACAGAAAATCTAAGTATTAATTTTATCAGACTGAAAGATATACCCTGCTCAAAACATTACTGGTTCTGATTCTTCTTCATGTGTTAGCTTATGTACATTCATTTTTTCACTAACCTTGTAAATTTTAGTTTGTATAAGCATTCTGTAAATTTCCATAAAAAATGGGGGTGTTCTTCTACACATATAGAAAATTTCTTCTTTTAGTGTTTTGTTGATCACAGTCCAAATAGTCAATACCTGGTTTAGCAGGGGGAATACCAAAACTGAAAGCAGTACACCATTGAAAGCTCAACAAAACAATTTTTATTACAAAGAGGTAGCCAACAGAACGAGAAGCCAAGAGACAGGAAAGAGAATGGAAACAAGGCCCCAGGACAACCCCCCACTCACTCAGGTGTTACTTACGAGGTTGTCTTACCAACCCCAGAATGCTTAGAATTACCCATAGCAGAAGTTGCCTCAGAGCATCGGCAGGCTCACAAGATAGCAGGGCTCCCTGCAAAAGGCAATGCTGTCCTCCATGTGAAGCTTGAGGTACCCTCCCAGGAAGAGCTACCTGCTTTTTATGACGTCTAGCTGGATAGACGTCCAGAGAAAATGCACCCAAAAAAATTCAACTAATAATCAGATCCCAGTTCCTCAACTCCAGAGTTCCTCTTTGTAATTCAATCTTCAACCAGAAACGACCAAGTCAGATTTTACAGACTTCTCTTGTACCATTTGTTTCTTCCTTAGTTTGCATTTCTCAAGCCTTGGAAAGCTTCATCTGTTTTACAAGAGTAACTGTTCAAATTAAAATGGAAACTGTTTCTAAATCTGTTCATTTCAGTATATGCTATTTTTAGGGTACTTTAGCTGACCTTAAGAATCTTTTACCCTGCTCTAAGTACATACACCAGGATACCATAAGTCATACAGCAGCATAAAAATCTAGCATTTGCTGTAAGTTAGAATAATGATTTTCTTCATACTTCTTAGTA
Source organism: Corapipo altera (assembly GCF_003945725.1). NCBI lineage: Eukaryota > Metazoa > Chordata > Aves > Passeriformes > Pipridae > Corapipo > Corapipo altera. The sequence continues at coordinate 23,927,300 of NW_020884878.1, read as the reverse complement.
GAAAGAAATTTTACAATTGATTTCATGATAATTGAGTTTAAAAACTCAGAATGTAATTTAACGGAATTTTAAATGCTGAACTTACTGGAATACTTTATTCATCACAAGGTCTAGGGGTTTAGAATTGACTAATAGACAGTGATGATGACAAATCAGTGTAGCAGGGTTAATTTCTCAGAGTTGCATTGGATTTAGTCAATCAGCCCTCAGAATAATGGAATTGCATGGCCAAATTCCTCCACTACCAGGAGAATTTAGGAATAAGAGACCTCAACTATTTTGGTTTTTTTGAGACACTTTCTAATGGTATTGAAAAAAAATAAACCTGAGGAAGTCACAGCAGTTTAATTCATCATCTTCCTTTCCCTTTGAAATTGCAATTAGGATCACAGTTTATAAATGTTTCAGGCATAGAATTGCCTTTATTGGATGATCTAAAAGTATATGTGTCTGTTTAGTGAAAGAACTTTAGCATGCACCTAGAGAGAAGTTGTAACACTAAACTAGCTGCTTTTCTGGAAAAAAACCCACAACAAAACAAACAAACAAACAAACAAAAACAAAAACCAAATCAAAACAACACCTAGAATTCCCGAGGAAAAATAGTTCAAGCACTTCAAAAACCAAGAAAAAATTATTTTTTTTTGCCAATAATAATAAAATTTCCATTTTTATCTCATGTGCAGTTTGCATCACTGAGTCAAAAAATATGTCATTCTGTATCTTGCCTCACCAACAGTAGAAACTAAATTAAAATTGAGCCATAACATCTCATGATGATGTTTCTTAAATTCCTTGTGTAGAAATGTACATACTTATCTGTGTTTCTTTCCAAGTTTGCATTTTTCAGCCTAATTAGAACAATGAATCATAGTAGTCATTTGTGCTCTAACAGTTACTTGCTTTATGCTTTACCTATTTCTACTTACACTGGTTAAAGATTTTCATAACAGAACTCTGACCAACCCAAAATATTCCTTTCTTTCATACCCCTTCAGCAGTAACCCCAACCTACAAAACCTTTGACTACCCTGAGGAGCAGGTCAGAATCTGGAAATTCTGTTCACCCTGTGGTTCAGCAGTACTCTTCTGGGGGGTTATTTATTTAAAAATTGTTATATAAGTGTGTATAATGTCCCCTTCCTGTGGACAGCTACAAGAGCCATGGTAGATTGCATGTGAACAGCAGCTGAGTTACCTGGAGAAGAAATCCACATGTGTGTTTTACTCATTTAAGGTGCTTAAACCTCCACTATCCTTCACAAACCTCCACTGTCTGAAATGCATTTTATGCAGCCACATGTACCCAGTGGGAACCATCTTTGTGTTACAAGAACTGTAATGTCTCAGATCTTCAAGTCACACATATGTTGTGACATGGGAGGTTTGTATTATATTTTTGTTTAGTAGACACAAATTTAACTACAAAGAATTTGTTAGTGATGGTCTAATTATACCTTTTTGTAAGCATACATACTTATATTAAAACTTCTCAATAGTACACTTTTTAAGGTGCTTTATAAATTAAATAAGCCAGAAAGATTTCTAAATTATGATGGGAAATGCATCTGTGCCATAATCCCAAAACTGAATTTCACTGATCAGTGTTTCCTTCTCTTATCTTAATTTAAAATACACAGATGTAAATAATCAAGCACATATACCAAAAACCCTTTAAAGTCAGATGCTACCAGGCAAAATTCTATGTCATTTGCATTTCTACTACTTAATGCCTAGGCTATAGACTTTTGACAGGTAGATTAGAGATGACCGTCTTTCTCCAGCACTTTTTAAATGCGTCCTGTTATGATTTAATTACCTTTATTCCTCCTCTTCTCTTTTGGTTTATGGCCTAGAACAGCAGCCTTGCCAATGAATCCTTTAGAATAAGCCATTGGCCTCCATTATGAGAAATTATAACTGCACCAGTGTTAGCATACTCTCAAGCACTGGTTTACAAGAAAAAGCCCCAACAGAGACAAGAAATTAATATACCTTCATATCCCATTAGTAAGCACAAATTTCAAATATCATGTTTCACCTGTTTCTATTCAGGAATGAGAAGAATCAGTGGTGCATACGAGCATGTAATTATGTACAGCATCCATTATTATTTCCATCACAGACAAATCTTAATAAAACACACACTATCATTCCAAAGTTTCCATGTCACCTGTCCACAATGTTTCTAGAGTTCAGCTATCCTTGCTGCCTTATATTTCTGCTACCAAGAATACCTAATTCCAGCTCAATAGTTATTTAGAGGGGGGGAAATAATAGTTTACAAATAATCTGCCTCTAAAAAACCCAGTATGGTTGAAGTTCTTTTCTTCTAGCCGGTGTAGAAAAGATTTCCTTTAAAAATAGACTAGATTACATATAATAGGCTTTTTTTCTACCTGTTTGTGCCCATCAGTCAGAGAGGGACTGCAGTTTGTTAAAGTATGCTGGTAAATGTTCTGCTATCATGAAAAAGAGGAGAATGGTATGATTGTACATTTGGAGAAAAACACAGGCATCTTTGCTATCATTTTAAAAGTAGAAGCTCTGTAAGTGCTAGATGCCATCATTACTATGGTTACTAACACTGAAAACTTATTTAAGTTACATATGATGATAAATTCATCATATTTCATCAAATTTCAATAATTCATGATGTGGTACCTACTACTAATACAGAACCACTTCAACTGCCCAAAAGTCCATTCAGATTTTAGGAAAGATATGAAGCATTTTTAAAATTTCATTCCTTGGCAAGAATAAATTTTCATCTCAATCAGGAGTGACAGCTGTCATTCTTTTTCCTCAAAGGCACAAGCAGTGTTACAGTCTTCCTGAAACAAGGATGAAGTGAAATGGAAGACACCGAAGACATCAGCACATGCATACGCTTTATAAGAAACTTTGCCTGGGAAACTATGATTTTGCCATTTTGTGTGTCCTGGTTCTGGCCAGGAGAGGGTTAATGGCACATTCAGGACTCTAATCTTAGTGGATACCATCTCACATCATTGCCAGGGGCAAGGGAAAGGGCCTCTCACTCAATGCTGTGGAGAAAGGTGTTCCTTCCCATAAAAAAAACATGGGGGGGGAACCATCTCGTATTGTTCACTGTCTGCAATGAATATTTTTGTATGTGAATCACTCTTTCTTGTATACTTTTGTTGTTAATATTGATGCTGTTGTTGTTTGTTTTCTTATCTCATTGTGATTTTCAGTAAATTGTTCTTATTTCAACCCGTGATCTTCACCTTTCATGTTTCCAGTTCTCAACTCCATCCCAATGCAGTGGAAAGGGGAAGGGAGGAGAAAGAGAGAGAGAGAGAGAGCAGGATGTGCTTTAAAGGGTCTTGGAGTATCATTCCTAAAGCACAACTGTGAAAGAGTATCAAATCTTGGAGGGGTGATCCCGTTTGGTACCCTCAGCAGCAAAAGTGATACCAAGAAGTAGTCTAGATAATCTGTAAACTCAAGATACTAATCAAGTGTGGCAAAGTTTGTCATTTCTGACACTTCTCTTATCAAGCATGAAACATACAAGTACATTTCTGGTGGATACACAGATGAGTTTATTCACACTGATGAACTCATAAAAGTACAAGCTCTATGCATCAGCAATAATGAATGGACCAGCATAGTAAAATGCTTAGTATTGCCAGGGCAACATAATGATGATATGCAACATTTCTATTATACCAAATTATCCTGCCTCACATTTTTGTTACTCTTCATAGAAAATGTTAAAAGGAAAGAAAATGCAAAGCAATATATATTTTTCACGAAATAACATTTCTTTTCTTCAATGTATAGTCACATCATATATAGCAAGACCAAGTGTTAAGGAATAGTAGTATGACCTTCACATATTCACTAAGCTTTATCGCTTTCCTATATTTAAACTCATTTTTAGTTGTGATAAGACACGTGTTCTTCCCCTCGTTCTCCTCTACTGTAGTTTCATAGCAGATCTTATAGTAAATCTGATATATTCAATGTAAAAAAAATAGCAATATCTGATATTTGCCTGCTTTTGTTTGATCTCAGAATTACAAAATTTTTATTTAATGTATTGAATATACTAGAATAGCCCCTAAGCCTTGTCACTTCTCCTTAAGAAAGATAGATAAGATTAACTGTTAGTTTATTTTTCTACATTTACAGAAAAGTCCAAATTCTGCAGTATATTTGCACAAAACCAAATCAATAAAATTCACAGCTGAAGTACTATTAAATAGAAACTGGTTTAGTGCAAGTGTATTATCAAAAAAAGGTTTGGCAGCTGTCACTAAAAATACATCCTTTCTAAATAATATTTTTGAGAAAAGTAGCTTACATGTTCAGATGAAGATTGAGATGATTTCTAAACAAAACTTTTTCAGATTGTGAAGACTGACTAAGGCCAGACAAAAAAAACAACCAGAACAACATTCCTTGAACAATGCTTGATAAGAGCAATTGCATTATGGTGAAGACAATAATTAAAAGTACCAATTCAGTCACCACCACTGCCACTGCTGACTTTCGTGCCTCAGTTTTTCATCTCAGAATCTGCTTAAGGATTAGCAACAGTTTTCAAAGGGCTTTTTTTATTTCTTCACGTTCAAAAATATTGTTTATTTTGATTCCCTGTATGCCTAATGTGGGTTCTTCATGGACCATAGTTTCATTGCACACTACACAGACATTAAATACCAAAAAAATTATCTGGGACACCCTGGAGGCACAGTTATAACACAAAAAATGTACCTTCCCTTGTTCTAATTGTTTACAATTATCATATGTCCATTCAGCAACACATTTTCACCTCAAAAGAGAAGATACATCTACCTTTTTTCTTGTCTTTTCTCATTGTCTTTTTTTTTTTTTTTAATAGTTTAGGTCTTAAATTGATAGGCACTAGTAAACAACACCTTGACTTTAAGCTGGTAGTTTCTTGTTCACCATTTCCAGGTCACTTTTCTGAAGTTTTGAGTGCTGGGATTTTTTTTTACCATTTCGTCAGTCAACACCCCTTTACAGATAAATTACTCAAATACCACATATACGAGTAAATTTAGTTATCAGCTGCCCATTTCCAGAACTGGAGCTTTTGGTAATGATATCTCGCATGAAATCTTAAAGAGTTCAGAATATTGTCAATTATTTTCTCCTTCACTCAGAAGTATAATTTCAATTCTCTTTCAAATACTAAGGCCAAAAAACTTGTTGCTACTGGTTTTTGTTTGGCTTTTTCCTTTAGACATCTGAGTCTATTTCTAGTTACAGAAAATATGCTATAATACTTTAGAGAAAATGAAATGTAATGTTATATAGTCCAATAATTTCAGTCCAATAATGCTATCTCATAGTTTTAAAAATCTACACACCTCAACATTAAAAATGTCAAGAGCAGTATCATCTGACTTATAACATACTTTGCTGCACAGAAGACAGCTATAGGTACACTGTCAGAAAATGCTTATTTTACTCTGGTTTCCAAAAGAAAGTATTTTGAGATCATAATGTCTGTCTTTCCATCTTCAGATCAAAACTTCTCCTACTAAATTTTCTGTCCCATCTTACCAATTCAAAGGCAGAATATATTCTCAAAAATAACGTTCTTACAAGTGTTCATGAAAATTCTGTTAATAAGATGGGAGCGGATCAAATTAATACTTTCATATGGAAAAAAACTAATATAACTCTTTGACATTACATACAACTGTTTGGCTGCAGCTGTCTGGTCCAGTAGCGTGAACCCAGTTGCCAGTCATTTAACATGTACATAGCTCAATATTAACTACCATATGTGCTCCCTCTTGCCAACAAATATTAACATTATTGCAGTAAGGATGGAAATTATTCAGATCTATAAAAAGAGGTCATCATCATTTGTACTGGTCTTGGAACAAACTTGTTCAGTGCTTACTCCTATACTTTAAAAAAACCCAAACAAACTACTAATATTTAACTTCCTCTGTCAGAACTGCGGATTTAATATACTATAAAAAAGTAAAGTAAAAAGTCATTTGCTGATACCTTGATATTTTTATGTTGCAGCCAACATAAAAGAGAGTTTGCTCATAGAGCTGAAAGTGTCAGTTACTCTGTAATGGCATAAAGTAATAAATGTAATACATTATATTGGATGCAGAAGGTGATGGATAATTATTTGCCTTCATGTTGTGTAAGTTTCCAAATCAGTGATTTTGAGCTAGATACATAAGTGATTCTGCATTCACACTCAGGTACCATGAAATCCATGTAGCCCTCAAAGTTCAGAGGGCTTCAGATTTTCAATAATACTGTTATTTATTTTGTTTGAAAGTTCTTGTGTAGGGGAAATATATAAGTTCTACCCTTTCTAAAAATACTAGTACACACCTGCTTCCTGAGCACCTTTGAATTTCCTAGTTCATCAAACAGGTTGCTGCAGTTCTCACTCAAAAATAAACTCTCCATTATTTGTCAGTAATCAAAGTCAATTTATTTCACTGAGGGATGTACAAAGAAAGATCTGATTTTAGACATCTTATCCTAGTAAAATGATCTTAGAAAAAAGGAGATAAGTAGGAAAACAACTACATAAGCTTCACTGAAGATAAGGGTTACACCAACATATCTGTCAACATTATTATTAGCCTCTTTGCTACACAAGCTATTTTCCTATAGCAATGAAGTTGATGTTTTCAGCCATTCATGTGTCTGAGGAGTATTTGTCTTCTATTTTCTCTTAATAAGTCTGCACTGACATTGCCTGTGCAATGTCTGAAAAGAAAGCCAAAATTAGGGAAAACTAATTACTGTTAATAGAGACAATGAAAATTCAGTTCAACTGAACGAAAAGATGTTGAATTTTAACTTTTCCTTAGTATCCAACGAAAAAAAAGACTCTTTATACAATCGGGAAATAAACTGTGATCTTAATTATTTCCAATACATCACTGAGGTTGGTCATCATATACTCTTATTTCCCTGCTCAGAACAGGGTCTGTTAGAGCTGGCTCCTCAAAACCATGGCCAGAAAAGTTGGTCAAGCTTGATATCACCTTTGTAAATCTAAGTCAGCTACTCCAGATAACCTTCCTGCCTTTGTATTTGGAATTGGTTTCCAGGATTATTCGCTCCATCACCTTCTCATGGATCCAGGTGAGGCTGCCCAGTACGTAGTTCCCCCGATCTCCAGAAAAGGAGAATGACCACAAACGAGTCCGCCATCTTCTCTTTTGCTCCCTTTGGCCTCTCCAGTACATCAACATATCTAGAAATGGAAGTAAGAATCAAAATCATAGGACTAGAAGAATGTTTCAAACTTTAGCCTAGCTTTTTATCCTCTGCAATTAGAAGTCATGTGAGAACACTGTTCAGCAAGGACCAGTCTATTCTGCCTCAGATGACCATCAAAAAACTTAGGGAGTTCGTGCATAATTTTAATAGTGCTTCACTTTAGTCTTTAACATTAATATCAAAAACTACGAATACCAAAGATTACAGAAACAGTACATTTAAAGAATAACAGTGGAAACTATCATTAGTAAGAAACTCTGTTCTCCTACTCTAACATTTCTCTAAAGTTTCAAAGTAAAAGCACACTGCGAAAGTCATTTCAAAACAAGACCTTTTCTGCCAGAACAAACAAAACAAGCCTGAAACAACCTGTGACAGATACTTTCCCAGAGTCAAAAATCACATTTGAACTTCGTAGGGAAAATTCAGTTTCAAGTCTGCAATCCCTCACTTACTTGAGTGAGCTCTTAAGTCAGTGAAATGAAATCTTCTGCTTCCATATGTATCAGGCAGAGTCATCTCTTATCTCTGCAAACCACAACTCACTCCGAAATTCATTAAGCTTTAATTAACTGGTATTCCATAAAAATGCTTATGATTTTCAGTGTATTTCCAGATCAGACCACATTAAGCTAACCTGGTGTGGTCAAACGAGCTCTTCTGTAAAATATTTCCACACGCTGCAGCACTCTACTTCATATTGGTTAACACTGATAAAGATAGCCAAATACAAGCCCAAACTACTGCTGCCAGTTAATTAAGAGCCTCAATTAAAAGTGAAACATGTATGATATTTTGACCCTTACTATCAAACTTCCCTCCCCCATCAAAAAAAAAAGCACTAGTAAAGTAAAAATGAAAAAAAAAAAAAGAAAAACCAAACAAGAGGGGGGACTGGAATGTTTTGTAATTCCATTTTATATCCTGCTGATTCCAGCTAGCTGATTGCTATTTTTTGAGTGGGCAGCTGACAGTTCCCTAGCAACAGATTAATTGATTGCAGCTTTAAATCCACCTCCTTCAACCCTGTTCTATTCCTCACTTATGAGTGCATACACGCATATCTGCCAGGTATAAGCCAACAGATAGAAATCTAAAGAACAAAGGGAAAAGGATCTGATAGAAATTTATTCTAGAAAGTTTTTAAATTTCAGAAACAATGTACTGCAATAATGAGATTAAAAATTTATTATGTTTATTTCAGTATACTTTCAGTCATGTTGTTTTGTGCTGTTCTTTAATACAGGATTCAATAAATCTTTTCATTCACTATCATATTAATTAAAATGTATTCATTCCAAATTTATATATAAAATTTTACCCACCTGGTAGAGTGGAAAACTATAATGGGAAAAGAGAGTCAAAGGTAGAAGTATGAATGTAGTAAAGTAGGTGCAAGAGTTAATCTTCACTCATATAACCTATCATTGTGAAAGAATAGAGGATTTTTGTTCCATTTGTTTTAGAACTAACTAGCTTTTATATATGTATTATCAACAGAAAATATTTTCAGTACAAAAATAGGAGAAAAAAGGTCTCAGGTAGGTTTCCAGGCCCTAAGTTCGGTGATGCAGGCTCAAAACCCCTACTGAGCTCAAATTCATAAACTCTCTAGGTGCTACCAGTTTCTGACTTAAACGCTTGAAACATCTGGGAGGAACAAGCATCAGGTTGATGTTTTAAGTAAATTGTAAGATCTTGGAGTCTTATTAAAGAAGGAGAATGAAGGTAAACTGAAAGCAAGAAGGAATGACTTCAGGATTACTAGGGAAAAAGAAAGAGCTCTAAGGAAAGCTTTGTGGATTGCTTCTCTTCTGCTGGAAGCACTGAGTGTCTGCAGTGTCCTACAGGACTGGGAAATTGTGATTTCTTCTATTGAGAGAAAATGGAATGCACTGTCGTTTTACTAATCTCAAAAAAGTGAGATCAATACATGACATTCTTTAAACATGGTCATTTTTAATCTGAATACAGGCCACTCTACTCCTCCTTTCTCCTTCTAATACTAGAGACATCTTTTCTCGTGTTGTTATTGGAACCATGCAAATCCTCATCTTCCACAAGAATGCCAGAGCCATCAAGGTATCCTGGTTTGGGTGGAATCAGGAAATCTTTATCTTTCCATTTGAAACTGGTCAAAGTTTCTTAACCTGCAACAAAGCTCAGCCCAACCAGCGAGAATGGGTATGACTTTCTGCTTAAAGGTTCCATATTAATGAACAGAAATAGGAGAGGGGGGTTCTGTTTTCTTCCAGTTACTTCAAAATGTCACTGAAAAAATTTTCATGTAAAATGTATAAACAGGCCTGGGAACATAGAAATCAGCTCTCTGGACTTATATCCATAGCTACTAGACTCAAATCAGACACTACATACTAAATATCTGCTTCCCTAAACATCTACATCACCAGTTACTACATTTCTCTCTGAAACACTAAGCTCTCTGCAGAAAACTTAGAATTCTTAACTCCACAGTGAAGAATCCATTTTGAAAATTTTGGCTTAGGGGAATCTAGCATTTAAATGTCTATTAGGTCTGTCCTTAAAATATTAAATTCTAGGATAGACTGAGGTGAAGCTTTGTAAATTTAATTTGTAAAATACATAGTAATTTTTAGCAGTTTTAATTAACTGCAGAACTACTAGTGCAGGGCATTTATTCTGAAAGCAGTTCAACTGTCATATATGAAAAATATGTAACTTCAGACATTTTTCCGTGTGTGAAAAATATACAGAAAATGTGAACATGACAGCTTGAAAATGCTAAGCATTTGAAAATCATTCAGTAATGCTTCCATTCTGCTTTCAGGCACATTTTTGTAAATCTGTCTCCTACCTGCAACATCCTGTCCTATTCTTTCCCTTGTTATTGACTAAGTAGATAGCATTTTAAATAATGTCAATGTTATTCACTGAATGTGACCTAAAAATTACTTGGATACTCAATTCTCTTCTTTTTTTTAAAAAAGGGTATTTCCTAGGGGAAGCTGCTAGCATGATCTTGGAAGTAAACCTTAGCAACATGAGTCATAACATTATTTTCAAATATTTATTTTAACATCTTGGCAGAGAATAGAATACTACCATCACATTGTAGCAAACAAACACATACCATGGATTAAAGATATATGAAAATAGTAAATAAATGGTCAAGAATGTATTTGATGTACATTGCTAGAGTCTAATTTGAACATAAACATTATAATGGTAACTAAAAAAGAATCTATATATGTTGCCTAGCTTAATTTAAAATGTGTAAGACATGAACAAGGGAGAAAAAATAGCCATGCATCACTTTCTATTTCACTCAGCAACATGGGATGTTTATCTTTCAAACAATCCTTATCCTGAAAGGCATTCATTTGGTTTTAACACCAGCATTGCACACAAACTCATTTTTTTCACTCTCAATTGTGTAAATTAAAAATGAAGAATAATTATTTTGAAGATATAGTAAGACATCCTGACAGTTATAGGTGGACTTTCTAGAATATTGCGCCTCCTGCATCTTTTTCGACAAAATTTGAGTCTCAGGTGAAATATTTATGTACTATAGTTTAGCATTTAGAAGTTTGAGATGTATTTTCCTGAAAAATGTTATTTAACCTTGCAAGGAAATGTGGAGCAGAATGGTTCCTGATAAGAACATTTCATACATGGAAAAAAGAGTTCCATGAATTTCTCTGAGCATGCACTACTTCTGATACTTACTTTTCCCAAAAATTACCTCTCAAACGCCAAGAATATTAACTTCAACTGGGTTTTTTTAAACCATTTTTCAAAAAACACATTTTTCATACAGAGCCAAGAGGAACCTGCACCTTTATCCACCACTACCCACCCCTGCTCCCTTAGGAGCATCCTTCCTCCTGGGTAAGTACCCTAATCACTGTACTATTATGCTAGTCATGAACCATTACATATTCTGTCTCCTTAGTCCGACAAATCCTGTAACTATTTCATGCAAAGCAGAAAATCACCAACAGAAGAAATCAGGCCTGATCCACACACAGGTAGCCTCACTGGACAAAGTTTTAGAGTATTCTGTGTCTTTTGTAGCAGAAATTGTTAATTCTTGCTGATTTGAAATGCTTGCAAATCAGCCAGGTAACTTTTTCAATACTTTTAAACCAAGCTGCTGTGTGAACTTTCACTGATGCAATGATATTTGCCTGATTATTGTCATGTTCTGTTTCCATTTTTGTTAGAACTTTAAGCCAAATAGTCCATCTGCCATTCTCTCTCACTTGTCATTTTATAAGTTATAAAAATAAAGTATATTTTAAAATTCTAGATCATCAGTTTTATTTTCTCACACAAGCACTGAACATAAGAACTGAAATGCTTTTACAGAATATTTTATTAAAAAAAACTAACCCTCTTCGACTGTGTCTGAGATCTACATCTGGACTGTGTTTCAGATCTTACTGAATGCCTGCTAAAAATAATGGTCAAGGAGGAAAAGTGCACTGGGCTTAAACATAAATGGATGTTTCACAAAATCACCTCTTGCAATACTCAAATAGTACAGGGGATTTAGCCATATGTCTTCCATTGGAATCAACATGCATATTGTGTGTAGGAGAGAAAGAGATTCAGAAACAGAAAAAAAAGGTCAAGCTTTTCTTTATATGGTGTTCTGTTTGCATTCTTCTTGCTTAAAAAAAAAGCAGAATACATTCAACAGACTTATGAACACCTCCTCGAGCACAATCAACATGAGCTGAGAGGGACTCACTTTACTTCATGAATACATTTACATTACATCTTGTGAAATTACTGAGCAGCTGTTAGAGAAAAAAGAAAACCTGATCAGTATTCTTTCAGAGGGACTTACTGAGGACCAATCACCAAATACACAAGGTAAATAGAAACGGCACTCTTGAATAGGTGATAAGCACTCAAGTACAGACAAAAGTGAGACACTGTGACCTTACATTCAGCATGAGCAGTAAATTAACATATCTGTGCAGTGTACTAGGAAATTAAGAGGACAATAAGGACAAAGTAGATGTAAGACCAGCCTTGGGCTACACAAATCTGAAATACCTAATCTAGTCTAATTACAGTCTATTTTACATCCCAAATCCCAAACCTTGGCCACCTAATCTTTTCACCAGCAACCAGCAGTTCACAGTAAGGTTTACAGACTTGACCTATACGATTAAGCAAGGTGTATGACATGCTCTAGTCATGAAGCAGGGTTATCTGAAGATGGACAAGTGACTCAGAAAATGGGCTCAATTAGTTTGCCTTTGTCCATTATGCAGCGTTCTTTTTTTTTTTTCTCAGCAGAAGTCACTCCCTTATGACCTGTAAGAGAATCTTGTTAGGCATGTCAAAGAACAAAATGAAAAAGAAAGTTATTCAGGTAAACAAATCTTGTGCTCCAACTGTGCTTCCCTGCTAGGAGGACAAATCAGCAGCAGCCTGTTACATGAGTGCTGTACCTGAGAAGGCTTTCAGAAACATATTGAAACACTACCACCAATGCAACGAAACATTTGAGATGATCTCACTTGCTTCTCACTTCATGGTCACTGTGACCAAGACAGCCACAAATTTCCACTTCACTCACGAGATCTGCTCTGTTGACAAGCAGCAGATCAAGGAGAGCATCTTTCCAAGTTGGTTCCCTTAGGACCTGTTCCATAAAGTTGTCATCCAGGGTTTTTAGGTATCTTCTGACCCAGATTGTGCCAGCTGTGTGATACTCCCCGTTAATTTCTGGTAAATTGAAGTCCCCCGTAAGGACAAGGGCAGTTGACTTGGAAGTGTCCCTTAGTTCCTCAAAGAATAATTCATTGATGTCATCGTCCTGGTTGGGAGGTCTATAGCACACTTCCACAATGACATCCACACTATTTGTTTGCCCCTTGGTTTTCACCCAGAGGCTCTTGACTGTGGCGTTGCTCACTCAGCTTCATACATTCTAACCCTTCTATTACATACAGTGCCACCCCTCCACCTCTTCTGCCCTGCTTATCCCTCCTGAAGAACCTGTAACTATCCAACAGAGCACTCCAGCCACCAGGTTTCACTTATGCAAATGATGTCAAATCTCTGGCACTGGGCTAAAGCTTTGAGCTCCTCTTGTTTGTTCCTGACGCCGCATGCATTGGTGCTTCTTTCCTCAAGTTTTGGTGCACCATCCCATCACTCTACACTGGCAAGTTTGGTTTTGCCCCTTTCCCCCTTCCATTGTTTAACAGTATGATATAAAATTATAAATAGTTATCCAACATTTATGCATTTCAGGCATAAAGAATTCCAGATTTCCATAAAGAAATTTCGTATGAGGGGAAAAAAACATTGGGCCTTTCTTTAGATCTCTTTATGTTCTAGACAGGTCCATATATGCACTGCATGATCAGTTCTGCAGATTATGCAGATGTAAAGAGTGTCTGAGAGGCTTAGGATGTATCACACTCATGGCCCTTGTGCTACACCATACATTCTTACAAATTTGTCAAGGGACATTTAAACTAGTGGGAACGCTAAGTCCCCCTCTGACAAAATTATATTAAGAATCAGCAAGAAATTACCTAATTTGTGGTTTATTAGGAATGTTTTTTAAGTCTATTTGTATAATTTAGAGACTTCATGCTGTGCATATTAAGCTAAGATAGAAAGTGAGTAGGAGGTCAAAAAAGGTAATGGAAAGGAAATACTTCCACAGTGATGAGAGTTTGTCAAAGTCTTTAGTCAGATATCAGAACAGGCTAATGAGGACAACTCCATTTACTTTAATGGACGTATACAAGTTCACACAAGTGAACTTCTGTCCTCATGCTACTATTTTTGCTCTGTAATAATGTGCTTCTACATGTCTTTTGTTTGTTCATACTGTTATTTTTTCATGTATTTTTAAGAATAAGGAATGAATGCACAACAGCCTTGATGTTTTTGCTTGGGGTACAGGTGCCTTATTTAATGTATACTAACAGGCGATATTTGTTTCAATTTGCATGGACTGCAAAGGAAAAAAAGTATTAGAGATTATGCAAGGATTTACTTTACTAAAGCTCTAGATAAGAATACTGTGCTATAGCAACAACCAGAGATCTCCCACTTCCTCCTTCACAGTTTACTGTAAGTATCCAAGTTGTGAATATTACAGCTTCTCTCTAGAACTGAAAGCCAGAAGATAATACCAATTCTTTTCATTTCCTTTCCTTCCCCAATTATAGTTGAGTTTACACTATGATTAAATGTATTTGCCTAGGGGCAGATTTCATCCACGCACCCCTCGTTAGTACATAGTGTATGCAGTTCATGTAATTCAAGGTCTTCTACAAAGACCCATGAACATATTATGAAAATTATGCTGATGCCAAGTGCAGGAGTATTACTGGTATTTACTTTCATTCTCAACTCGTGCTGTAATAATATGATTTAATACCTTTAATAACAGTATCGTTTTAGTGATAACGGTCAACAGACAGAAATCAGACAAAGTTTACAGAGGAAGGAAGTATATTCTACTGGGTTAACTATGTCAGCTGGAGAAACAAAATCAAATCAGCTTTTGAGCATTCCAGCTCCTCTTCTCGTCTGCTTAAAACATATCACATTTCAAGCATACTGCTTCAGAATCTCATTAACTGTTGGAGCAAGCCAGCAGTCTCTTTCTTCTGGGTCTAGGAGCTAGTCCTCATATTTCTCATAAATCTCGAAGTGAGAACTGAATATCAGAATTTCTATTTTCCATTAGCGAACCTCTTCAGAAAGGTACAAAAATGGGGAGGAAAAGAATTTCAACCATTTTTCCTCTGCTTTAATTTTGTTCACTCACAACTCGTCACGCTTCACTGCTGTAATAAAAGGGCAAACAGAAGTGCCACTACATGCACACATACACCTACAGACATTTTCATCATTTACTGTGACCATGTACATTGCTCTCAGGCTAAATGATAACCAGGATGTCCCTTGTCTTCACAATATAAGGGATATAATGAAAGAGTTTTTAGGATAATGAACTGTCCTGGACCAGAAAATATGGTTCATTCTTTTAGATCTATTACCTTCCACACCAGTATCTAATGAACAAAATTGTTTGAATGGATGAAAGTCAAATTGCAAGGATAAGAGGGGTTTTTTATGTGTATACCTGGCAAAGAAATACTCCATTATGGATTTTTAATCAGTCTATGATCATATGACTATAATGCATCCCTGGAATAGTATTCCAGGGATGTATTATCGTTTAAATGTTCCATCCAAAATGTTGAGTGAATAGCTTATTAACCTTTTTTTTTATCCCCCACTGGTAAATTTCTCTTTGTCTAACTGGAAATAAATAGGTAGCATAGAACTCTCAATAACTGATTTGATTTCTAAACCCTTTATCATATAATCTGTAATAAATCATTTCTTGTGATGGAGAGCGCATCATTTCTTTTCCATTAACCTACTCAAAAATGCAAATGCACCATTACTTCAGTCACATTCTCTTTGCAAATCAAACACTGAACCTGAAAGTTTGTAACTTTCTTCAGAGTTAGAAAAGTATCAGGAGCTGCCTAAAATTTGTGAGCTTGAAGTTATAGTAACCAAGAAATATGGATCTTTGTTAACAAAATACAAATATGTATAAAATTATTTTGTTCACAGAGAAAACCATATATAAATTAAAAGATTCATTGCAATATTTACCTGATTAAAAGCTTTGATGTTGTTCAGACATGTTCAACAATGTCTGCATGCAGGGTTCAACTCCGCCTCAAATACGCCACACATTAGAAAAATCCAGTCTGCTACTTTGACCTATAGTTCCCTCTAAAACATCAGCATCACTATCAATAATATCAAATCGTCCTTTGTCCACATAAAAGCAAATCACTGGAAATTTCTTTCTGAGAACTTGGAAAGGCTATAGCTACCTGAACTGCCATCTCCCTCACTAGAAAAGCAACAGTATATTTGGTGTGTGACCTCTACTACCAAATTGCATGTTGCTGAAATTTTCTCAGTTGGCAAAAGAACAAAAGACTGTTCCCACTTGAGCTTCAGCAATTAAGTCTTTTCTGTCATATCTGACATGTAAAGTCCAGAAGAAACATAATTGGAAACATAAATAACAATAAACACACAAACAAACAAAAGAAGCAAAGTTTCCAGAATAAACGTACCTCAAATTAGTTTCAAAACTAAATTATGGCCTATGATTTATAATTTTCTTTGCTTATAATTTTTTCCTCAATTGTACTTGTTCAGCAAACAGTCATATAATTTACATGTATCCAATGGATCTGAGAAACAGCATTGTAATGTTTCTATATGGAGGACCAGACAAGTATTGCTATGAACCAATTTTTTCCATTTGGCTATTAATAGCTAAAACTAGTTCTCCATGCACAACTCACCTGGCAGTTTTTCCTCAAGAAAATCTGATGATACAGAACTCTAAAACTGTGACATTCAAAGTGTGTAAATCAATTGTATAAGTTCAAAGTATCTTCAGAAAGTTAAAAAAAAAAGTGTAAGGTTATTGAATAATTATGTTTGCTATTTCACTCTTAGTAATAACACTTCCATTTAGAAAGAAATTTGGAATTGGCTTTAAGGGTGTTTTTTCCATCTCCTTTTTCCTAAGGGAAAGTAACTAGTTTTTGTTGCAAAAAAAAAATCACAGTTGAAAATTTGCTATTAAGAACTACATGTAAAACAAAAATACGTCCTAGGCCAATTTCCAACCAAAACTCCCTGGACAGCGCCATGCTGTCTTCTTTACTGAGCCAACCCCTACCCCTGTCTTAACCCCATTGGTCGTTTGTTCTCCTGTTTCCCCCGTTGGCTAGTGTCGTAGTTTGAGAGCCCCAAAATCCAATTCCTGAGTCCAAGCCCCCCTCCCACATCTCAACCCAGTGTGAGATGGCTTTTCCAGACACAAGACTCAATATGGGGGGAAAGGGAATTATATTACAATCACTGTACAAATAAATATTACAATACATCATATACACAATCTTAACTATCTCTCTTATAATAAATCAGCATTTACAATGGATCAGATCTCTTCTCCCTCCAATAAAAGTCTAGAAGGGAAAAAAAAAGATCCTTTCCACTTTCAGAGCAGCAGCCTCTCTTCTTCCATGCAGCAGCTGTAGCTGGACTCTTGTAGATGAATCTCCTTCCATTACATACAAGGGGGTCTCCTCTCCCCTCCTCTCTTCCATGGACTGCAATATCAAGGACAAGCTCGTGTCACAATGTCATACCACAAAGTGCAGGGCATCTTCGTGATGGTCCCTTTCCTCAGGGGATTCACCCCTGAGTCAGAACGTATCGGGCAGCTTTCAGTTGAAAAGTCTTTTCCTCAAGAGTTCTATCAGAACTCCTGTGCTCTGTCTCAGCTGCTAGCTTAGCAGCAACAGTGGGGGGGGACAAGGCCCTCCTCCGCATTCCTTCTGGCTGTCCTGGTCCAGCTTTCCAGGACGTCTGAGCTTTTCAGCTCCTCTCTCTTCTGGCGCATGCTGCACTCCAAGACTCCTCTCAAACCAGAGTCCATCTCCCTCCTCCTAGGAGGGGTTTCAAAGGGATTTCTGGGGGTTTGGTTCAGTTCTTACCCCAACTCTCTCTATAGAATTTAGTCTTCGCTCTCTCTCTCTCCCTCCATTAGAGATCTCTGTGTCTTCCCTCCTTGGCTGCAATGCCTGTTTGCTACTCCTTATCTCCTTCTGGCTCTTTGCCACTGTTCTCTGTCCACTGCAGCTCTGCCGCCTCTCTCAGTGTCTCCTGCTGCTGCTCACAGGAGAGAAATTCCTCCCAGATACCTGGCTCAGCCTAACACCGTTCCAGGTTCCTGCAGCTTGTGGCTTTCACAACATGGCCACTCTCGTCTTCAACCACAACTGCTACCTTCTTTTCTGGTCTGGGTGATATGTTTAAATTTTGCAGGAGCGCTGATTGGGTCAACCCCAAGGGACACAATCCCCTCTGGGGGTTACCATTTATTTTTAACTCCAGAGGGAAAACACCTTTTTTTCCCCACCACAGCTAGCCAAGTCCCCAGACCACTCCCTTCCTCCCGAGCCCCCGAGCCTGTACCCAATCACAGCCCCCTTCCTAAGACCTCCTCCAAAACCCTTAAAAACCCTGTAGTGCTCCTTGAATTGCTATCCTCCCTGGATTAAAGACAGAGGTTTATTGGTATAGAGTATCACAATTCAGACAGTCTCACTTCATCCCATTTCTCAGCAAATTCTTTCAAAGGAACTTCATAATAGCACCAATGGAAGTCTTTTAAATACTGTCAGAAAGTCATGGGTTTGTTGGAATATGAGCATCTGAAATAATCTGAAATAGTGTTTCTTAACTGTTTTGTTTTCCAGATAACAATAATTATCCGAAAAGCCAATATTCTGTATATTGTCTCTTTGGTTAAGCTAAAATAATTCTGAGAAAAACAGTCTGTGTTTTCTATTATACCATTTCTATTGGTATATTACACTAGTTAAAAAGATATGGTTGTTAGTGGGATTATATATTCTGTTACTTAGACAGTGAAAGAGCATGCTTTTGTTGCCCTCTTTGCGCTTTGATCATTAAAGTAATGACTGCAATTAATTTCCACCCAGAAGGGAAATACTGCAAGTGCAACTTTTACAGGCTCTTTAGGTACAGCTTGCATATTCAATACAGTTAGCCATAGAGGGCATTCTATTAGCACTATGGCTTCTTCTGTGTCAAGTATTATTGGCATAATGTCTATCAAAAAAATTTAAAATTCCTGAAGAACTCAATAATGACAGTATAGGAGACTACTTTGAACTCCCTGCTCTCTCCTCACAGTATTTCATGATACTCCATGTCAATCAAGTTCAGAACTGGGTTAGTGGTGCCATATATTACCAACTCTAAAAAAGAGGTTCAAGGCAAACTGCTGTTTTGATTCTCTCAGCAGGGAACAACATTTTTAATAGGCGTGTACATCTGTTGCACAAAGAATGAAAACATCCTTGGCTAGTTGCATTCATACCCATCTGTTGGGATGGCATGCTGCCTGCTAACAGGTCGGTCACATCATTGCCACATGGCACAAATACCAGGAGAGGGACAGCTAATTTGGCCAGCCTGCTGGTCAGTAAAAGTGAGCAGAGCTTCTGCAGAACATCATTACAAATTCTAACAGCACTGCTTTGATAACAAATGCTATCCAAATTTGGGGGCTATTCGATACATTTTCATACTGGAGTACCTAACCAACTTTCCACTAGTTCTTTCATACATGTAGCAGTCAGTCTTTTGGGGAAGATTGGCCTAACTGAATTATGCTATGAGACATTTGCACTTTCCTGTTAGCACAAAACACTTGTAAAAATAGTAAATATTTTTTATGGTCATTCCATATCATCAGTCTCTACCTAGTGGTGAAGATACTAAGTTGAACCTTCCAATCAGAAGCTTATTTACTGTCTTCTGACTCTGAAAACTTCTCTATCTTGACATTTACCAGATTACAGTTTTCCTTTCTGAACAGTAGAAACAGCTGTTTTGCTGTTTCTACATTTTTCTACATTTCTCAAAATAGCAACATTCCTCTTTGATCTTTTATTATTCAGAAATGCTGACTTTTTTTTAGAGAATAAACACAGATGATCTTATTTTGTTGACTTTGTTTGAATTAACTTGGTTTGAATCAGTTAGATGAATAAAAAGATCCTTTATCAACAAATCTGTGGATCCTGTTATGTCATCACTTTCAAATAAAGTGGAAGCAATACCAAATTTCCCACTTTCAGGAAATGATTTATGAAATAGAATTATTTTGTCTTCTAGTAAGCTGACTTATGTGTCTGGAGCACATATCTTTTTTGTTGTTTAAATTCTTTCTGATACTTCCTGAAAGAGTTCTATAAAGTGTGTGTACAAGCATATGGTTCCTTCTGTAAATGAGGGCTATATTAGTAAAAATTGAAAATCGCATAAGTGAATGATTTACAAAGAGGGGAATATTTTTATTGAGTTTCGTTAAAATACAATGTGCATAAAATCATCACTTAAACTTTAAAATATATGGCTTAAAACAAACTCATAAAGACAGAATTTCTCAGGACCATTATGTCATTACTCATCATAACTAGTATAAGGAAATATATCTAGGACTAATACTGCAGTGCCCTTTGACTAATATAGAGGAAAGGTAATGTAGTATTTTTATCAGTTTTATGTGCATTTTTATATTACTTGTCTATCAATACATTGTTTTTTGAAGCCTTATCCATTTAAAAATAAATAAAAAATTAAATTAAAAACTATCTTAATTCAGCACTAGAGAGCATAAATCTGCATTATTAGAGTCCTAAATATACAAATAAATAATCTCAGAGGATAAGAGGATAAGATACAGTGGAGAGGGAATTAGGTGAATAGATCAAATAAGAGAAATGCTACTTGAATTTAGAGGAAAACAGGACTTTAAAAAGTAGTCTGTATAGAGCTTTGTGATATCAGAAGTTCATGGGTAGAGCACAAGGTTTAGCTATCTCACCTATATCACTGACTGATGAGTGGCTCATACTGCTGTGTCACATTCCATGGCTATGCTGTGAAGCATCTCCATGAAGGTTTATAAGGCCCCAAGTCTCAAGTTGTGAGCTCATCAAGGGAATTTTATTATAAAAATATGCAAGGCCCCGATAATATCCACGCTCCGGACATATTAGAAGAGCCTTTGATTCTTTTAACACCTTAAGAGAGAGCACATAGGAGAAAAACCATACATATTTTTTCAGAAGGGACTTTTATTGGTAAACTTTAGAAAAAATAAGGGACCTTGGCAAAAGTTTAAAGGGTAACATACAACCCATATAAAGCATTCCACAAAGCACTGACTTAGCACATGGTAACCAATACAATCTAGCAAAAACCAATCCATTCTGCCCCAAGATACCCAAAATATTAAGAGAGGAGATTAAGAGGAGAAAAGAAGGAGATAGAAAAATAGAAGATCATAGCTACCACTGGCATCCCGTGAGAGGCTAGCTTCCATGTAGCCAGGTGGTACGGCTCAAGCGAAGACAGAGAGTACATTATTGCTGGTTTTATATGCTTTGGCCCCCTGTGGCATCCCCTCCCAGGTGGGACTCCCAGCCCACTGGCCACTCTGGGGCTCCTGGGTGGGCTGAGGGGTGGTGCTGCCACTGTGTGCCAGTCAGAGGCTGGGTTAGGGGCTCCGGGGGCATGGTGTGGGCACGATTCCAGGCTGCCTTTGATTGACAGCTGCTCCAAGGGTCACCTCCAAGGCTGAAGTGGCTGGGGTGTGGGACAAGGCATTACCTCACCTCCGTGAAATTCCATCTGTTCCTACACACACACACCTCCCCCCGCCCCGAGTTGTTCTGAGCCAGTATAATAATCCAATGTCTTACAAGCTTAGTCCATGACGCGTGTCTGATAGGTCAAGGGAGGTGATTCTCTCCCTTCACTCTGCATTTGTAAGACCCAACCCTGTGTACTGCATGCAGCTTAGGACAGGTCCAGAGGAGGAACACAAAAGGAGTGTTGGAACACCTCTCCTACGAAAAAAGGCTGAGGCTCAGAGACCCACCACATCTCTCAGTGTGAAGAGAAGGCTGCAGGCAGACCAGTATATAAAGGGAGCTTATAATGAAGATCGAGAAAGACTTTTACCAAGATCTGTAGTGACAGGAGAAGGAGCAATGGTTTTAAGCTGAAAGAGGATGGATTAATGCTGGATAAAAGAAATTTTTTACAATGAGGGTGTTGAGACATTGGGACAAGTTGCCCAGAGAATTTACTCAACTGTTTACTTTTGTAAACCTACACATTTGCACTGGCTATATCTGCGGTGTTATTCAATTTCTGCTGAATATGAACAGTAATTAGCAAAAGTATTTATATAAAACAAGGATACTATGAATATTGTGTTACATTTTCAGAAAACAATGTAATACCTTAGGTCCCTATCTTGATAATGTAATGTTCAGACCTACAGTGAAAAGTGAAGTACAATGCTATGTGAGTAAACAACATAATGCAAACACAGAATCATATTTAACTTGCAAGGTACAACCCATCAGGATGCTCAAATCTTCTCACTGGAATTTCTTGACTGAAGCTGCTTCTTGAGGGAACATTTGTTTGGGTTTGGGTTTGTTTTTCACAATAACAGCTCTCTTTCTGTTTAGAAACCAACAGATATCAAAACATGTAAACTTCTTTCTCAAGACAGACATTGAAAGTTGAACCACAATCCAGAACAGTGTTATATTAACAATGTTATTATACTGTATTTTAGATATCTAATCAAACTTAGCTGGCTCTTGCATCCAGATCTGTACATCCAGATTCCCAACAATGTAGAAGTTACGTCATAGCACCTAGTATACCCTAGTAAACACAAGCCTAGGTAAAGAGGTATTATTCCAATAGAGAAGTGATAGTACAGTGGAACAGACAAAAAAAATTATCAAGAAATCACAGTGTCTTTTCAAATGTAATATTATTTTTATCAGGAAGACTTTCTTAATTTCAGTCAGAACTATATGACAAAAAGTCAAACTTTTATTTAGAAACTGTAATTAAAAATTAAGATGGGATATTTTCAGACACTTTTCTCACGAGCACAGTTTTATTATTTTAATTTCTCTACTATTCACATAACTTATTTTTTTTTAAATAGTGGCCTTCTTTTTTTAATTAACATCATGGCCTATTTTCAAACACATTTACCTCTACCACTGGACAGATAAGAAGCAATTAGGAACTCTTCCTAACTGCAGAAAATTTCACTATGGCAAGAAATGCACTTCTCAGATGTGTATGATGAGTTAAATAGATATCTAATCTAAAACACACACTTAGCAGAAATGTGTATTTTTATATTCTAGGAAGAATTGCAAAGATTTGATTTTAAGGACTTATTTATCTGTTTTGTTAATAGCAAATAAGTTTATAGAGGGTCCTATGAAAACACTTTGAAGTTTTTTCAGAGCAAATTATGAAAGATAAAACATAAAACCTTCCAGTAATTAAAAATAAAGTCAGTAATGACATCACTGATGCCAGTGCATATGAAAACTCAACAAAATATGTTTTCATAATACTGAAGTGATAGAAATGTAATGAAAATGAATTAATTGAAAAGCTTACTTCTGAGTTATTCCATTAGTTTAATAGGAAAGATATTTCTTCAGGTATCTGTGTTATGAAAGAGGTAGTAGTAACAGATTGTGAGTTACATGTGCAAAGTTAGTGAATACACTTGGATATCACAAGTAGTTACCTATAAGGTAACACTGAAAAAAAGTTTGCTTGGAAATCAAGACAAGATCAAACCATAGCCAGCTGTAGAAAACTAAATGCACCAACAGAGGGAACTTTACTAAGGCTTTCATTCTTGATCATTTTTTACAGTGAAAGCAACATAGTTATGCAAGTTTTCAAATTCACCTGTATAATTTTAATTCTACTAAAAACTGAGAGAATTTTTGTTCCTAAAATTCATAAACCACAAAGCGAAGATTTTGTGCAAGGATAGATATTTTAGGGTTTTTTAGTTTTGGTGTTTGGTTTTTTTTTACCAAAAGCCATACAGCACAGATGCAAACATATCATTATAAGGTAGTCTAAACCCATATAACTTTGATTGTATCTCCACATACATTTTAGAGGAAGGCTGTCAGTATTCACACACAAAGTATATGGTCACTATAACATAACAAAATGCTGACCTATAAATTTTCATAGATAAATACTATGACTTTCCAAGTGGTTGTTTTACTCAACTGTTTTACCTGTAGTGAAAAACAATAAACTAAGGATGTTTTGCATCTCAGTGCTATCTATTTCTTACCCAGTAAACAAATACTTTCCTCAAAGAATCAAAATCTCACGTGGTAGTTTTGGAGGGGGAAAAAAATATATGCTTAGCTATGGACATGGAATCAATAAGAAACGGAAGAGTAACACAGCAATTTTAGTACATTACCGTAGTAAATTGGAGCACTCAGTTTCTGAAAGTCAGTGAATGGACATGTTTCTGTAAGAAACAAAAAACAGAGCAGAATAGTGACAAAGAAAGGGTGTCACTTCCAGCCAACAAGCTAAGATGAGGAGAAGAAAAATAATTATTTATCATTTTACCTATTGTTGCTATTGCTATTCTATAGCAACGCTTTGAAAATATGTATTAGAATTGGTCAAAAAAAACCCCAAACAATACAGAAAGAACAACAATAAGAAGCAGTTGTTACAATATTGCTGTATTTCACTTCAAAAAACTTTCTTCAGTTTGCTTTGTATAGAATATTTCCATTAAAAAGTAATTAATCAAGAGCCTTGTTACAATTGAAAAATCTTATACTATGAGGTACACCAACCGTCATCTCATCCACTGAAATATTCTGTTAATTAATCTTAAAAATTCATAATTTCTAGCTCAGTTCACGAGGTCTTCCTAAATGGGATAGCTAGTAGCAGTCAGTATGACCAAAAGTAGGGTGATTTAGTCAAGGTCAGAATTAAAAACTAAAGAAACTTTTCCTAATTTTGTCATAAGAAAGTTCTTCTTACCTGACCACTCTAGATAATGCAAGTGCCACTCTGATGTATGGCAATGTCATTCTGGCTGTACACATTCACTAACCACCATCAGGTACATTTTATTTCCTTCACAAAAGACTATTCAAATCAGTGTTACCATTCTTGCTTCCATTCCAGACAACTTTCTTCCACTTGCTGTATAAGATATACTTCTTTTATTTGCAAGGCAGCCTACAGTGATTTCACTGAGTCATGCTCACTTGGATCTATGCCAAATTACCTCTGAACATGCTTTTTATAGTATAGACTGAAAATAAAGTAAGATTGAACTCAAAGGAGCACGAGCTAGCACTTCCAGTGAAATTAAGGATTAAAACCAATTTCATTGGGAGGAAAACAGTGCCAGTAAAAGGAGATTTCAAGTGTGACCAGGGAAAACAAATTCAGCTGCAAAATGAAACAACAGATTGAAAATAGACAGTGAAAATTCCCTATGTATATCAGAATTTACAGGTGGTGAGGTTTATCTCAGCCTGGATTAGAACTCCAGTATGGAGCACTGTGACACATCACTACTATGAACAAATTAGCTCAGAATAAGACAAATCAAATTGTGTTGTTGGATAATGGAAGAAACTGATTTCTGAGATGAGAATAAAAGATGTATATTCATATAATTTTGTTAAGTGATTACTTACATATTGTAGGCAGATACAAGCACAGAGGAAGGAAAGGAATTATTTCAAGTAGCACAACAGACTATAACTACCTAAAGAAGTAATAGCTTACATTAAGAAAAGGACAATTTTGGATGTATATTAGAAAATACTTTCTGATTCATTAGACTCTCATATAATTTTCTGAGGAAAGCACTGAAATCCTGCTTACTTAAGAAACATAGCAATTAGACTGAAAGAAGTAAGAGGCAGTATGCTGAGAGGAACAGTACAGAACAAGAAGATTGAAAAAAGTTCTATCAGGTCATCTAATTCACCTTAATTACTATGAAAATTAATGTTTGCTCTTTTCCCCTGGTTTAAGTTTTGCTCATCCAGTCATGAAATCTCTTAAATCTCTGGACTCTAAAATTGTCTTTCACTCAGGCAGCAGTGCCTCAAAGCTATTCACGCTAATTAACCAAGGTCATTTAAATACATTTTGCATGAAGCACCTTAAACTCAGTGTGCCATTTTATATATTTATCAAATTACTAATCAATATGCCATACCACAGTTACTACTGGGTCTTGAGTTACACACAGAACGCTGCACGAATTTAAATTGTGCAAGTTGCTTTCTGCATAAATGAAATTAAAGTGTATGCATTGATCATTATTCACAATAGAAGTGCCTAAATGCCATGCATATCACAAATCTGTATTTTAAGTAAATCTTAATTGTATTGTTGGTTTCTTTTTATGCATATTTTTTAACAAACCTTGCATTAAACTAGCTTCAATTTCACTTTCTTTCTCCAGCATATTACCTCCACTGTATTGGTAAAGTAATTTATTCCATCCTCTGTGGAGAGCCTGGATCTCATTTGCCAGCATATTTATCTTTCCTGCCACTGCACTGTCATTCATCTGCAATCTCCACAGAATACCAGACCTGTGCAGAATTTCAATTAGGATTGATTCAACTAAATCCAGGCCACAGAACTGAGGCTGACAGGGTGACCCCCTGAGAATTTAATATGTTGAAACTAAAAAAAAAAAAAAAAAGAAAAAAGTAAAACTACAAGACAGAAAACAGCTCAAGTTTAACACCCTAATTCGTTAACTCCTCTATACACTCAGTTTAATTTGGCTCACAATAGGTTATTTTCAGATTCTTTGTATTGTGTGGGTAAACTGCTCTACAGTAGTTTCTACAACCAGAGAAAAGACATTAACATAAAATTCTTTACTCTTCCTTTGAGGTCTAATCAACTTCGACAGCTTGTAAGAACAGAAAAATTATTTCCACAGAGGCTAAGCTATCTTAAGTTTTCCATTGAATGTATATATCATATATATATATATATATATATATATATATATATATAAAATCAATACAATATAGGTATGCAGGTAAAATAGCTTTTATTGGATCCTTGATCTGACAGACTTCCAGTGTTTTTCACTGTAATCATTGACAAACTTCATCTGCTTGCCATTTAAATGTCCTAAAAGAATTTCTTAAATAATATGTGGTTACTAGAACGGTCCTGTCGGTTTACGGCAACTAAACTATAGAAGAACAGGAATTTGAGAGGTCTTTTTTCCTGTAGCATGTAAGTAGTATTCAAATTCTAATTTTGTATTAGTTGTTATACATAACTTGAGACTTACTTTGATTATACACCAGAAGCAGGTGTAAGTACAGACTCAGTTCTACGCTAAAGCATTACAAAAGAATAGAGAAATAATAACAACTCCACAATTAATTAGTGTTTTGTTGTCACTTTCCCTAAAGATTGAATTTAACCTCTGAAAAACAGTTATAAACTTCTACCTCATTTAATGCAAAAGGTAAGATAGGAACTCACATATGAAATATTTAGCACACATAAAACCAAACAAAAGAGTAAAAGAATAGAAATAGAGTGGGGAAATATTGGCACACACATATATTAATGATAAATAGAACACGAGTCAGCAGGAACTGGATGAAATAATTAAAAGAGACATCGATTTGTTTATGCGTACAGATACCACATCAATGAATCTAGCTAAAGCAAAGAAATTAATTGATATTTGGGGGGGGGTATTATTTTATCTTAACATGACTAAGCCAAAAAATATTTCATATATGAAAAATACTTTTTTCAGTCACAGTTAGAAAGGTCTCAGTGTATTAGGATTATTCTAAAGAAGAGGAACAATTATCACCAATTAAAAATTAATATCTATACAATGTCCAGAATGAAGCCACTATAAGGCAGATTTCTTTCTGAAATTTGATCACAAGATCTACATGTAACTGCAGCAAAGAGGAAACTGCATAAATACATAGCTTATTGCATTAGTATAATAGAACTGTGCCTTTGGTTTATAAGCATAGCTTAGGATAGTGGAGGTACACAAGAAATCATGCTCCCAATACATTCTTCAATCATTAGTTCTTTCCACAGTTCTTCTGAGGTATCAGTTTATGACCGTGATCAATTAGAATTTTTCTCTTGTACCACATATATATAGAAATACTACAATAGGCACATTCCAAAGCATAAATATTTTTCTTTATTATTTCTTTAGGGAATGGATGAAGTAACACAGGTGTGGTAGTAGACTGCTTATAGCTTATAGTCATTCAGATACGACAGAGAATCTTACAGTATGAAAACATAAGATTCAAATTAAATTGAAGAGGATATGGGGGAATTTTGCCATCTTACTTCATTTGTCTAGATTTGATCTATTTCTTCACTCACCATAAACCAGATTTTCCATACTCTGGCATTTATCTGACTGATAGCCCTTTATTCTACAGTTCATAACCTGAAACTAAGGTCCAGTTGTCCTGTTCAGAGGTTTGTTTCAATTCTTAGGTATAGCTCTTACCTTTAACAAATATTCGCTATCAAGAGGTCTCCATATCACTACACTCTTTATGATATTACAAACCAAATCCTATAAGAGGGAAGAGCCAGCAAGACCCCATCTAGGAGAACTTATTTTCCTAGGAGAGTTTCTATGTGTTACAATCAAAAGGAGTAATAAACCAAAATACTGAAAGGAAACGACTGTTGGTGGAAATTTTCTATTATGTCCTAAAACCTTCAAAAGTACTATTTTATGAATCAATCACCATGGATTTTTTTACAAATACTTAAGAAAAAGAATTCTATACTTCTACCTTCACTGTGTTGTCTACTATTTGTTTTCCTTTCTGATGAGTAAGGTATTTTGTTCTTTCAACTTATTTATACAACCTTTCTTATTAATTTTATTGCTTGAAATCATTTTTTGTGATTTATCACATCTGATTAGTCTACTGTCCTCATTCTATTACCTTACATCCAGATTTTTTCATTTTTGAGTAATTTTTTTTGTTTTTCCAAGTCCCAAAAGTTTTCTGATATAGTCAAATAGATCTTTTGCTGTACTTTCTTTCTATACTTCTCACCAGGAAATCTTGCTGTTACACTTTCAATGATGTTGTTTACTTTGATTGACAATGTTTCATTTTCAGTTTTTTTATTGATTTTTTTGTTTTATAATCTTAGTGATATCACTCTATTTAACATATTCAGAAATTACACTCCTACCTTTACAAATTAAAGTAAGTAAGCAAAGAGAGAAAAAGTGACCTTTTCACTTCAACTCATGCCTAGTTCTGAGCAGTTTTCATGTTATATTACTCTCTATTTTAATCAGTTTCTGATAATATATCTTTTTCACAATAAATGTCATTTATATGTCCTTTTTAGAGATTTTTTTGCAGTTACTATTTGCTCAGAATGGAATTTTCAAAGATACATTTACTCTGTTTACTTTTACAGTTGAAACTCACTTCATCGTTGAACATCTTTTTTTATTGTATTAGATATAATCTTTTCAATAGAAAGGAAATCCTCCTCTTAATAATGTCCATGGCAATTTTATATTGACCTCAGTGTTCCCTGGATGGGGTATCAGACACAAAGTTATGAACAGATAAATATGAAATAAGGATGACTGAGACTGTAAAGTTTCTAAGTATTTTGCCTATTACAACCTCTGCTCAATCCTCACTGAAGTAATCTTATTAATGCTCTACTTTTTCTTTGAGTTTTAAATAGGTAGAACAGTGATTCCACCAAATGTTCTAGAACACTTCCATGATACCAGAATAACCTGAATATTACAGTGTGTTCCTGAAATCTATGTACAGCACAAACACAATATTTCCTATTTGAAGTCAGGTAGATAGATATACCTGACCTAATTTTTGTCTCATTCATTTTTTTATAACTGTGCAGCTTGATTTCATTCCAGAGCTTTACTTATCTATTAAAAAAAAAATAGGCACATTACTCTAGGCTGTTCCCACTCCCACAGTGAGAGGAAGAGAGGGAAAGAGAGAGGAACCAAGAAATGTTGCAATGATGGACAATTCAGGACATTGGACATCTGTTGATTGGAACTAGGATTCATTATTTCTACGGTTTACTGAATGGATTGGTGAGGATTGCTTTTCTTTGGAGATACTTTTTAAAAAAGACAATACAATTGCAGAAATAGCTGTATGATGGCGTGGCTCCACCTGTTGTTTGTTCCCTATCCAATACTTAGAACATCACCAATGTTTCACCAATCCATGATTTAGAAAGACTTTATTCCTCACAGACTGTACTCCAGACTCTTTATTTCATCTGAGCTCTGGAAACAAGTTTTGCGTATTATCATTTAGCAACTCTTTGTCAATGCAGCTGACAATGTGAAAACTAAAAAATGTCAATTAGATGTCAATTAGACAAGATTATCAGGACCTATCAGTTATCAGGGCTTCACTGTGCTTGTCAATGTACTCACACATGAAGAAAATATGTAGTCTGGACTCAAATGCTTATAATCTTAATAGACAGGAGGAGATGCTGCCCAAATTAAAAAACCTATTAAATAGTCAATGTTCCTCATTAAATCTACATTGCTCACATGGTAAGTCGTATCTCTATAGATTCATAAAACACTCAGATCAAGGTGCATATATCTAAATGCTGCATACTTCAGTAACATTAACTTTTTTTTTTATTGGAGACTACCTGCTAGTAAGTATTGTGAGTTGATATAATAAAATAAGGAAAAAAATATTTAACTCCACAGTTATACCTAACTTGACAGGTAAACTAAAGCATATTTCTAATGCAAATCAGCTATTTTGATGAATCCAAAGGAACCAGAAAGAATACCCTTGCTTTAAATTTAAAATCTCAGTGAAAAGTCATATTACTTACTAGACTTTTTCCTTCATTACATTACTGTAAATTAAGCTCAGGTGTGGATTTACAACACACTAACAACACTACAGTGATTTCCCATGAGCATATTAGAAAAGCTTATTAACAATATAATAAAAGCTTTTAACTGAATCCTTCATTTGGTAAAACAAAATTTAGAAGGAATTGTCTTAGCTAAGGGAAAAAACACAGAAAAAAAGGGGGAAAAATCAGGAGTAATATATTTACATAAAATTATTTGAGCTTCTAAAAAATTGATTGAATAATACGTGCCATTAATAATGCATTTGATGCTGGGAAAAAATTATCTTATATATTATTTGCAAATATTATTCAAATATGTCTAAAACATATCCTGCACAAAAGCTATGTCTTCAAATCTCCAGTGTGATCTACAGTACCAAATTCATAGCTTTGTGAATCCTTACTGCTGCTGCTCCATTAGCTTTTTAGGAGCTAGCACTTGAGAGTCAGATGGGTACTAATTAGTGCGACTTCATTATAATATTAAAAAAACCTCAGAGTTTGGCCCTCTATCTTTCAATGTTTTACACTCAGAAAAGTGTTATGCTTAATACATTTCAACAGTTCAATATATTTTCCATTTGGTTGCTGAAAGGACATAATTTTTTCTTCCAGAGCAACAGTACCAAAGCAGAAGAAACTCATTCAATAACTAGTAACAGTGGTCACTTATTACTCAA
The DNA here is from genome assembly GCF_003945725.1 of Corapipo altera. Lineage (NCBI taxonomy): Eukaryota > Metazoa > Chordata > Aves > Passeriformes > Pipridae > Corapipo > Corapipo altera. Next base: position 23,895,897 of record NW_020884878.1, on the reverse strand, counting down.
AAACTCCTTGATTTCAAATACTTTACACTTCTGACAGAGTCAAGTAGTAAAATAGAGATTGAAGACAAATATTTTATGCTAATTTTTCACACCTCTCTGGATGCAAGTGGAATTCACACATTTAAACATACTGATATACCTTTAATCATTTCTCTCCAGATAAAAGTATCTAGAACTTATGCTGTGTCAAGTATATCTCTAAGCATAGATTTACATGGCTTATGTCAATTCTAGGTAATGAGTGTCCTTGTTATAGCCATATACACAGACAGATTTTCACTCTGAGGCCTGCAGAGACTATTCTTCATGTTATTCTGACTTCAAAATCACAGGGAGACTTTTGAGGTTGCAGTGCAAAGTAAGATTACCCATAAGTTGTCCCAAACACACACATACTCGAGTAAAGACACAATCATTCACAAGCTTAAGGGAAAATTAAACATTCAAAACATCTGAAGCCAACTCCTCTTCTAGCCAGAAATGATACATGTTGGAAACTTCTCATGTCAAACTTCGTCAGATATGTCACTTATATACCTACATACATATATAAGGTCCAGAGAATGGCAAATCCTTTGCATATGACAAGGCCTCCATTCAAAATGTTTTCCTGACCTTGGTCCTAGAAAGAACTACATGCGTGCCAGTCTTCCCAAACAGGAGTAATGCCTTTTTATTCCTTGGGATTATTCACATGCACTCATTTATTTTTTAGGAAGAATATTTTAGAAGCTAGGTAAATCAGAAGCAGATGGCAGACATAACAAACGTGAATAAGCTAGCACCAATGTTCAGCACGGATCTGATCTGGCTCTTTTGAATCCCATGAAACTTGGTGTCAGTTGAACTAAAACCCTCCCCTTCCGAATGCCCATGTGGTGAAAAATATTTTAATTTGTCTTCCTTTTCATTTTAAGAAACTGGGAAGTCATGGTAAAATGATAAAGAAGTAAAGTAACAAGAAACTGAAGAAACTGATAAAAATTAATTTTTAAATGATTGCTTGATCAGAGAGACGAAAATATATAACCAGCATAATTAATAGTCTTGTCTTTTAAAATTTTTAATTAAAATTGTGTATGTTATTCCTGAATATAGGAAATAAATCTTAACAAGGCCCAAAATGTTCAGTTACGTAGTATATGGGTGCAACCTCCTAAATTTCTCAGGACATACTCATTCAGATCATGTTTGAATTTGTCCCCAGCAATGTAAGATGGTTTTGATGTTCCAAATATTTGTGGAAGAAAACACCTAATGAATGATTTTGAGAAGCCAAAGATGACAAAAAGCATATTGTAGAAGGCTTAAACTTTGATAGGAAATGTTAGGAATTTTTTGCTTTGACTGATTGGATAGCTTCCACATGGATGAAACACATGCTAAATTATTTACAGATAATTACATCGCTGTGCTGTTGCTAAAATATTAAGACACCATTGTCCCACAGGAGAAATTGTGACAGACATTGGCACATCAGCTAATGAATAGCTGTGGGGTAATAAAAAAAAAAAGGAGTTACCACAAGTCCCTGGTATTAGGAAACAGAATGTCTGTAAGTAATCCACACAGAGAAAATTGTCACTGTCCTTTTCCCTCTCCCTTCTTCTAATTATGTATAGAACAAATGTTTAACATTTGGTAGATGTTGCTTGAACGTAATTTTTTCTGGTAAAAGTCTCTAGGCCTTCTCTACTCCCTTTTCTTTATAGGAAACTATGACTCACTCTTTGGTGAGTATTTCCAAAAAGACTCAGCAGCTGTTTTGGAGAAAAGATGTATCAGTAATGACACAGGGATACAGTTCTCATGCAGTTTTTGAAGTTCTGGGGATTATTGTTTCACATCACAGTGCGAAACAATGAGAGGAACACTCCCAGGATATACAGCCAGTATAAGAGCATCACAGAATTGAACAGAAAGTCTTAATTTTAAACAAATATTTAAAGATCAAAACTAGCTATCATCTGCCAAATTTCTCTCTTTATTGAAGTCAATTGAAGGAATAGTACCCGAAACATTTATACTGAAAAACTATGTGGAAATTATTGAAAAGTGAAGATTTGCAAGATCTGTTTTCTCGATCATTATTGTCTTTTTAAGAAAAAAAACTCCTTTACTCTAGAATTATCAGATTGAATGCAGTCCAATGGTACCCTTTAAAATAGGTACCTACTTTCACAGAGCATACTGCAGTATCTGGAAGGGGGAAAGGCACATCACTGAGAAAAAATAATCCTCATAAACTCTGTCAGTAATTCTGCAGAACTGTGCTAATCCCAAGGATCTATATGGCTTCAACTTACCTGAAATTATAGGAATCCATCTTTAAGACAGCATGTTGTGTCATTTATCAAACATGATAGGCACCTGCACATTTATAGTATTAGTACAAAAACAGTTCATAAAGAGGTCATCTGTTCAGCAGGCAGGTTAAGCAGAGCCTCTACCAACAGTAAAGCAAATGAGATGTAAGCACATCCTTGAAGGGTATGCTTGTGGTCTTTCCTGAGTAGAAACTGAGGACTTAAAAATTTAAATTTATGATTTAGAAATATAACTAATATTAAAAAAAAAAAAAAAAAAAAAGAACATCCCAAAGTACAAATGTGCAATGAGGCCTCTAATTTCCCCTAGGAATTAGAGTAAACTACTCACCTAATATCCACCTATTCCTTTGAATATATCCTTCTAACAAAACATATTTTTGTTGTATTGAACTATACTAATGTGAAAGGTGTCACTTTCTACTCTCAGTACAGGTTCATAAGTTTAGACTACACTGTATTATATCATAAAGTTTAAATTGTAGAATCACAGAATATACTGAGTAAGAAAGCACCTACAAGGACCACTGATTCCAGCTCCTGGACCTGCACAGGCCACCACAAGAATCACACCATTCAACTTTCAATACATTTCAAATGTTGGGAGTAAGGCATTTGTTACAGAAGAAAATCTAGAGACAGTGGTGACTTTTACCCCCCCATTCAAAGCCAAACAGTGTCTCCTTACATTTGCTGCTGTACATGACATGCTGCTTTGAACTGAGTTTTAAGATATTGTACTTTGTCTCATGTATGTCATGATAAGATGTGACATGACTGTCAGTTTTGTTAAGTTAACAGGAATGAATAAATATTCACATGGTTTGAATCTTTTTCTATCCTGATACATATTAGCCTATTGGCATATCTATCCTTGAGGAACACAAAAGAGTATTTCATGCTTCATGAAGCACTCAAAAGAAAATTCTTGGAAAAAATCCTGCTTAAATTCACAGCTAAACATTCCCTTATCCAAGTTTGAATGAATGATAATCATAATTTTTTTCCTCAGCTAAAAATTGTGATGCATCTTGGTGGTTTATTAGTTCAATTAAACATAAAGCGGAAAGAACATATTTGTTCTGAAGAAAAAAAGACTCTCATCTGTAAATATTTTTGTAAAAGAATCAGCAAGCTATATGGATAGAATATTTCCTTATTACAGAGCCAGATTCATTGCAAGAAAGAGTTTGACCACTAACTGAAAAGTAACTTCCTGACAGCCTTTACCATAGAATTCTCAAAACTGGCTACAGAATGAATGATCCTCTACTTTAATAAAACCTTTCAGAAAGGACAGAAGCTCAAATGCCTTCTACTCCCTTAAATAGATACTTTCCAAGCTTTGTCTCTGCTGTCAAAAAAAAAAAAAGTGAGGTTATCCTGTAATACACGCGTTAGCTACTTTGCTGCAAGTCCTGAGGGAGGCCAGGCACTGCAGTTTTAAATGAGAGAAACCAGCAGTGAGAAGTGTTGACACCAGCTACATCACAGAGAAGACTGCAGACTGTGACCTTCACTGTGATTTCAGAATGAGGTGACAATGGCCAGTTACCTGGTCACATCTCTGACATTTGCACCCCTGCAGAAGAAAGGACACAGTATGGGTCAGTCTGAGACAGGACAGGTTTTAAGCGAGACAGTTTGTGCCCTGGCATACCCGAGTCTAGGGCTTGTGAGAGTGGGAGAAGTCAGACTGTAGCTTAGTACCAGAGCAATTATCCAATGTGTGAAAACAGCTATGCCCAGGCCTTGCTTTCCTTAACCCTCTTCTAAGCCTTTCATTAACTCCCTGAAATAGTTCCTCCCATTGGTTGAAGGTAGCGCAGTCCAGCTTTATTTCACTTTTGTGAGAGAGAAAGACACTTTGATAGCTTCGTTCCTGCAGCTTTTTTGCAGACTTCTAGCTATCTCAAGCAATATTTTAAAGGAACATTTCTGACATACATTGAAAATTGGAAACATATCCTGAATGAAAGTCAATTTTTGCTTTTGAAGGATCTTTCACCAAATGTTAGGAGTTGGGGCAGCCAGTTCTTTTATAGCCTCATGTATGTTCCATTTTCATTCCTCCGAAAACATGACTTAGTATATACATGCTCTATATTTTTTCTGTCATCTTCTCACGTCAGCCTTCTACAATGGATAAAGTACAAAGTCACCCTGTAAATTTCATTACCACAAATGCAGAGGAATAGTCAGATATATCCAGATTTAATAAGTGTGAAAGAGGGAAGAGAATAAACATGTAGGAACATAATCAGGACTCTTTTTGAGTGGGTACTAAAGTCTGGCCTGAGATTTACTCATCAGTGTCACTGATATAAAGGATAATTATTGACTCCTGAATTTTAGAGATAAAGGATACTGTTGGATTTTATTAATTTTCTTGGAATAAGAAGCACAATAATTCATTAGCCTTCTCTGAAGTTTCTGATGATGTGAAATTCTTTGCAGCTATTACCTTGCATGATAATACATAAAATCTACATGCAAAGTACATAGTGTGCAATTTGGCACAAAGAATTATGTCTGGCAGTAATCTTTTTTGTGCATTTGCACTGATTTATCATAAGCATACTACTCAACATGTTCATCCACCATACTTGATTATTCTTCCTCTGTATCAATGGGTATTTTGGAGAATCAGGTACAACATTTTCTCTTAACTTAAGAAGATATTGGGCATGGGATTTTAAGGTTTAGTAGCATGTAGGCTTCAGGGAGGGTCTCTGTGGGAGGAAATCAGGGGTTGCCCTGTGTCACTCACAGTCAGCTTCAAATGGGTGAAATGAGTGAGTGTCTGAGTGGGAGTTTACCCATTACCCAAAGCCAACTCACCACATTTCGGAATAAGCAATTGCACTGGAGTTATTTAAAATACAGACGCAAAAGTAAGGGCTGAAAATAATAGGAGCAAAGGGGATTCAAATGACTTCCCATCCAAAGGAAAGTTTTCTTGATCATAAAATTTGGATAACTCAAGAGTTACATGTACAGACAACATATATATATATTTAAATGAAGTTATATAAGAAACAAACTAGCAATGTTCTTCTTTTCTGGAATGATGAAACAGTTCCTATTCAGCTAAAACAAAATTTCAAACACATTGTTCTGACTTAATTACATCACCAGAATTCAGATTCTTATTTGAATCAACTAACCTTTTAAAAATAAGAAATAAGCATTATCTCTTTAAAATGAGAATGTAGTTTTTCTCTTCACAAAGAAAAATAGTTTTATGTGTTAAGAAAAGCATGCTCCTACAATTTTGTAATTCTTTGAATAACTATTATCATATTTATATCTATGTTTCAATGAAGCAACGTTTAGAAAACATTTTTCCCTTTTTCCCAAATTCTTTTGCTATTCCACACATTGAAGTTGTTATCAAATCAGTATCTCAGTTACTCGTGTAAAACCTTTCTTCCAGAAGTATAACTCCAAAGCAGTTGAAAGGACCTGTTATTTTTTTTAATTTGTAATGCTACTTCTAATTTTAATTCTTAGAAACAACAATGCAATTAACAGTACCTGCCCCTGCATTTAGAAAGAAGCAGCATCATGTTCATCTCATCTATTAATACTTTAATTTCCTGAGATGTGTATGCAGTGATATAGTCAGTTGCAGCTTTCACAAGGGCAAGGTGGATGTAACATGGAAACCAGCCCTCCAACAGCAGTGCAGAGCACATGCAGTGTGTTTGGGGAGGACATTATTGGCCACAAAACTGCTCTCCTTCCCACTTCTCCTGAGCTGTTTGTTTCTGATCCTTCCAAAGGTCATCTTGATCTGTTTTCCTCCAGTCTCTGTCACACTAGATCACTACAAAGTAAATACAACGTGTATGGGATGTTTGTACATAGCCAATAAGACTGGACAGTTATGGACACTGTACGATGGTCATTGCATTGGATAAAGTAGAATAAGGTCTTGTGTTTAGTACTTATTTGACCAACAGGTAACACTGTCATGAATATATTTCAAATATTTTACAAGTAATTTCGTCCTTGGCATAAGATTCTACTTCCACCAAATTTATTTTTTAAATTAGAATATATACATATGGAAAAAAATCCACAAATTAAACTTTTCAGATATCAATACGTTTTGTCAAAAATTGTAGTCCAGATCTAGTTCTTCCAGCATAATAATGAAAAAATTGCTTTTTTCTTTAAATTCTGAATACAAACATAAATTCCGCTGCTGATCTTTCCTTGCTGTCTTGTACTTCACAAAATATTTCCCTGTCAAAATAAAAGGAGTTCTACACAAAAATCTTGATTGCTTTATAAAAGAAAAAAACCCAATCTTTTATTAGAACAATTGCTAGAAAATATTGAATACTGGGAATGAAAAGAAACAAAGCCACTAGAGCGGCTAGTCACTGTTAATGCAATGTCAAAGCTTTGTTTTCACTTCATAAGCTCAAGATAATTTCCATAAAAATAATAAAGTAAATCTTCCATTTTTCTTTCATTATAATCAATAGAAACTATAATCATTTCAAGAAGATGATAAGTGATTCTGTCAAATCACATTTGTTTTGATCAGTTGTTATTTTAGGAGTTTTCTTGATCCTGATCATTTTTTTTTGCGGTGATAATCTTTTTTAATTTGCACATCACTGCTTTCATACTTGATGGCCTCTCAGTTAATGCTCGCTGAAACAGATAAATCAATTCTGCCATGTTGCTCCAATGGGGACAATTTATCCTTGTCCTACCCACATTGAGTATTTTGTCTTGATTCTATACATTAACTGACCAGCGAAGCTCCTGCACAGCCCAAACCTATTTTGTACAGCTCAGATAAGACCAGCTGCTGGGGCAGAAACATGAGTGTGAGCAGAGTACATAAACAGAGCACCCCACAAATGAAAGACTTCATTTCTTCAGTTTTGATCAAGCTAAAGAACCATCAGCTGGATTAAAACGTAACTGGAGAACTTCACAGAGACTATTGAAATGAAAAAGAAGTCAGCTTCAAAAGAAGCAGGAGGTATAAAAATTTGTAACAGTAGAAGGAGACCTTGGAGCAGAAACTGGAGGAGTGATGTAGCACCCTCACAATCACCCTGCAGAGCCAGGCTGAGCAGCCTCCCAGTGGAACACTGGCAGTAGCTGCGAGCCAGGGAAGTGATGGCCCAGGGGGAGCATGCAGGGACACAGCCTAGGTATGCCTTTGAAGGGGAGCTTTGGTGGGGAACAGAGAGAAGAAGCACCCACCCCTCCAAGCAAGCCAGGGAAGAAGGCACCCACTTTATAGGGTGGGGGTGCTGGTAGCCAACTCTGCTGATGATGGAGGAAAGCAAGGATTGTTTAGAACATTTTGGTGTCATGTTTCTTAATAGTTTGCAAGTATTTTCATTTATCTGCTACATTGCTGATATTGAATCTGAATATATAGTTGCTGATTAACTACATGTCATTGATGAATCAATAAAACACTTGATAATTATTTGCTTTAAACTGCATGAACTGAGCGGTGTTTTCCTGCAACAGCTGGTGTCTTCCTGTCTGTTTCGAACAAGAAAGAAAATGTAGATGGTAATTCTTGCTTAGTAGAGTACTGATACATGAAATTTTAGAAGGCCTTCCATTCATTATGAAGATCTTCTAATCGGTGAATGAACCTCAAAAACTGTAATTTACAATAGATCCACATCATCAGTGATATGTTGCTAGTCAACAATGTTGTTCTTTGAGGGTTTTTTTGACCAACCAGTGTTCATATCAACATTCTCAACACTCATAATGTATTATGGTAACTTCATTAGTCTTTCTTCTGAATGATGAAGTGGCCAATCACTACTGTTCTCCTTCTACAAGCAGCCATGGACGATGTGGACTGAACACACTGGACATAGTTTGAAATCATATGAGAAGATAAATGATTTTTTTTTATTTGACAGCCAGGTAAAAATCAATTAATTTATGTTTTAGGTAGACTAGACACTTCTTTATAATTTTCCAATATAAAATGTTTACTTTGTTTCAATGTTAAATTTAAATAAATATTAGGTTTGTAAACCCTGAGATGACAAGCAGTAACTCACTTTTATTACTTTAGGATGTATTTTAAATCACATATGATATATGTTATCTTTGAGACCTGTATTAAAATCACTTCTCTGTCGAACTTAGAGAAAGTGATTCTGCCAAGGGGATTCTAGTTAAATGTTCTCCATGTTCAGTGTTCAATGTAACTGCTTAAAACATTCACTGGACAAGACACAAGAGTCTGATTCAGACACTGTACTATGGATATTAGGAAGCTCACCTTGGAGGTAGGACCCCAAGGTGGAGCACATGTTGGTCATGGTTTTTCATTACTTATACCCAGATCACTAGACAACGAGTGCGTTCATTCATGAATATTACCTGCACTGATATACTGAGAATATAGCTGCAAAGTATTGCCTCTGTACATTTTAAAGAGCCTCCGTTGTGATGTTTGTATAAAACATTTTTCTATTTCTGTTGTGGGTACCCATGAATAATGGATATGTCACTTGAAAGTGTTGATGCAATAATACTGTACTATGTAAATTGTATTTTTATTTTCCAAATGTACATTTAAGGGGGGTCATTTGCAAATTGCAATAATAGGCCCGTCATCATGCTTCAGACAGTCTGTCATAATCTTTTGAATTTTAACAGAACTGAAAACTACTTCAAGAAGCTTAATTGCAAAGGCAATGGGTTCAGAGCAATAATCTCTTTCTGTCCCTCTGCTATGCTGAGTTATTACATTGTTTCTGTACAAGAAAAGTAAAATTAATGAAAGCTCTTAAGTTCATGAGATACCAACCACCTTTTATAAATCTGCCCTGAGCAAAAAAAGATGAATCAAATGAAGACTTTAGAACACTTAAGAAAATTCTCCTCCATGCATCCTCAGTTTAGCCAAATCTACCACCATGTAAAGTCAGCAGAGTGTAAGCATATTAAAGGAACTACTCACAATGTGAAAACAATTAGCCTAGATGCACATTTTTGGAAGATCAGGATACAGAGAGTCATAGAAAATGAACCAAAGTAGGACAGTTCTAAAATGTGAAATGACAAAATTATGTTGGTCCAGTAAGAAGTGCAGCAAAATGAAATTTTGAGTATGCCAAAGTCCAAAACTGTCTTATAAAGTATTGAAGACCAAAGACTAATGAGCTACTCAAGGTCACAAAGGATATTTCCCCTGCCTGATATTTCCCAATTGCCAGATATTGCACTGATACAATCCTAGAATAAGACATTAATTAATATACCTCGATACACAAAAAATTGGGTTCATAATGACATGCATGTGAAAGCTGAAATAGAAAACTACGCAGATTCATAGTAGATGTAATTATACACTAAAGGCCACATCAAGGTCAAAAACCTCCTTAAAAAGTATGGAAGTTGTACCTTTACAGGTAGGAATGGAGGGACTCCATCCTGATGAAGTAATTCCAGGATTTGGAGTCTGTGGTGACTAAGTTTGATCTCAAATAGTGACTTTGCAACCAAGACTTTAACACAAACCATCACTAAATGAATAAGAAACTAGTTAGTAGCCAAATAGATGAGACTTTACTCCCATACAGGAAGCTAATGAGATAGTTATTGGAATATTGTATCCCGTCTGTCATTATTTTAAAAATATTGAAAAGCTGTGAAAAATTCAGAGGAGATTAAAAAGTATATGAGAGGACTTTGCAAACTTTACAGCAAAAGACACTTTGTTCTCTTATCAAACAAAAAGGTTTTTAGTGTAGTATATAGACACACAAATGTCTCATCTCAGAAAGACAACATCGAATAAATTCAAGCTAAGTGAGCCATTTTACTTCAATAGTAAGTATGATCCACTAACATAACCAACAGCAAAAAATTTTCCATTTGTCAAGGCACTGAAAACAGTAGGATTTTTTCCTGAATTTCTTAAGAGGAAATTTTTATTCTTTGTTTAAAAAAATTTTTCTTGTTAATTTTCAAATGAAACATTTTTTCTTATTTCACTGTTCAATATTTTCTAAAAACTTGTGTCAACTGCTAAATAAAGCCATTATCAAAACTGATTTATTTGATTTATTAAAAATTTAAAACATATACATATTTTCCTAGACACTTTTCCATTTCCTATGCAGATCTCTATCTATTACTTATATAATTTTATAGAAATGTTGTTTTGCACCTAGGTTTAGTGTTGGAACAACTAGTGTGAATATGTGTGTTGACTTTAGCCACGGCACAGAGATTTTGATATGGAATAAATAAGCCATAAATTTCTGCAAATATAAAATTTAGGTATTGTCTGTACCATGCAATCACATCTTCTTTTCATAATACTCTCATAATACACAGGTCTTCTTTTCATAATACTCTCAAATATTCATGAAATCTGGGGACACCACATCATGTCATATAATAACTAACTTATATTACCTGCTTTCAAATTAATAAAATGTAACAAATTGAAGACCTTGGCAGCTTGATAAACCCACACATACACTTTGTATTTCTGTACATATTTACTCAGATATAAGCAAACTGCTTTTTATTTGGTTTTTTGGTTTGTTTGTTTGTTTATCCGTGCTAGTGACCTTAGGATTGGCTTATGTGGGTTTTATTTAAGTTTTATTAATTGCTCTTCTGAAGAGGCAGGAACATAAATAAAAGAGTGATTGCTGTTGTAACAGGAAGAGATAATCTGTTATTATTCACAGAAGTTGGCAGGGTAACAGAGAACTAACTCCTAAATAAAAATCAATTTAGCAAGACTTTTAGACTTCTCTACATTTGCTAGCATAGCACTAACTCCAAAAGCCAAAGAATTTAAATATACCTATCAAAGAATACACTTGCATTAACTAAATTTTAAAAATCAAGATTGCAAGTACAAGTTCAGGAAATTAAGCAGAAAGGAACTTAATGGGATGATGCCAGTACATAGTCATCATGCTTCCTCAACAGAAAGATTGAATAATTTATTTTGTTGGGTCCAAACCTATGGTAAAAGTAGTTTGTACTAGCATTTTGCATCTCTCTAACATAGGTGCAAAACAACTCAACTTTCTTAAGTCTCATTAAGCTCAAGAACCTGTTATGGATAAAACATCAAGTGAAGAATTTAATTAAATTTAGTGTAATTAAAAAATTTTTATAGCACAGCCAAAATGCAACAAACAACTATTAGTCCAGTTACAGAGATAGGAACACACTCCAGATAAGAAAGGAGTTGCTTAATGGTATTGGAGTTGAAAGCTTTTATCCCACAAAATCTCCCCTTATATACCTTTTTTTTTTTCTGGTGTAATCTCCACCCTTCCACTGCTCCTTGGTCTTAAGGTCAACAGATTCGGTCAAGTGGGAAAATGTTTGGAAACATGGCAGAATCCTGAGGTCTTCAGCAAGAGAGTGTGATGACTATGACAAAAGCACAGGATGTTGCTACTGATAGTTTTCCCCTTCTCCTCACTCCTCTGTGCCCTTGGGCACACTCCTCTAAGGGGTCTTAAACCATTTTTAGACTTGAACTTTTTTTATTGGTCCTTAACTTCATGTTACAAACAACTTTGCTTTATATGGTGCATTGTACGTTAGACAATTATTGTTGACCCTTTCTGTTACCCAAAAATTAGCTCTGTCCAGTTCCTAAGTTTGTATTCCTTTTAGTAACTGACCACTGGTGGATATTCATGGAACCCTTGTTTATCAGCCTATGTCCACACCTACAAGGTCTCCGCTGTCGACCCAAGCCTGTAAGTCCTTTACGCTACATTATCATTATACTGCAGAAACAATTCGCTCTTACAGAGCACAGCTATTTATTATGTCTGCTAGCACCAAACTATAAATGATAAGAATTATGCCACACAGTTATAGAAAGGTAAATAGCAAAACCTAAACTCCAGCCAGGCCAAAACACACCAGACAAAACAAGTCTGACAGCCAGTTCACTTAATACAGAGTTAACATTGTAGGGATGTTGGTTCTGTCATACATAAATACACATATAACAATTACACATATATATTCAGAACAAAGCTATATTTTAAGGAAAAAAATACATGTACCTATTCTTTGTTAAAAGATACTTTATATATATAATATTAAAGGCATTCTAGGAATTTCTCTAAAGCCATGATTTGAGGTTATCAAAAAGTAATACAGAAAGTAAACATTCTTGTGTTCAAAAATCTTTATTTGATTTGAGGACATTTTAATTAGACAATTCCTAAGATGATAATAATATCCCATTAAAATGATACCAAAGAATTTAAATATACCTATTAAAGAGTGCACTGGCATTAATTAAATTTGAATATGCAGTTGGTCAGTTCAAGTTTAGGAAGCTAAGCAAAAAGAAACTTAACAGTATGGTCCTGATACACAGTCATCATACCTCCTCAGCCAAATGATAATATAAATTATTTTGTTGAACTACAGGAATATTTGTAAACCTTTTAATATTTTTACTGTAGGAAGTAGATTTATTACAAAATTGTAATTTGTTACAAGGTGTCAGAGTATTTTGTGCATCCTGTATATCTGAATGTCAATAAAACCGTAGTAAATTAAAATTTTTCCAAATGTAAACTAGGTCTTCTTTCATCATCTTTCATAACTGAGAGCTAATACTTGACATTCCTAAACCACTGGGAAACACTATTCACTATTGAAATGAATATTACCCATGAACTGCAAAACACTTACCTGATAGGTAGATTGTTCAGAGGTCTCTTTTTCACTGGTTAATGCTAAACAGAAGGCAAACCCCCTGACTAGTCCTTGGCCACTTTTTCTTCTCCATGGAAAATCCAATTTTCCTCTGGGATCTTGAAACACCAGTCACTGCTTTTCACGGTATGGGCTCCCACCTGCATAGTATACCTATATGTTTCCTGCAGTCTTGAGACTAAAAGGTAGAAAAGAGTTTTAGTCACTTCTGTTTCTCTGAGAAAACAGCAGATTTTCTGCTCTGCAGACAATAAGGAGAGGATCCAGAATTTTGACTTTCAGCTTAAATTTAGTCAGGTTAAAACCTGTGTTCTGGTAGAGACACATTATCCAAGGTGAACAATCCCCAGATTAGTCTAGGTAAAAAAAAAAATCTGCAAATGCTTTACTGTCTCCTGGGAACTAAAGAATCTCACTGCTCTAAAAATTTATGAAGTCAGTTTGCAAGAATATTTGGGAAGTGCATGCAATCAATTGAATCTTGCTTAGGTAAAGATGTTGGCAGGATGTCCTACAACTAACAGGACTTTTCCACTACTAAAAGCTTTTTGAAGTGATGACAAGAGAAACTTGCAGAATCAGAAATTCAATAATCTACTCCATATGTCTGAACAGAAAAGAACTAGAACCAGAAAGAAATTAAAATTCTTAGTGTTTCTTGTCTTTACTTCAATATTTGCAACCAGAAAAAATGCGTCGCAAAACAGGGCACACAATTTCTCCTACATACTGTTCTTGGCGTCTACAAAGTTGACATGAATCTGCACAGGATGAGCCAAAAACTACGAGTCGGAAAGTTCAAGAGCGTTGCTAACTCAAGTATGGCAGCCATGTATTGTCATATTGAGCCTTTTGGCAGAGGTCTCTGCACAGAGCAGGTTCATTAAGGGTAATTAATATAGGTCTATAAGAAACTGTAATAATAAAGGAGTAGTGAAGTCTGGGGCTATCAGCCAGGATGGTATACATTCTGCTAGACAGAGAAACTACTAAGCAGTGAAAAATAATCTATTTCCAGATAGCAGAAAGACTTAGCTGTAGCCTTCTTAATACAGTGTCAAATAAAGAATTAATTTTATTTAAGCAGGACAGGTATTTTTGCTTCTCTTTAAAATTTAGACTAATAAATGGAACAATTAGTGTACTTTCGGTAGTCAATGACAGAATAATACACAACCACTCACCTTTTTTTCGAGGCAGTCTGAGCACATTTAGCAGAGTTGTCTGGTTTTTAAGATATCAGTAAAATTCTATCACATGTATTCTGAACCTTATTTTCTGAATCATATTTTGAAAATACACAGAGGATTATACACAAGTATAATTTTATATGCACTTTACATCCATATCAAGAAGGTTGGATTTTAGGAATTAGCCTCTGATTCATCTGCTCTTAGCCATAAACACACACATATGTATTCATAACAATCTTCAGGAAAAAAAATTACATGTAGATCTTCCTCATAAAAAAGATACTTTATATATATAATACTAAGGGCATTATAACACTTTATCCAAAGCCATGTTTTAAGGTTGTTTATTAGAAAAATAAAATAAACATTACTACTGTGCTCAAAAACCTTTATTTGATTTAGGGATCATGGCAACATTCTAATTAAATGGTACTGAAGCTACTAATAATATCTCATTAAAGCAATGCTATAAAAGTCGAGGGTGTATGGATTATGTATAATCACAACTTTCTGTCTGTTTGCCAAGACTTTAGAAAAGAATTTGTAGTATTCATGAAGCAGGACAACAAGTTTCTGTACTTGGTGTTAAACAGATGTCATTGTAACAGCACAAAAATTTCAAGATAAATCTTTCACAGTGATAACATGGATAAAATATCCATAAAATATCACTTCCTTGATAGCATGGATAAAAAAAATCTTATTATACATAAGAAGAATTGGTAACATTTTCAAATCCCTCAGTATTATCAGAATCCTTGGGTTTTGCTCAGCTGTCTTAAAAGCAATCAATTCTCTCAAACTCCTCAACTGAGATTTCTGGACGATCACTGGCAAGTTTAAATTCAAATTAAACAAGACTATTTCCTTTTAATAAATATCAGTAAAGCAAGACACATGCATCCCCATTTATTTTTCAGTTGGTTTCCATCTTATTCTGTTCTGCCCTTATTCTGAAATTTTGGAGCCTCATTCAAGTACACCGTGTTCAGCTGTGTTAGTATAAATATAGAATATGGTTTTACTCATTATAAAGTCAAAAAAACTATACCAATATGGATAATCTTAGGATATACCTCAAAATAATCCACAAAGACTCAGTTGATGAGAAATATTGAAAAATATTGGCTATTCATGACAAATTTTGTGGGATTTTAAGTACTGTAATTTTGGTAGGTGCTTTTATTCTAAGAAGAATTAAAAACAAATAAACAGGTCTTTTGAAGAGAATCATAAGTGAGTAACAGAGTATAGCTTTTAATATAACATGTTCTCTTTTCTTCCTTTTTTTTTGTTTATTTTTAGTAAGTGTTAATAGAAGAAAGTAGGTGTTAAAGTTCTTTCACACATCAGTTAAGTGATAGGTGAGTTAAAGAGCACAGCTCTATTACACAAGCTGGAGAAAGTGTTCTATGTCTGCTGCCTTTGATATAAGGTATCAGAAATGCTCCTCAAAAACCAGTACATTCTCAGGCTGACAATTGGCTGAAGCACTTCCTAAAATCAGAAAGAAATGCTTTATATCACAGTAGAGGGGACATAAATCCTACTGGTTTAAACTTTTAAGTACTTCCTTTTAATAACCTCCTTCACCATTATCCAATTAGTTTTTAAATGAATTGAGAAAAATAGTTCCAGTCTCAGCCCTTAAATTAGATCTGTGGTTCAAGAATTGTTTTTTCTTTAACCCTGAAATACATTCTACCTAATTATTATCACCACTACATTATTTCCTTTAAAGAAAATATTGACCTTTCCTGTAGCTCTCCCTGGCACTTGGGAGAGCTTAGGTGCCTTTAGTGGCAGCTCTGAGGCACAGCATTCAAAGAACCAAATTCGAATTCACTGAGGGAAGAAAAATAGAGAGCAAAATTAAACATGAAAAGCAGAGATCTGCCCCAAGTCTTGACAATGTTGCATTCACACTGTGATGTGGGAGACCCAGCCACAGGTGATAGAAACTAACCTTGGGCCATGACAATAGCTGGTTTATAATAGGGGTGATGCCCTCAATCTCTGAGGAAGGGATTTGTGTGGCATCACTCACAAGCACTCTGGAAGCAACTGTTCAGTACAACTCTGATCTTAAAGAAACCTAAAAACTCCTGCAAAGGTAAGACTACCTTGAACAATGTAGTCAAACGTATGTAAGTCTAGAAAGCAGGATTAAATAAGAGAAGATGGCAGTCCAGAATACAGAGGTCAGAAAATGAATGATGCTAAGGAGATCAGTGAAATGCTTCATGGTTTGAAAAGAAACTTGCCCAGATATCCCTTCAAAACCCTCTATTACCAGAAATACCACTATTAAAAAAAAAAAAAATTAAAAAAAATAGGCAGACAGCACTACTTTTAAAGGACCTTCTCCATTTCATTTCTTTTACAGTTATCTATGCTCTGCTGGAGGATTTTTCTAAATCATTTTCACAGAGAAGAAAAACATACAGCTATTAATTTAACTAAAGCAATTCTTGCATCTTCTTCCTTCCAAAAGAGAGAAGTTTTAGGTGTTTCTTTAGAGGAAAAGATCTTTCTGTGACAGTACTCCCCAAATTTTTTAGGTGATTGTTTTTACTTTGTGGTGGTCTCTTAGCCACTGGACTATCTGCAATAAATAAGTAAAATAATGTTTTAACATCAGATCAGTTATGTTGTTCACACTCTGACCAACAATTATCTATGTGGTCACAAAGATATGACATTCCACACTATGGAAATGGGAATGAGCACCAGGATACAGTGGAATACAGTGTTCAAGGCCAGGTTAGATGGGGCTTTGAGCAACCTGGTCTAGTGAAAGGTATCCCAGCCCATGGTGGGGGGAAACTAGATAATCTCTAAGGTCTCATCCAACCCAAACCATTCTACAATTCTATGATTGTCTTAAGCTAACATTAGCACCGATGGTTTTGTATGATGAAATCTACGAAGCAGTAATGAAACCTAGGAGACAATTTACAACATAGATCTGCTTCTTCATCTAATGTAAATCACCCTAGCCCAAGAGCCACCAAAGGTTTCAAATACTTTTGCCTCAGATGTTACGCTAATAAAGCTTATTCCGATACATAATTAACAATTTATTTTGAAAGCTTGCTCAGATTGAGCTGAATTCTTACAGTGGGTGGAAAATACCACTGAACTAAGAGCTTGTTTGGTCGGCTCTGTTCTGGTCGAGTTACAGTGCATGGTCAAAGACAGGACACATAAAAATACCTTGAAGTTATAACATTCTAAAATAAACTCTTCAATTACTAATATTTTTAGAGAATTTTCATGTAGAAAAAGTGCACATCTTTTTAGACATTTTGATGTTGATAGAATAGTTTCATTATTATTTACAGTACAAACCCTAGGTAAAAATAAGGCACAGAGGTAACCTGTTTATTCCACACCTGTTCTAGGTTTCATATTTACCGCTAGAATTTAATGTGGCTTAATGTTTGGTTTTTATGATTAAGAAAACATTTTCTTTAAAAAAATAAAGCCAAATCTTATATTCAGCTCTTATCTGCTCTTCAATCTCAGAATCTCTAATCCATTTACTATCCTTAGTGGTTATACTTGCTTTACCTCAGAACAGGGTTTAATTAAATACTCACAATATACCACTATAAAAATATTCAGCAATGTCTGTGATGGCTAAAATAAGATTATAGTTATCCAACCTGTATTTCAGTGAAATGTTTAATTATCTCTGTACAAAACAGGTGAAATCATAAAACATACTTTCTAAAGGAGATAACAAGCTTTAATTCAGGATGTTTACAATCAAGGGGAATCATATTAAGTGCAGATGTTAATGTACCATAACAAGACAGGTCTACTGCTAACTGCTCCTTCTTTTAAAAAGAAAAACATTTGAAATAATTATTTTAACTGCAGGTGTTGGTAATGGCTCAGCGGGAACAAAAGTATTTAAAATCCATCCCATCTTTCAGCTGTGTTTGCAACAACAGCTTTATTCATTCCAACAATAGATAAAACACTACTAAAAGTAGCTTGTTTACATCTTTGTCAACAGCAGAAAGTCAGCATTTGGGGGCCACAGGCCTGAAGTGTGCTTATTGTTCTGACTCAAAAGCCTTTCAACTGTTCTGATTGAAATGAACATAGCCAAAAATCTATGGACAGAGAAAAAACTGATTTTCAGTTTGTTTTCTAATTCTTTATATTATCCACTAATTTACATTGTGTCCTGAAACTAAAAATTATCAAGTCTAATTCATTGATTTTCATAATGGATTTGGATTTGGTTTCATTTTGATTAACATGAAAATGATTTTTTATGTCTCATGCTTCTCCCATCTAAATGCTAGCTGAAAAATACACAGAACCACTTGGTCCAGGTCATCACAACTGAAAGTTTCTTCTGAGGAGGGAGCAAAGAACTCATAAAAAGAGAGTTTTTTCCAGTTTGTTTCAGCAAAAAATAATATGAAACCTTAATAACATTGCTAAAATTATCTATTATAAAAGGCTTACCATTGGTAATATAGAGATTAATTCTGATATGAAATAAAATTTTTAATTCGGAAACTGTTTTCTAATTAGAAAATGTCTTTCTGTACAATATCATATTACAAATAATTCCATGTAAAACATCTATATAGAAAACCCCTTGTATTTTCTAGCTCTGGTCAAAGAAACATGATATCCGGGATTTCCCTGATATAATATCTTTTTTTCTTTGTGTACTTCCACATCCTGGTCTGATATCTTTACGTGCTCTTCTAGTCTCTAAGTAAAAAATACAATAGACTTGACTTGAATGATTGCCATAACTTTGAGAACCCTGAGATTTACTTGTATTTCTGATCCTTCAATGACGGGTCTGCCATAGTCACACAACATTTCTAAGTATATTTCTCATAATATATAAAATTAATGTTTTTGTACCTATAAACATTCAAATTTCGCATCAGTTATAGTCAGTAGCACAAGCCATAGCCAGCAACCTTTAATAAGAAAATATTTAAAGAGTAGGAACAATGAAATTAAAAATAATTTATTGGCACTTGTGTTCTTTCTCACTTGTATCTACACAAAATATATATTAGCTTAGAAAATCAAAATCATAGTTTTCGTTATTTTCATTTATATCACTAAGCCAGCGTTTGAGATCAACCCATGACTTTTCTGCTTCACACCTCATCATCAACCATGACACCAAATTAAAGCTTCACTTAAAACCCCAGAAGTTGAACAAATTTATAGTTTATTTTTCTGCAGAGTAATAGATCTACACTGTAAGACAATATCAAAGGTATGAAGTAGCCAGGAGTATTCAGAAGATATGAACTGGCAAAACAGAAGTGGTACAAAGCTATTTTTTTGACAACCACAATAAAAAAAACTCTGAACATTCTTTTCTCAAGAAAATATAAACTCACCACAATACCTGTTTCATTCTCTTTGCATTTTGCTGCCTGAAATCTGGCTTTGATCTGTATCTCTTTTCCACATGCTTCTGTTCTTTATTAGGAAATACAAAGAAGCAGAATTATTTTCCAATCCGGGCTGAACAAAATTCACATTGACATGAATGTGATATTCTGTGCACTGGATATGCTTTGGGATGATTATTCTCCCAGCTTACTGAAGTGACTCAAAAAAATACTTACTAACATTGCTCTAGTAGTTGAATCAATAATTTTACTTGGTTTTTAGGATGTCAAATTTGAACAGAATAAATAAAGGTTCTTGGAGTCCACTGTATTCAGTCCCTGTGATTTTCATTGCTATTGAAAAGCAAGTGTAATTTCTGCAGTTTTCACTTAGTGTAGGATATTCATCCCCCCTTCAGTGGTCCTGGGTGTATTATTCTGTTTGCCTAATTCAAGTCATTTATCGCTTTGGGGGAAAGTGGAATGCTACAGTAATCAGAATCTGTTACCTCCTGCTAACCTGGATGCATTCCTAAATAGCTCCCATCATGGGCTTCAATCACATCTTGCATACCCAGTGCTGATAGCCTAGTCTCTTAACAGGTGGACACATCTGTTCTGCTCTGCCAAATTCAACTTATGGTGACTGTGCTTTGAAATATTTATATAGCTTGTTCCAAATACTACGCACATCTCTTACAGTTTAGTTTAATAAAAAGAGATATTTGTAAATTTTTCAATGGTTGTACAAGTATTAAAGTTTTAAAATACCCTCCAATATTTTAAAAAACTTTAAATTTCATGACCTTTGGTTTTGTTTTAGCCCCTGAGTAGATTATCTTCTTTATTTTAAGAAAATAGTAAGTACAGATAGAAATAATCAATGAGAAATACTCACCTGCTAACAAACGGAAAAATCACTCATCATATGAGAAGGGTCATACTATAAACAGAATAGTTAGTATGCTTGAATATTAAGACTGATAGAAAGAACTATTTTTTTTTTTAAATTATACCGAATACTATGAAAAACAATTGTCCCATATATTCTAAAATTTTCTGAAATCACAAAAGTATATGACAGGTAAGAAAACACAGCTAGATAAAAAAACAAGGTATGGTCAGGAGTAGAATAGAAACAGTAGAGACTATTAAGAGTGACTTTGAATTCTTCTATCATGTTTCTCAGTGAGAAGAGATCTTTTTTCCTAGAAATACTTTGAGAGATACAGCTGCATTTATTGGGACTTTTTTTATTTATAAAAACTGGAGAGGACCTAATACGAGATCAGTCATTTGGCAATTCCATACTTCTTCCTATTGAAAGATATCAAAACCAGTTTCCAAGAAGAGTGAAAAGAGTAAAAACTGTGTCCTGTGGCCTTTATCAAGTTGCATTTTTAAGTTTATTAAGGGCAGGAGTCTCATTCACCAAGACAGCTTTTACAGATCAATTAATACTTTAGATAGAATTAAATCTATAGAACAATTTAGCTGTGTGTTATATCAACCTCACATTTTAAGAGCACAAATAAAGAACTGTAAACCTAAAGAACAATAGGTTTGCTGCTGCTCTACTCTACTCTGAAGACACATATACCCTCTGTGCACTTAGATCTTCAGTAACAAAATCTATGTTTGTCCAAGATTGCCTTCATTTTGACAAGGTTGGGTGTCTGCTATTTTCAATTCTATCCAGCTTTGCAAATTAGGCTTTTCTCCATTGACCTTATTAGGAGAGCTTCATCTAAAGTAAGTCTAGTAGGTTGTGTCTTGCATAAAATAACACGTATTTTAGGAAGCTCATTACTTCTAATCCAAAATTCTGAATATTTTTCCACAAATATTTCCCAAGCATTTGAGGGACAAAGAAACAGTTTCTCCTGTTGAGATAATGCATGAAATTATGATAATAACATACCTATAATATTAGTGTGTAACTATGTGCATACTATAGTTATATAGTTATAATATTAGTTAATGTGGTTAAATAAATGTGTTGTACTGAATGAAAAAAAACAAGCAGGAATCAGTGTGATTCTTTATGCCAGGTGCAACGGCTCTTGTCTGAATACAACTACTAGGTTCTAACTTGTTCTTCAATGTATATGTGAACTTTAGTCTCTGCATAACTTCAAACAGATGTAGAGGTTGTTTTTTTCCGTAAGTTGAGCAGTCTCAACGTTACAAATTCATGTTAATGTTTTATCCTGTTCTTTCTGATTATTCTACACAAGAAGAAACTGCTCCAATGGAGCAGTCTTCAGAGGTATTCTTGTGACGGGTTCACCAAAACTTTTAGTTTGAATCTCATCACACTGACACGTCATGTTACACTTCTCATCTCTCAAGTGTCATATACTAGGCACTGCCTAGGAGACAGGCAGCAGAATTATTGACAGACTGAGGAGGCTGGTATCATTCTTCTTTATGAAAATAGAGAACTCCCATATCCACCTTCAAGTGCCACAGAATGGTGGATTTCAGAGCAAAGGAGAAAACTTGAGATCTTTTTACACCTAGAGCTACGTAAGATGTGCAAGACTGCTTAGACTGCACCCATTTTCTATCAGCAGTACTCAACAGATTTGCCTTTCTCTTAGGCAACTGATTGAGCCATGTATTTTATACCTCATCCAGGTAGACTGTCTTAGTAGCAAAGTGCTAGGCAAGTTCAGGAATAACAATGAGATCCTGCAGTCCTGGCAGGAATGATTTCCAAACACTGTCTTAATGACAAAGTTGTCTAATCAAATAATTAACCATATTTTTATCTTTGATGCATGTCAGAATCTATACATTTAAATCTCATTAATCTCTAACTTAAAAGAAATATCTCCTTAGTAAATCTGCATGTTAGGGAAAAAAAGATAATTTTTATTAGGATCAGAGCCTTCTGATGTAGCTGAGGTCCAATTCTACTACCTGTTCCGAATTACTGAACTTTTGTATATAGAAATCAATTCAAACCATACACACGGGTCTGCAATAGCTTCACTATGAAAGCAGATTTATTCAAATGTACAACTTTTTCATTTCTCAGCGCCACATAAATTGCACGTGGCAGGAAATTCTCAAGGTCCTCCTAACCCAACTTGGAAACCAAACAATCTGGAAACCAACATTCTGGGGGGTGGAGGGGACAGCAAACAAGGTTTCAGAGTTTTTTTGTTTTGATTTACAGCAAAATCACAGTCTTGGAACAACTATTTTTCATAGTTAATGAACTCCTATAAAGGTCAATATCCATGTTTTATTTATAGCGTAGTAAAGCAATGCTCAGTGTTCTCTTAAATTCTGAGAAGAGATATGAAGTAGAATTCCAGGTGATTTTTTTACATTATTTAAAGGTACATAGAAATCTTGAAGGGGGGGGGGGGGAAAGAGATATTTATGGAAGTCATTTCATCTTTATACTGGATTTAAGAATCTTGGATTCTTTGAAAAGAGTTGAGAATCTTTGTCCAAAATCATTATGTTTCCTCAAAAACTTTTGGTATTCAGAGTACTTCAGACTTATAAATCTGAAGCATATTTAGAAGGGCTTCAACAGCTTCCTGTACATCTCAAGTTGATTGTTTCACACAGGTAGCTAAACAACCAAGTTAAAATCATCAATAGCACTTTCTTCAAGCCACCTGGACTTTCATCTGCTACTTCAGTCAAGTCAATCCATTACAATATCTATTCTAAAGACCTATATGCCAAAATTATAATTTTCTAATGAAAAAATAGAGCCAAATAGATGTCTGCATACACAGAATTAATCATGGACAGGCTGCTGTATCAGCGCAAGAACCCCTAGATAGTTGTATGGCTGAACCAGTTGGATCCAGGAGGATGCAAAGGTGTACCTGACCTCCTCACAATCAGATGGTTTCATGTGCCAGTGCAAGCATCATAATCTTGCAGTGAGACAGTTCTTTCCTCCCATTTTGTAGTTTTGGCCTCTTGAAACATCTCCTCAGCCTCAAAAAGATAATTACGTGCATTTATATACATATAATTTAAGGAAATTACAATTACTATACATTTCATTATGCTTTACATGGAGAAAATACAACCTTTGAAAAGCAAAGCATTTATAAGTTAAGTTGCATAAAAACAACATTCTGAAAAAGGAACATTCTAAGAAAAAATATTTAAATATATTAAACCTGTGGATTAAACACTTTTCATTCTAGATCTGAAGTCTGTATATGAACCATGCTCTACTACAAAAAAATGAAAAGCAAATCTAACAGATGAATTGTCTCCCAAAATCCCAGTCTCATTTTCCACACAAGCCTTTCCACTCAAAGAGATAGAAAAATACATACTAATAATTACAACTGGAGAGAATTACAGAAGCATTCACATGCTCTAGATTTGTTCTGGATGTCTGTCAGTATGTCATATGATATGAATGAATCACTACAAAGATCAATTGAGAAAGTGCTGGAGGAACATGACATAAAAGAAAATTTAGCATGTAACTTTATCATATGTCGGTTTTATATATGTATACATAACTATATACATTAACACACGACATACTAAATATAATATAATTCCCTGACTTCTTTGACTAGATGGAAACATGTAATTTACTATGCAGTGATACTTTTTAAAGGTCCCAGATTCCCAAGGTCTCAATATTACATTGCAAGGTAAAGAAAGAAACCAGGTTTCAGACAAGGATTTTATCTTCCATGAGAAGTATCTCCAATTACTGTTTTGAGACATCACTTAAAATTAGAGCTGTGAAAATCCAGTGCACATTCACTATCACAGACCATTGTTTGACAGTGAGATATATCACTCCTATCTAATTCGTATATTTAATTTTTTTTAAATCTAATAACTCTCAAACCGTTCTTTTATTATGATAGCATAATTCATTGATCTATAAAGGAAACAAAGAAAAATCTGTCTAGTTTCAGAACGATACGAATCTTTCCACACTGTCCATCTGTATACAAGGATTTTCCAATATAAACTATTGTTCGTTCTTCCTGCTGAAATCATGTCACAGATTAGAGTGTATGTTTCCATACGTAAATTATAAAAGAGGAAATGCAGTTAAAATTAGGCTCACATCCACTTTATAGAGAAAACAAAATCTTTTCTCTGTACATATACTCTCTCATGCACATACCTGTCATCATGGGTAATAAATACATTCAGTAGAGATTAAGTGATTCTCTTAAAAAAAATCTTTCTTTTTTTTATGGAGAAAGAAACTCTGCGGGAACCAATCAATCTTTAATTGCATTAAGTCAAGTTTCCCATTGTATTTTAAAACTCCAACTTAATATCAAAAATGTCGAATTCCCACAACAACTGTGGTATAGACTATGTGACACGTTTCATGTCACCAAATGGTTGTGAAGGTTAGAAGAAAGTCCGTGACTTCCCTGTAGGCTCTCCAGAAACCAACAGAAGCCTCCAAGTTATCCACTGCCTTTTGACTTGCCTGTCAAGGTCAAACTTCCACTGTGTCTTAAATTCCCAAGAAATGTCTACAGCAGTGCACAAAGCCTGCATTTCAGCAGCTGTGGAAGCAAAACACTCTTTTTCCCACTGTGATTTCTTTAACACTTTACTTTTTTATGGAACCTGCTGCAGTCTGAATTATATCGGAGAAAATTAGGTAACCTACCTCTGCAGAGAGTTTTCTACAAGAATTTTAGATAAAAGTAAAAATTATTAAAGAGAATTTATCTTCTGATGCAAACACAATTACAAATCTAATTCTGCTTTCCAGGCTTAAAATTTTATAATTCCATTAAATTCATTGGAATGATGATGAAATAAAATTGCACTAATAATATACTGGGAATGTTTGTATCAGTGGAATCCCTGAGTAGCAGAGAAAGGAAGCAGGCAACCATTATCTAGATGCTTGAAAGAACAAGGAAGGCAGAGAGATTATTTAGAGTGGACTAATAATGCTGGAATTGAACTGAAAAGAAAACAAACTTAAATTCAGGTTTAATTTTAGGGAAAATATTATGAGTGGCATACTTTACCGAAGGAAATTAAACTTTGTCTTGTGAGACTCTCTGGTCAAAATTGCTACTGACTTTGTGTGTCCATTCCTGAAGATCAGATTTTAAACATGATCAGTAGCACATTTCTTGGACTGGATTAGAAAAGCCTGATTATCTTTCTTTCACTAGAGTTGATCTTGAATGGCTTTTGATAATGAATGAAGAATGAGGTTTTAAGTGACAATGAGCTCTTTCATCTGCAGACACTTCTTAAACTCAGGCTGAAGAATTGTAAGTATTAAGATGGCTTTGAGTTTTCAGTACCAGAGTACTATTTTCCAATTCAGAATAGAATCTTTAGATCTTTGTCATCTATCCAGCTGGGAACTAGATGACAATGAGCAGAGCTGAAAGAGTTACCTGGCCACTGCTTACTCAAACACATCTCTAGACCTTAGATCTCAAACACAGCAAGGAAAAACCACAGATCAGCAGAAACTGAAACTGTCTCATTGTGCTACTATATCTTTTCTATCTTTACTGCCTCAGAATCTTGGAAACTATTTGTTAATTTAATTTGTTGTGACTAATACATTGTTCCAGTGTTTCCTGCTGTTATAGTCTGCAGGAGAATTTAGTTATAATGATGGCTAAACTCAACAGTAAATTTTAACAACGGAAATTATAGCACCATTATGCAGAAATGTCTAGCAAATTATGAAATTGTATCTACCACAATATAAATCTCAAATATATTAAACCTCTGTTTCTTTGAAACTGCTAGCCTGGGTGTCAGCCAAAATGTAAAATTCACAAAGGCAGGGGTATTTTTTAATCCTTTGGGCTTTTCGGAAGATTGTTAACTGAAGCTCTAGGTCTGTGTTAGCTCTGTTGATAGAAAAATTGTATTTACTTACACAAACTGGGTGCTTATTGCAGGTAATGAATAACGTCTCAAATATGATTCAAATGTCTTAGAAACCAGTACTAATAAGCATTACTTTCAAAGTGATTTTTAAATGCATAAAAATATCAGATTAGCAAATCTGAGGACATTTACAAAATGAGCAAAAGAAATAACAATGATTTGCAGACACTGAAAGGCACAAATGGATATTTTTGCTCTAACAAACTTTCACTAAAAATGTACATGAATGCAAAAATAAAGAAAATAAAGGAATGTGGGACTGTAATTTGATAACACTGTTCTAAATAATTTGCCAAGCAAGTGACACATGTTGCAAATAGCAAGAGACAAACTTCAAAAGCTTTACCAGCCTTATGTGTGCAAAGCAACCAAGTCTTTAATCACTTCCCTTCTCCCCACTTTCCTTAATTTCCTTATCCTAAACTATTTCGCACTTTACTAATCCCTACAGCTTGAATTCCCTGGGATTTTTTTAACCCCAAGTTTCTTCCATTGCCCTGTTCCCCTTCCAGCTCCAGTACTGCTTTCATCTTTTCTAATATTCCTATTATAGGTCTTCAACAGAGTCTGCAATGCCATTTCATAGGCTCAAAGAGGCAGTTGTTGCAAAGTTAAACTCTATGGAGTTCTCATACTGCCATCCTCAACATGTACTATCAGTCCCATCGCACACGAGAGAACGGCCTGGAGGAAGTTAGAATGGCTGCCTTCTTTCAATCAGATCCACTGTGTCAACTTTTTCTCTTTTCTGCTTCATGTTTTATCACCATCTGGTGGTAGAACATCAAAACACTGCCCTGAGACTTCCTGGATCCTTCAGAGCTCCCAGGACTGTGAATTGGTTGAGTAACCACAAACTGCTTATCATTCCTGACTTACTTGAGGTTCTTCTACTTCTGGCATGTATTGCAGATACAAGTAACATCACCTTCCAGAAGAACCATCAACATCTAATTCTGTATTATATCTAATCTGTTGCATTCCAGTGAGGACCAGTTCTTTTCTTGTCAAAACAAAGCAGAATTGCATGATGTCATGGTGTCATTCCAGCTGGCAACCAAACACTACACTGCCGCTCACTCACTTCCTCATCAACAGTGTCAGGGAGAGAATTGGAATGATAAAAGCTAAAAAGCTCATGGGTTGAGATAAAGACAGTTTAATAGGGAAAGTAAAAGCCACACACAAAAGCAAAGAAAAACAAGGAATTGATTCACCACTTTCCCTGGGCAAGCAAGAGTTCAGCCATCTCCAGGAGAGCAGGGCCCTGTCACACTTAACAGTGACTTGGGAAGACAAACGCCATCAGTCCAAACATCCCCCCCGTTCCTTCTTTCCCTCAGCTTTATATACTGATCATGATGTCATATGGTATGGAATATCCCTTTGGTCAGTTTGGGTCAGCCATCCCAACTGTGTCTCCTCCCAGCCTTCTGTGCAACCCCAGTCCCCTCACCATCATGACAGTATAAAAAGCAGAAAGGACCTCGGCTTTGTGTGAGCTCTGCCCAACAATAACAAAAACATCTCAATATATGCTCAGCACAAATGGAAAACATAGCCCTGTACTAGCCACTGTGGGGAAAATTAACTCTACCCCAGCCAAAATCAGCACAAATGAATAAATCATATATTAAACACTACAGCTTTCTCTGTGCTCTCCCAAGTTTTCCAGATTTCCAGTGCACGTTTGATCCCCCGTTGAATGTTACTTGGCTGCACTATGGTCTCTTCCTCCAACCAAATCTTTTTCAACTACTAGCAGTATGAAAAGATGTATATGCAGAGAGGCAAAAATAAGAAAACCAAAAGGAGGTTTGTTTTTTGAAGGACGGAACACTTGTGATAGAAATAAAATGAATATTCTTGAAAAGAGAGATACGAGCAGATAAATTGTAAGATTAAGTAAGGGTAGTTTAACCATCCTGGTTTTATGGGTTTGTGACAGACAAGATGTGTGCATGAGTAGCTATTCAAATCATATATTTCAACAAAATAATCTGTGTTTCAGCATTGTGTACCTTTGATTGCAATCACATTTCAGGAGGCTTTCCAGCATAGGGATCAAGGCATGTTGTTAATTTCAGTTCACTTCCATAGTGGCATTTTGACACAATGCCTTTGTGTTTGCATCAGCTATAAAATAACAAGTACAGCAGTCATCTGGATAGCTGAAATTTGAATCTGTGAAACTCTTTCTTCACAAATTTATTCATTCAACTTTTTTTTGAAAAAAACCTCAAACAGCTGATTTTATTAATTTCTTCATTAAGTCACATATTAGTACTATCTCCAAGGACTCACTATGGGCTCTTGTCTGCACTCAAACACAAACACATTTTCTTGCAGAAATACCAGGCTTGCACCATCTCCTGCAGAGACAATTATAAACTACTATAATGATTTACTGTAACAATTGTAATTTCTAATTTAGATTTTAACTATCATACTTCATTATAAATATTACAACAGTTATAAAGATAATTCAAAGTTCTGAACTGACAAAGAATCTGTTGCCTGGATTTGTGAATTAAGACCACTTGTCAGGAGCAAGCCTTAGAGATCTGGGGCTTTATCTGTGTCTGTATATCTGCCTTTTAAACAGCTTTAACTCTCTGGAAATAACTAGGCTTTTCAACAACTATAATAACCATAACAGTCTCATATATAACCTATAAAGACTTGCTTCATGTCCCAGAGATTTCTGCTCTCACTTGAAAACTTGATAAATTGAGTGAGCCGATAGAACACAAAATAAAGAAAACAGAATCTTATAGGATAGCAACTATACAGTTAACAATACAAATAAAGAATAATATTTATTATAAATTTGGAAGATGTGTTTGGAAAGAAAACACACAACCCAACAAGAAAATAATTCCTCATATGCTAGCTTGTATGTTGGATTAAAATTGAAATATTATGTAAGGTTTTGATTAGATGAGAGACTTATTAAAATTATAATCCTCTTTTTCTTGGCTGTTGTTGGTTTATTGGGGGTTTTTTTCTGAACAGGAGGTAGTGCAATTATTGTACATGGTTTTTCATTGTCCCTTTGAGATTTTCTGAGTAAGAATAAATTATTATTTAAAATTTCACATCATTGGCACATTATTTCTGAAGAATGATATCAGTTCTTCACTCATTTTGAAATCTCTCCTTTTTTTTAAACTACAAAATCAGCTTTTATACTGCATTATTATTTATCTATTTTTATATTTGAACTGGAGGAAGATAAGTACATTTACTGAAGTAAGAAAACAAGTCTCACTAGTTTAACGAATCTAGTACTTTCTGAAGACCTCCTAGAGACAACATAAAGATAGGAAAATAATCCAGTATGAAAGACTCAACAAGACAACATAATTTTATGTAGTGTTGAAATGCAAAGGCCTTTAAGCAGGGAAGGGTAAGATGACAATCTGTAAATATTTTCTTCAAAATTGATGAAGGAAAGGAGTTAACTGATACAGATGTAAAGAATAATTCTCCCCACTGAAGGAATCACTGGATGAAACTCTATACTCTGTTTCACTTATGAGGTGAGACTAAAAGTTTATCAGAATGCCTTTCTGGCCTTAATCCTGTAAATCAGGCTACCTAAGGATGACAATTCAAAGAGAAAACACTGAGGTTAAAAAAATATATATGATCTTACTAGTAAAAGTCTGGATATCCATGTTTTTAACTATTCCCTTTCTTTACTAATATTCAATTCGAATGTAATTGCATGTCCGACCTTTAGCAAGTTAGAATTAGAAATCATCAAAAGAAGGTTAGATTAAGAGGTTAGTGAGTATGTTGTATGAGTAATGCTGCAGAAGGCAAAGGTCAGACTAGGTGACCCAAAGGACTTTTTTCTCTGCTTCTAATATCTGATTCACTGACCTGGCATTCTTCCAAAGACACTTCAACAATTCTTAGTTCTTTACTTCTGTACATGGAACCCAAAGGGAAGATAGTGATGCGAGAGTCCAAAGAATAGAAAGAAAAAAATTCAGAAATATTGTACATGTAGAAAATGATAATACATATTTAAGTTATAAATCAAGGGACATATTTACAAAATTAATTACCTGCCAAAAATGCAATATGTGCTTGCTGAGATTTACAAAAATAGATAACTGGATACTATTGAAAATCTACATCTTACTGTCTATAAATACGTCTTTAAATCCCCCACTCAGAATTTGGTTTTTTCCCTGTGTAAAGAACTGAGCCTCTCTGGATGGTTTTCAGGTAAAACAAGGTGAAATTCAAATGGATAAGTGCATGCATGTATGTGCAATATTTTTGACTTGAGTAAATAATAACTGTGCTTGAAGTATTATTTTCAGTTCACGGATGTAACAGTGACAGTTAAGCAAGAAAATAAAATGTTAATCTTATGTACGTATCATTCTTCATAATAGTCACAGAAACACAGTCTAAATGCTCTTAACACTTAGCAGCTAGCTGAAAGAGAGCAGTGAATTTAAGAGGTATGGAAAAGAACTCCAACTTCAGTGTACTTGTGCAATGCAACTCACAAATATACTTCCTTTGTACTGAGAAGTACTGATGTATACAATACAACTGCCCGGGCTTCAATCATTGCACACCTTTGTGTGTTGTCTGTCTTACAGTCTCATCTGAAGTACAAGAGAGTCCACTTTTTGGCTTTGACTGAGCACTTCATATGCAAAGCAGAAGAAATAGAGATGCCTCCATATTCTCTCATTTTCAGCAGGATAATCTCATGTTTATCAAGATGCTTTTTACAGGCTTGTTTTCAGGGTTCCTAAAAACCATTCTTACCATTCACAGCTTCTTCTTAGCTTGATGTTCAGTCCCTTTCCTGTGCTGCCTGCAACAACAGCCGCTATCCTTTTCTCTCAATGAAAGAGCTTACTGGATGATTCTTTTGCCCGAGCAAATTGTATATGCTTCCATTTGGGTAACCTGCAATGCAGTGGGACACACTGTAACCTGTAGTTTTTCTGCTAGAACAGATTGTTTTACTCTAATTATTTTCTCTTTCTTTATGTAACTCTACCCCTACCAGGGTATAAAAGTGGTTAGGAGACATCTAGTTTGATATTTTGCTTTTGCCTGGCTGCTTGTAAAACTCTATCTCATGAATTATCAACATGTGGTACAAAAAACATTCTTTAAGGTTACAAGGTGGTTTGCGTAGTGGGGTATAACACTTTACCATGTAAACTCAGTCCTCTTTGAGATTTCAGGCTTTTAAAAACTGTCCAAATACTGCAAAACACCATGTTATTGTGAGTTTCTAGCTGGGAACAAAATTACTATAATTTAACCAGAACAAATAAGTCCACTTACAGACCAGTAACTAGGTTTCTTTCAGATAAGTTCTCTAGAAGGTCTCATCTTGTACATGTTCTAAGAGCTTTCCTAACAAACAATAACTCCAGATACAATAAAATTATAAATTTATTTGGGATTTTGTTTAAAACACAGCTTGAAATTATATCAAATTTTGCAAAATGATAATGTTGTAGAGAGCTCATTTGGAAATGGGGAAAATGGCTCCACTGCCTCCTTGAGCCCTGAGGAAAATATATTTCTCAATTTCCATGGGAAGGATGTCCCTAGGTTATAGAGTTCACTTTTGTGAAAAGACTGACCATCCCCTACCCCTTGTGGCTGAAACTGTGCCAAAAAACAGATAAAAATTGCATGTATCATGGTGATGGGTAGAAACAAGAGGAAGACAAAATGTGTGTTTCTTTAATGTAATGTTTAGCCTAGTGGTCAGTGGTGAAAGAATAAAAGCTAGGGTCTCAAGGAACATTTCCTGCATAACATAAAACATCTATGCTAGGAGCAAGTATCAGCATAAAGGCATCCCTGTACCAACATAAACAAGATCTTAGCTTATAAAGCCCTGACTCTCTCTTCTTTATTTTCCACTTCAACTTTTTTTTTTCCAAAGTGCAAAGGTAACATATCACCTTGTTATCCTTCTCCACAGTCTTGAGCTGAAAGCAAGTAAGTTGATCATGAGGATCAGACTCAATGAAATACATATTAAAAATCAACATATTCATGAATCAAAAAATATATCTCCTTTGTCCCAACACCTGTAACTATCCAGTGTAAGTTTAATTGCAGAGAATTACTACTCACTGCACCTGATCTTTATTTCCCCTAAGTGAATGATTTCAGCTTTGATTTTAATATTTTCTTTTGTGTTTGTCTGACCATAGATGACTTGTACACCTGCTGCAGAGGTCTCTTCCCCATCACTGAACATGAAAACACCACCCGGTTTTCCCACCAAGTGAGAATATGCTGTGTGGAGACATCTTTTATCATTGTCTTCCTGCCACAACATTATTTCTTGTATTATTTCAGTTCTGAGTGTATCAGGTCATCAGCTGTGCAGTCATTTGTCAGAAAATTGGCTTAAACTAATCAAATACAAAAGATTACAGCCTCAACGTTAGGGAATATCAGTGCAGGGAATCTGCTCAGTACCACCTGTTCTCCTACAGCCACACAGATCTATAATACACTATTATCACAGCTAGTAGCAAGCCATAAGCTTTGTACTGAATTTGCACTGTCTCAGGACTGAAGTTTGACAGGCCTGCTCTGTCTGAGCTTTCCTAGCCTTCCTTCAGGTTTTGTTTTTGTCCTGGTGTCCTGGTTTCGGCTGGAAGAGAGTTAATTTTCTTCTTAGTAGCTTGTACAGTGCTGTATTTTGGATTTAGTATGAGTATAGTGTCAAGAACACACTGATGCTTTAGTTGTTGCAAAGTAGTGCTTACCCTAAGTCGAGGACTTTCCAGTTTCCCATGCTCTGCCAGTGAGGAGCTGTACAAGAAGCTGGGAGAGAGAATGGCCAGGACAGCCAACCCAAACTGGTCAAAGGGATATTCCATACCCTAGAACATCATACCCAGTATACAAACTGGAAGAGCTGGCCAGGAAGTGCTGATTGCTGCTCAAGGACAGGCTTGACACTGGTCAGCAGATGGTGAGCAATTGTATTGTGCATCACTTGTTCTTATTGAGTTTCACTCTTCTCTCTCCCTCTCCTTTTCATTATTATTATCATGTTTTACCATATTTCAATTATTGAAATTTATTTCAATTTATTTCAATTCTTAAACTATTTTATCTCAACCCATGGGTTTTATGTGAGGTGAGGGAGATGGAGGAGTGAGTGAGCAGCTGCAAGGTATTTAGTGGTCATCTGGGGTTACACCAAGACACTCGCTTTAGCTGTAACAGTAATATTTTTAATTGTCCAGTCTCTAGGCTAATTTCTTTCAATTTTTTTTTTTTTGCATGATATCACAATATTTTTAGAAACCTAGTGTAATAATGTAATATAGAAAATACAAACCTTACATGTAGGGGTCTACAGAGGTGAAGATAGAGAATGTGGTGAGGAGTAGTACAGGCATGGGAAGAAGAAGGGGCATAAACTGGCTCTAAAGCTGGAGGCCCCACAGCTGTAAACAACTCCTCAGTAGTCCGTTAAAGAGATACAAACCTAGAGATGGCCAAAATTGAGTTTAGTGGTACAAAGAAATACTATTTAAAGTACATAAAAAGTACAAAGTATAGTAAATTGTGATTAACGTGTACTGCAGACCAACCAAGAACCAAGATGTACAAGCATGCTAGCTAAAATATAAAAAGGTACAAGTGTATCCTACAGCGAAGAAGAAGAAGAAACCATCAACATGAGCATCACATCCCTCTCAGTGATGGACTCTGGGTGCTGACAACTCATTGTAACACTCCCCCTCACCAGAATAAAAACAGTGACATTAGGACCAGAGGAGTAGAGGAAAGGTGAGTATGATGTCAGGAACAGGGTAGAAACTAAGTGCACATATAACAATTTTAACTGTCTTATTATCCCTCTTTTGCTGTAATATCTACATCTGGACTAACAATTATATTTTTAAATTTCAGTTCTCTAACAATGCCCTTTTTTGCTTTTTATATATGTATGCTTATGCATACTTCAGGTGCTCTTCCTCTTTGCCCATGAAACAAGACTTTGAGCATAACATGATGGTTTCTGAGGGTTTGGTTCTCACTGGATTCACCTCCATGGGTTACACTAGATCTCTGCTGCTAAGGGTCTGGAAAGGAATTCAAGTAAAACCAAGAAAACAAAACAAAACAGCAACAAAAAAATCAAAATTATTTCCTACTGCAGAAACAGGAAGTACAAATAAGTATTAAAATTCAGGCACAATATTCCAACACTGCTGCATTTGCACAATAAATATTTTATTTCCTATTCTTTATTAAAATCCTTTCATTCCCTTTTCAGCAGATATTTAAGCTTTAAAAAGTTCTGCAGTAAAACAATGCCACCTAACCAGCTTAGTTTATTTTGCTGCACCAGACAATCCCTAAATGAACGTCAGTCCCATAAAATTGTTGGTTTGATACAAAACCAAGAGGAACTGAAGCTATGAGAATTCTTCTGCAAGTGTTAACGATAATGTAGTTGGAAATACTTGATTCTGGGCCTAGTGTTCTAGAAAGGAAATCCCCCCAAAAGTACTCTGGCAACATTTATGTCACAACATCTATGGCAGGACTGATGGAGTGAAACAACCCTTAGACTAGTTTTCTCCTGCTGGGTTAATTTTTATTGCTGGGTGCTGAAATCCAAAAGTGATTAGCATACCAGAAAGATATGTGATGCTATCCCCAGTTCTTTGTCAGAAAAGAGAATCTTCATCTTTAGCAGCATTTCACAAATCTTGGAATAAGACTGATGAAAACCCTCATAGCAGTTAAGTCCAATGTCAGCCCTGAAGCCATTATGGTAGCCCCAGATTTCTCAGTCCCTGCTTATCAGAGGGAAAAAAAGAACACAAACCACAGCTCTAAAAAAATTCTTTTTTTTTCATCTTTGTATCTTCTATAGGCATTTACATGAACATAACATGGCGTAAAATCATCCCAAAGGCAGAGGGAAAAGAGAATTTTGAATTATAGCCTTATTTATTGATTTTGAATAAAATAATAGTACATGACTGTTTCTGGAGAAGTGGTCAAAAGTACGCACATACTTTTAATGAGGTACTGCTTATAACTTTAAGACTCTAGAGTAAGCTTCAAAAGAATGCAGGTTCCCCATATAATCAGCGGGTGAGAAAAAAAAAGAACTCTAATGTTTCTAGACAGTTATTGAGAACATGGAAATTACGCCTAGCTGCTGCTTTATTTGTATACCTTTAATCGCCTTTAAAAAGATGTATCCCTGTCCTCCACTGAGAACATGTGTTACTGAGGTGCCACATGTAGGTACCCTGACCAGCTTTGACTGCAGGCACCAAAAATTGTTCTCTCATTCTGCCACCATAATGCAAACAAACATTCAGCCTTCCCCGGATGAGAAGAAATCATAAGTAGCACTTGCACTTTTTTTGTCCTTAAAGTACGCAAACTGGAGATGGAAAATGTTTATATATTCCAATCTTATATAATGTAAAGAAAATTTAGCTGTTTCAAGCAGTGAAACTATATTATTTCCTTTGGAATATGTTTTGCCACACAAAGGTTTTTGCAGGAAAGGAGATTTTAATTTCTGTTTTCCTATTTAATATCATTGTAAAAGATGTTCCTTTCTATCATGAAAAGTAATTCCAGCAATTTTTGTTGTGCTACTGAGCCTACTTTTTCAGAACTATGTTTGCATATACTCAACCACCTGTAGCACTTATGATTTAAAAAATTTAAGTTATTATAATTTTTCTTCATAAATCTGTTCCTTCTACTCACTGAACAAGACTGTTTCTTTTCTTTTCACCCATCTTAATATAAGAAAGTTTTTTCTTCTGTTATGATACGTCCATCACTGTATCATTTACTCAAAACACAGTATTGCTACGAGCATTGCTTGGACTCCTCCCCCTTTGTTTTTCTCATATAAAGAAAAGTTGACTGTCTGTAAAATGCAGGAGTACCTGTAAGCTGGAGTAAACTATACATGGTGTAGTGTCTGGTTATAGTCAATGTTTCTCATAAAGCCTTTCTGTGCTACCTCTTACAGATCACATGGTATCTATATAATCAGATGAAAATCCTTTCAACAGAGTAAAACCAAGTGCAAGAATCAGCCTTGGCCCTAATACTCACTTTAACCTCAGCTATTTTGACATGCATGATCATATAAACATCCAGTCCTCCTGCTCCACACTGGGAACACTGGTTTTCTTCCAGTTTTTGCGTAGTTAGCAGAGTAGTTCCCCCTTCATCTTGTTCTACAGGAAAAGGTCCAGGTTACATTTAATTTTGATCCCCAATGAATGCTATTCATAAAGGTATGCACGTGCTACTCATCTAAGTCCTAATACTTAGCATAAAGGGTACATCAGGACTGCAATCTACTGTAGCCGGTACAGATGGACAGCATATCAAGAATTGCATTTAAGGCTAGTACAGAAAATCCTACATTCCCAGAGAAACTTTCTTATATTGTTACCAGTGTCAGAATATCCAGGATAATTATTTAGTTTTCTTTTTCATCATTATGTTATGATCAAATGCCTGCAGTATGATACTGCATGAAATGATATAGACTCATTTAAAGCAATATGAGGAGATAACTGACAATTATTTCCAATACAGAATAGGAATATTCCTTTCTGTACTATTAATATTTGCTTTAAAAAAAAATCCTGATCCTTTATCAGCTCAGAGTTTCATATAACTGAAATTAGCAACATTAATCTTCTCCTCTGCAATGAAAAACATGTATAAAAATCACGCAGCAATACCTGTAATACCATCTATTTTCCAATTCAAATGCTAAACAAGACTCTCACACTGCTTCTTGGGCACATTACTCTAGCATGGCAAATTCGTCACTATAGAAAGAAAAATGCTTTTCTTTTGTTCCTTGACTCCTTTTTAAGTCAGCTGAAGATCATGTTATTTCTTCTCATTTTAAACACTGGGGAAAAAAGGAAAATCTAGGGTACAGGTAATCAACCATTTCCATTTTTTTCTAAAGAGTGCATTGAAAGATTAGCAGAACACAGGAGGAATAGCACGATGCTGTAAAATAGCACAGTGTCCTGTATTTAAAAATGAGAAAGATTAATACAAATTCATTCCATTAGATTAGCTTGCTTTTCTTTTCACAGATACCAGCAGCTAGGTTTTTCATAAGGTAGAAATTCACTTTTACTTTGCATTCTGTGCCTAACAAAGGCTGCCTACGTTTTCCAGGTCTTTTTGCCCTTCAAGTAAACTGCAATAATCAACGGGAAGATGCTCACAAGGGTCCCGCATTAAAACACTGCTTTTCCTGTGATAGGAGGAGATTGCCATCTACTGGTCTCTGGCCCCTACACTAAGTCAGGCAAAGGGTATTGAGTGAGGATCGCTGCAGTGGCTTTCTTTAAAACAGATAATATTTTTCTTCTCCCCGTTATTTACAAGCATATATTTGCATAAATAAGCACTTATTTGAAAATAAAGCCAGGCTATGTGGTCACTTGCTCAAATTTAGCTGTGTGGGGAGCCTATGCAATAGATGGCACGTAGCATCCATATCATGTAAATTTCTGCCATTTCAAAGATAAAGCTAAATGGCAGCGGTATAATGGTATAGACATTATAGATATAGAGATTCTGAAACACGTATGGACCACATCAGATGTCTCTGCTGAAATGTGGTTCTGAATGGCAAGAGGGAACTGCTGTGTCGGTTGTTTTGGCAGAATACATTCAGTCTTTCCACTGTGGCTGCCAGGTAACCTCCCATTCTCGTGCAGTGATGCATAAAACACTCATGACACCATGCTTCTGCGCAAGACATTTCTGCTCACACTCATCTCTCTTTTGGGCATCGTGACTTTCTTGCAGTGCTGACAGGAAGACATGGATGCCCATTCACTGTCTAGTTAAATTGCCCATGTAAATTAGGATAGTGCTAGAATACCGCACTGCGAACAGAAGTAGCTGACAGAGGCACATACTCCATCTCACCAGCCACTGACCTCTCACGGCACAGACAGACAGTACAGGTGCGCTTAAACTGTGGCATGACAGTTGGCCACTGGATAGTTTTCAGAGTCCTGGGAGAGAAGTGCCCGGCAGTATTGTGGTCCTGCTTTGCTCCCGGCAGAGCTGCACGCGAACTGCACAAACCCAGGCAAACACACACACTGCCTGGTGCTAATGCATCACGTTTTTCCATCACTTTTCTAGTCCAATAGAAAAAAGGCTTGAGACAGTACAAAAGGCTTTAAAACAGGAATTTGGGAGAAATATAAATATAGATAATACAGAAACATGAAAAAAATAGTTTCATTACAAAAATCTAAGGAACTAGGGCACATGAATGGCTATACCCCGATAGCAGCACTTGGCCATATTCTGCAGCAT
Organism: Corapipo altera; assembly: GCF_003945725.1. Classification (NCBI taxonomy): domain Eukaryota; kingdom Metazoa; phylum Chordata; class Aves; order Passeriformes; family Pipridae; genus Corapipo; species Corapipo altera. The sequence goes on along the minus strand of NW_020884878.1, from coordinate 23,856,981 downwards.
TACCAATAAATGCATGAGTCTTGAAATGCCTAATACCCAGGACTAACACATTACTCCAAGGTGCCCAAGAGTTTAACTCAGGACCCCCTGCAATCCAGCTTTTCCTGGTTACCTGTGATCTTGGTGAAGAAGCTGCTGGGCAGAAAAGCAGGCTGAGAGAACTGAAGATCAGAAATGATTTCTTAACCACTCTGGTAATTCATTTAGATGTAAGGCAGTTAAACACTATATGTAATACTCTTGGCATTACATTTCAGTTTAATAGGAGCATAAGCCTAAGATAACATCAATACCCCTTGATTTGTACATGGTGTGTGCATCTATATATCTTGGAATTTCTGGTCTGGTGGGTTATTTTTATCTAGAGCAGTACCTTTTGAGAGAGTGTACTCTCAAGAAACAGGCATTTCCATGCAATTGTTACAGGAAATATTTCACTGATATGAAAATCAGTGAAATATGAAAATCATATGAAATATTTCACTGATTTTTCAACCACTGAAGAAAAAATCTAAGAAACTAAAATCCTGTTTTAAATGAAATTTCAATCCAACTCCTATGATAGCTATGCTGCCTTCTCTTCCCTAACATATTCCTCAAAATTCTTAATGCTACAATGCATTGGAATTCATGTTTGCAGTCATTTCTCTATAACTTTTTCATCTCTTTCCTAATCAGTATGCTGAATGACTGCATATTTAGTACAGATTCTTACACTGATTCCTTCCTCCCAGATGAATTGTTTAACATTTTTCTACATTAAGTTGCATTTTCTACCTGATAGTTCACTCAAATGATCCAAAGTCTTCTGAATTTTGGCTTCATTTTTACCACCTGTTTTATTTCCTTTAGTAAACAAAACAAAACAAAAAAATGTAATAACAGCAACAATATCCATTACAAAATTCAGTTTTTTTAAAGGTTTCCAACAACTTCTGTTTGCTATCCATTCTTTTCACTAGGGTAAGGTCAGAATGCTGGTTTTCATTAGAAACTGAAATGAATACTCTGAATTAAATGTGTCTAATAATATCAAAGACAATTCTGAAATAATGTAATCAGACATAAATTAGGAGAACCGATGTATATCTCTTGGGTTTGTAAGCATGCATTTACAATCTAAAAAAAAAATTAGGATCAACAAGGATCCATCTTTATGTAAATGATTTATACTTTTAGAATATTTTTAGAAGAGCAATGTGGCATTGTTTTCAAAATGTACATCTGACCAGTACTTACATATTATAGTGCAATACCTTTATGATCAAATAGATACAGACACAATAAATCCAAGTCCTGCCCTCTGTTGATCCCGAATGAGGTATATTTAAAACATGCTTTCAAAGATATCTTTTTTTTAGACAAAAGCACTTTATATTGTGGTGCCTATTATCTGATTAGGCTGGGATTTTATTAACCCATCTAATGCACTGCTCCTCTATCTGACTTTCAGTTGCAGCAGTGCAAGTCTTGTTTCCACTCCCCTCTCAATTTGTAATAATAAGGAAGCTTTCTTTCACTTAGGATTCATTAAAGGGCAGAAACAGAAAATTCTGTCTATGACAGTCACACAACAAATTAAGCAGTAAATTGCTTTATGGAAAATGTGTAACTCCACTAACCAGACCAAGACCTCTACAGCCCTACTTTCAAATGGTCCTCCAAATTTGTATTCACTCAATTGTTTTGCAGCCTTTTTCAATGTGGGTGACATTCACTTCTTGCCCCAAGTCGGTTATTTGCTTCCTTAAGACTTAATACAAATATTACATGTGCACTACAGTGGCCTTCCCCCTAAAAAGCCTGTAGCATGTTTTAATGACCCAATTGCTTTTGTGCCTTTACAAAGGGGTCTGGTTCTCTTGCTGGTTTGATTTCTTGTCACAAGGCCTTCCCTATGGACATGTTAACACTGGCAAATGTTGCAGAATGGAGCAAGCTGTAATTTCTTATATTCATGCTCCCTGCTTTAGTCAGAATGGCATTTATATAAAACCCTACTGCTAGACTTTATCCTGCCTTTCCAGAGCTCTCAGATCTATAGGCTGAATCAGCCTGAATATGCGTGTACTGCACATTCCCTTTCCTCATGCAAAACTTTGTAGAAAGACCATGGTGTGAATCCACGCCATCTCTGTGCTCACTGTAACCAGAGGAGACCTCACTGTGCACAGAGGTCCAGTCACACATGACCTTTCCTTCATACAGAAGCTGAGCAGTTTACAGGCTGCAGCTGCCCAGTTAGCTGTATTTTTGAGTTTGTGTTAGTTCACAGTGGCATTACTGGATGCCTCTCTCTGACTACCATCAGGTTTTTTTGAGATGTTACCCTCTGATCTGTACTGCAGCCTCTGTTACTGCAGTATCTCAACATTTACTGACTTTACCCCCACACTTCTGTAAGACTGGAAAACGAAAGGGGAAGAGTGTAGGCACAAAGAGAGAAATAATTGTGCAGTCACACAGAGGTCTCAAGTCAGAACAAGGCAGGGTTTCATGTGTCCAGCATTTTAAACCAATATTCATGTCACTTCATCCTATTTCTCAGCACTGTTTTCAGCACAAATCACACAGTTCTACAAAGGACACACAAGGATTAGAAAAACAGAGGGAAATATATGCAAAAAACAGAGGGAAATATATGCCTCTGTGTGAATGCCATGGAGATTAGGCTACTGACTTGCATCTGAAGGACAGAGTTTCAGCTAGTGTAAGCCAGCCTGTTATTGACATCAGTGAAGCTACATTATTTACATCAGCATTGGATCCAGCTCAGAAACTTCAACAACAGAACATTTCCAGCCAAATAAAAAGGCTGCCAGAAGACTGGTTTATGACTTAAAAACAGTGCATAGGATACCACAAGGATCTAGGTAATGATTTGTTAAACTATGAGGGCAAGGCCTAGAGGCAAATCTGGCTGAAAAGTATTTCCATCCAAAGACTGCTGTCATACCAAATGAGCTACCTAGCAACACAAACAGACTCCGTAGTGCTAATGGATTTAAACGTAGCATAATACATTACCACCTATTGCTACTTCCCTCCAAATCATCCAGGTGAGCTGCAACTCAGTAGACTGAAGACAGCAAATGTTTCTGAATCTGGAGCTGCATTCAGTGTTCAGCTTTTTATCGTTTTTACCCTGAAGTTCATTGCAAACTGTGCCAACTCACACAATTTCTTTCTCTCAGAGCAGTCTTTGTACCTCACTCCTGTCTGCTCTGCTCTGCAAAACCAGCTTTGTCATGCCACAGCATATTGGCGGAAAGAGAGAAAAAGACCTAACAATAAATCACTTCCCTTTTGACCTGAGATTGTAAAACTTAGGGAGCATTCTGGCACTGTGTAAGGTTAATATTACAGCAAACAGCATATCACAGCGGCATGTATAAAGCACTATCTTTTTGTCTGTCTGTGTACTGAGTGGGCTGAGAGTTTTTATTTCATACTTCATTTACGCCTTACTGAGTGATGCCACAGAAATGGCAGGAGTTTCATCTCCTCCCACTTCTGCAGCAGCAGTACAATATGTGTAAGAGCAGCAGCTCCCACACTGCACACTGGAAGCTTGAGCCGGATGCCGATCACAGGTTCATATCTACTTTTCCTACATGACATTCTCAGTTTCTAGAAAATGGCTTTCATTTTCTTATTAAAGCTATTGCAGAACTAACAGCTGAGTGAAAAGCCACTTGAGAATTTTAATCACTTAAACTAAAAACACTGAGGTTTTCCTCAAAAGCTCTTCACAACGAAAACTGGGAGAGCAAATTAAAATAGAACCTGTTTAGGAAAATTATGAAATGAAGAGGACAAGCATTTGGATATAAGACACAGTCTCAAGCAAGCAGAGAGATATAATATTGTATATACTTTATTCACTGAAATTGTTCACTGAAAATGCAGCAACAACCACATCTGAAAATTTAGAAACTTTATAGGGAACTAGGAGAAAATTCATGCTAAACAAGGTCAGACAACTGTTAAGAACAGCCAGTAACACTCAGAAAAAACAAACAGGAAGGACTCAAGTCCTGAGAAAGCCAAAGAGTCCTTCAAGGTATTCCAGACCATCACTTCGGTTGATAGTTTCAAAGACAGATGATAAATCAGACTGTACTTCAGTCTGAAATCTTCAGAAAGCAAGTGAAATGGCCCATGAGTTTAGTAAGGAGCTCAGAATTATCTTCATTCCAGATAATCAGTTGAAAATTTGTTAATGTTGTTTGTAGTGACTGAGTAGAGCTACTTCTGCCAAATCCAAGGTGTTCCAGATTTGCTCACAGTCTATCAATATAGAAGCATTTCTCAGAAGTTGCCAGAGTAAACTTCAATAAGTAACACTCCACTAGCAGTTTCACCAAAGAGACCAAGAGCTGAAGATGCATGTTATTTGAATAACTTACTCCCATATACTGTCCATATGAAATTTATCATCAAAACTTTCCCACTACCACTCTACTGTAGCAGAGGACCCTTTCAAACATATGTGTCAGTGAGCCTTGTCTGTTGTGAGCAGGAGGGCTGACATAACTCTCTGTGTACATTACAGTGAAATGGTGTTTGTAGAGATAAGTAGCAGAGATACAAGCTGTGTGAACATTTGGGGTATTGTAAAAAAATGTCACTATCACAAATAACATGACTGCATGAGAGGATTATCTATATGTATAAAAACTACTCTTTAGATAAAATTGTTGCATTTTAGTTTGATATATTTTCCTTTTCTAAATTTTTGTTTAGTCTAAATTAACTAAAAAAAGAAAAAATGTTTTGAATTAAACCTTCTCTAATTTCCTTAATTATAATATGGTAGGCATTTTGACTATTAAAAATTTTTTTTCTAACAGTTCCTTATATTGGGAAGTTTATCAAAACTGAATCTGGACATCAAGACCTGATTTCAGCAAATAGTAATTTAAGGAGAAAAAAATCAACTGTTTGTTAGAATACTACCAATTCAGTACAGATATTAGCCACACAAGCAAATTTTGTTACTCTTCCAAATTACAGTTGAAGTATGATTGCAAGCTACTGCAAATTACTGTATTTAATAAATAACAGAATGGAGAAGCTTCATAGGTTTTGTTCCCAGTGCTGCAGATTTAAGAGTCCCACATCCTACGTGATCCCTAAGTTTAGTTTTCAGAACTTGGCATTCTAAAGATTAATGACTCCATTACATTGATATCACATTTTTCAGAATATAACCACATAGTTTGTCGGTAGCATTCTGTCTTGCAGAGCTTCAGGACCTACACATGCACAGCAATACTCCCACCCTCAGCATGCTACAGGGGCAGCCACATTTGTTTCATATCTGCAGTGAGAGGTATCTTACAGATCTCATAGTTGTGTTCCAGAAAAGCCCAAGAGCTACTTTGATAGACAGAGTTTGAGTCTCTTGCCTGTAAAAGAGCTCTGATGCACTTTAAGACACATGCATGGCAACACACTGAAACTTGTCTAAGTCAAAGCCAGGTTGCTGACAAATCTGGCACAGAACCAACAAAAGTGAATTGCATATTAGTGTAACTTTGAGTTACACAAGACTGCTATGTCTTGTGTCTAGATTTAATATAGTTCTAAAGCCTGAAATGAGTCATCAGAATTCCCATCGCTAAGATGGGAGAAATCCTATTGATATGTACTCTCACTTGAGTGCACAGAATATCTGACAATTAAAGAAGCAACTACCCCATAAGAGTAATTGGTAGCTAGTCATGTTCCCACTACCAGAACAGACTGGGAAAGGAATTGCACAGAAACTCACCTAAACATGACAAGGGGGTGGGAACTAGATGATCTTTAAGGTCCCTTTCAATACAAACCATTTTATGATTCTATTAAGAACTCAAAGACATATCAGATGAGGAGGCTGGCAAGGACAGTAAACTTAGGTCACTAACCAGAACACATGTAAAGTGACAAAGGGGAAAATATCTATGGAAAAATAAAAATAAAACATTTAAATGATTAACCAATGTGCAAAATCACTGATATACTCCTATGATTCATCAGACTTTATGCAAATATGGATCACAGCAAGACTTTTGGAGTTTGATATTTTTATGCAGAAAGAGTTGACAAAAACCTTGGAAAATGGTGGCTTAAGCATGCTGAATTAGACGAGCTGAATGCAAATTCGTTTAGCTCTTTCAGATACTTAAGGCCATAGTCAAATGCTGAGTTGAATGGCCAGAGGTTTAGACTGTTTAATTTACACAAGAATTGAAAGTGAACATATGAATGTTGCTTCTAACTTTCCAATCCTATAATCTGAACATTTTTACACTACTAAAAAAGCACTTGGAAAAGTATTAGTTGATATTCCTGATGTTCCTAGATCCAAGTTCCTTCAGAATTCTTCTACTTTCAACATGAGATAAATGGGAACATAGGGGCCAGATTTACTTTACAACACACACTAACATTAACGGACACAAAATTAATTTATTAGTCAAGGTGGCAGGGAAGGATGCTGCAAAGTCACCAAAGGGCCAATACAATCTGAAAAATGAAAAGCAAATATCTTGAGCAAGAGAGGTCAGTTGAATTAGAAATAATCACAACGTGAGGTTTGACCAGTTCCAAAGTTTGGATATGTGATTTATTCTACTGTAAGCCCTTTTGGTCTTCCTATGTGTTTGCTGCCTCTACAACGTAAATGATTCTTGTCCAACTAAAAAATAAAACTAAAAAGCAGAAGTAGCAAAACTCTGCTTAACTCCAATTAATTTTTGGAGCATGAGAAATATCCAATTTTCATTAAGGCAAAGAATACATTGTAAATGGGCTGAAACACAATGATCCTTTTAGTAGCACAATGAAGAATTATACCGATGTGCTTCCTGCGGACTCAAAATTCGTAGAAAATGCCACAGAAAAATAAATAATTGCATTGAAAGGCTGAAATGGAAACAGTAGTATCTAAGAATATAGATGCTCTGTGGTCTTAAAGAATGTTGCTGTTAACAAATTCTTCCAGTAATGTCTGCTTTCTTGCATTTGTGACTTTCTCATATCCTTAATGTGTAGAAGCGTGAAAACAAAAGAAATATATAGCACTGGAAACATCAATTATATAATTGCATATGCAGTTAACTTAAAGGAAAAAAATAAAACCTTGACAGAAACAGGCAATTTTCCATGAAAATTTTCAGTTTATTCCAAAGTCATTTTTATCATCAATAACAACAAAATTTCAAGATGTTGTGAACAGCTAGTTTTGTCTTAGCTAATCATCACCTCTTCCCACACCCAGGAACAGCCAGCAATGGATGGCAATGAGATCTGAAGTTATGATGTTACCATCTGTGACAGAAAAAATTGTTAAGGAATGTATAAACCAGAAACACAATGGTTTTAAATTACTTGCAGACTTGTAAATTTAATTTTCATATTTCATAATTTCATAATATTTCATAATTTTGAAATTAAAACCATGTATTTGAAAAAATATGCATATACTGGCTAAATGGCAGACACACACACACACATGTAGATAGTTCTTGTTTCTCGTGTCTTATTTATTCTGTTAATACATTTGAAGTCAGAAAATACATAAAGAGTAACAACACTATAAAATTAAGCATTTGACCTGCATTGTATTTACAAAAGAATAGCATGTCCACAGTTTTTGCAAATCAAATATTTTTCTTTTAAGGAAAAGCATCTTTTTTCTATATAAGGCATCCTTTTATCTCAAAATAGATACTTATTACTAACATGGTAGAAATGACTGGAAAACACAATTAGATCCCTGCACTACAATTTTAAGGTCACTGGCATAAAACATTTCTTCCATTTTCCTAACAGTAATTTTCTGAAAGCTGTTACTAAAATGAGAACAATTATACACCGTTTTGTAGCATGTGTATGCAAGAAAACTGCTTATCAGTGTCTAGACACTGTCTTCCATAAAATTCATGGATCTACATGTTGCCTCCGAATGCTGGGTTTAGCCTTGGGATCTTTGATTTAGCTGACAGATGCGCATAATCCCAAACCATTGGTTACCTCCTCATAGCTAAAAAGATCTTCAGTCATATGTGCCAAAACTCTTCCAGCTGAGGGAGCAAATTCGGTTCATTAAATTTCCTCCAGATCTGGATATTTTAAGTGGCAGCTTAGTAAGGACAGAAATTCTTCCTCTAGTCCAACTTTATTCCTCTTGCTTGATCCAGAATCCAGCTCTGCTTTCCTTCAGAGGTCACCAATGTTACAAATATTTGAGTTCAGGCTTACAGTTCTGAGGGTTATGTTTATAAGAATCTAAAATAGAGTTTAGCCCAAAATATTTAACTTTTCTTCTTGGGAAAAATGTTAGGCTTGATAAATAACAATTTTGAAGTAATATACTCAATTAAGTATAACAGAGTAAATGATGCAAAGCAACAGTTATATGGAAGAGCCATGTAGTGGGAAATGACAAGGTACTTTGTTCTATGACAGTTGGATTATAATAACTCTGAAGATTGTAAAGGTTTATTTTCTTCCCTATTCAGGTTCACATTGCAAAAACATAAATTCATATACTAGACTGTTTATGCATGAAAGCAAATTTTGTACATGATTATGCTTACATCAAAAAATAATTAACATCAAGCACTCTCCTTGTCAGATATTGAAGTGCTGCTTAAAATTAGTAGTCAGAAACCCAGAAAAGCCTTCTTTACCAAGACAGTGATTTTTACATTAAATCTGAGAAAACTAATGTTTATGAGTAAATAAAATTTCAGTTGTAACAAAAAGGCTTGATCTTCACTGTTGAAGACTGAAGCAGCATTAACAGCAGATTAAGTCTCTCACTAGGTGACTACACTTATGGTTAAACTTCTTTTCATTTTGGTTAAGACTTCCACTGCTGGCATGTAACAAGCATGATCTAATAGCGGTAGAGATGCATGAAATGAAACATTTCCATTTCATCTGCTCCATTGCCCCAGAGAGGGAAGACCCTTCCCAGCAGTAAGTGCAACTGTTTTCTTATGGGGCAGCAGCCTCAGCACGCACTTCAGTTGAGGGCACCAGGGGGTGGGTGGCCTGGACCCACTCCACTCTCTCCCCTTGCAGATATAGCCTGGCTCCTCATGGCAAGGGTGTTAAGAGTGAGCCAGGTGGCACACAGAGCAGTGATGTGGTGCGGGGTGCAGGATAGTTCATTATCTGCTGTTACAAAGGTAGAAGGCTGCTTGTGATGAAGGCAGCTGGGAACTGACTCTGATCTTACCTCAACATCAAGAGAGATGCAGGGAGAGGCCATGCAGCTGCAGCTACTGCTCTTGCTGCAGGGCCAGAGACAAGAGGGGTGACTATACTGGTGCACACACCCTAGATAAGAAGACCTGTTCACTGTGTTGCTCCAGGGCACCCAAAAGAAGTAGAATGAAGAGAGAATGAGAATCTGAACAGCAATGACTGAGGCTGAACAGATATGGGATCTGAACAAAAAGCTTTTTATTTAAACATCTTAACATCAACTCAACAGGCAGGTACCACTTCTTCACAAACCTGATGGGAATCTGATTATTGTTGATAACCCCATCTCTGGGACATCAGAGCAGGCTTCTTGACACCCTTGCAAATTGCCTTCTGTTGACTGTACTCCTGAGGGAATCATTTTGTCTCCATCCAACAAAGTCAGGGCACAGATCAAGTCTTTGGAATTTGTGACTGATTAATTCAGGAAATGTTGTTCCAGCAAGTATAGATATTATTATAATATCTGTAACAAAAATACTTTTTCCTTCAGTGGCTTGGTTCTGGTTTTCCTTCCAAAATCTTTCCCACCTTCCATACACTTTCTATAATACCCATGCACTCACTAAAAAAAAGCACATTCAAAAATCAGAATTTTATAAATGTTTTAAACAAATTCAGCTCTACCAAGTCTCCTCTACTCTGTTGCCAACCCAACAACAGCTAACTGTCCATCTCTTCATCACTGGTGGACCCAGGGCGGTACAGACCTCCCACTATAAGCAGAATCTTGAAATAAATAATCATGTAAAGAGAGCAAATAAATTACTTTCAGATATTTTTCACCAGTCAGGCTCAGTGTGTCAGCAAACTCATAAAAATGGATGTTCCTACACAATTACTTGTACTCTGGACTCAACCACTTCATCTAATAATTGATGCCTCCCACTCACACATGTTTGCATAAGTTCTTTAACCTCTTCTGCTAGGTAGATTGTAAGAACTATATGTGTGGATATGTAGGAGTAGATATACACATATACATTCAGAACAAGAATGTTTATTCAGACTAAATTATTTGGCCCTAACAGAAATGAATTAGGATGGATAATTCATAATTCAAATACCTCTAGAACCCCTGAGAACAACAACATCAGAGATAATACATGTGAGTGAAATGTCTTTTTCAAACATTATTTCTCAAAACTCATACAGACTGCTTAATTAGAAAAGAACAAAATGCCTCATCCGTATTTCACTTAATCCATTGAAAAGGCTTATATAATAAAAAGCAATGTTTTTCTTTTCCAAGCAGCTCCACAGATTTCTTTTTGGAAAGTCACGTCTTCTAAAAAATCCAGGATCAGGAAATACAAGGGAGCAGAAGGGGGTTTCATAATAACAATTACTTTTCCCTGCATTCATGCTTGACATGACTTTCATTTACACCAGTACATTGACTCTCGTTGAGACATTTCTCCCTGCAGATTCTGAAACATTATATAAGCACTCACCCTGTTTCCAGAGCACGGGTAAACATCTTGCTTGTAGACACAGTCAATTTAAAATAGACCTAGAATTGCCAGGTAAAATTACTAAATTTGTGTTCCATAAGTTTCACATTCAAGGAACACAACTAGTCAACAGCCACCACTAAGGCAAATGCATAAAACTAATTATTTTAATTTAGTTTTGCCCACTGGTCTTAGAGTTATTACTGAATATCTTATAATGTAAAAGCAGCAAGTGTGCCAGGTGTTGTGTAAATATTGTGCAGACATCTCAATTAGCATCCAGGCTCTACTCGAACGGTATCTGTGCGCAGCAACAGACACGGCAGACAAAACGCAGAATCAATGCAAGAGCATGAGGTGAGGAAGTGGTGCTTGAAGGTTAAATTTCCAGATGCAGCAATGCTGCGTTAGGAACTGAACTCGACATCCTCATCTCTATTGATGATTACCAAATTGTTTTCACTGGGGGGTTATCTCCATGGGTTTGCAGACTGCGGTATAGCGGAGCGCTCACTCAAAGGCGAATGACAAGTCTGCTTTGTACAGGGTGAGCCCCCAGGCACGGGGAGAAGACTGGCGAGGACTCGGCCCCCGCGCAGCCGGGCTCACGCACTCCTGCAGTCACCCCCTGATGCCAGCTCCGGCACTGAAACGTCGGCACGTTACAGTGGTACCTGTGAGACATTAAGGTTTCAGGGTTCGTCCTTTTCCCGACAGGCTCCACGAGGCGTGGGAAACGAGGCTGGCTGCACCCTGGAGGAGCGCTTTCCCGCTGGAGCTCCGGGAGGAGAGCTGCACTGCTGCTCCTACCTCGCCGCGCTGAGCGGTCACGGAGCCAAACTGCGGGTCTGTGCCCCGCACTTCCCTCCCGCCGCCGGCGCCGGGCACCGGCGGGCACGGCCCGTACCGCACCTCGGTTCGGCGGCGGCAAAATGTTACTTATCCTGCAGAAGGAAACTACACTTTTTTTTTTAAATCTTGTTTCTGCTCCTCGGCGCCTGATTTTGGAGTGCCGGAGGGAGGGGTGCAGAGAGCCCTTTCCAAGGTATCCCGGGGCATCCCGGGGCGGCTGGACTGCGGCCGAGGCCCGTACGAGGGGTCACAGTGCCATCTCGTGGCCGCTCGTGAGACTGCAGCCTGTGCAGTGAGAGCGGTGCAGGTACCGCTCCCCCCGCAAACCCTGCTTCGGGGCTGGACTGGGGAGTTCGGGCAGGTCTAACACAATTTTTCCCTCGAAATCTCTTTGTGAAACTTTAAATGCTAAGACTATACTTGCAAAACTCTCCATTCCTCTGTTGGTGATGAAACCTATTCCCTTTGGGTATTTACTTAGTTTTAGCTATGTTGTAATTTTATGAATATATTTTGCTGTTCTGGTCTAACAAAATGCAAGATTTTTAGTTTTATGTATGTGAAGCCAACATATAAAACACAGACAGATGAAAAACATCAGTTTATGTTGTCAAAAAGTTCCCTTTGTTTCTGACAGTAAAGTGTTCCTATTCAACATTGCCTGTGTGCAGCCGATATTTTCCTCAGGAACACAGCTTTGTGTATATCTTTTCTATATTAGAAAAAAGGAGATGCTTACTACCAGTCTAATTTCTGAATTAGAAAAGCCGCTTGTAACTTAGATCAAGCATTGCCTATCTTAATTTTCAAACTAAATTTTATTTAATAGTAATGAAAATATATAGTTAGGAAAAAAACCACAGGATTTTCTTTTCTTTTAAAGCATAAAATTAAGTATGTAAGATTAGGATTAAATGCTATCAACAACTAATTACTTTATGGCTATGATTTTGTTAATGGATCAGCAAGGACATACGGGCCTGGAATAAGGAGAACAGTCACAGTTTGAATGTTACACAGTTGCTTTGGGATAGAGGTAAGACAGTATGGCCACTTTCATTCTGGATTGAAGCACATTTTGATGCATTACATGATATAACTTCGAGCTGTGGTCATTGCTGATGCAGTAACCTTAGGTTTCTTTGTAGTTTGTGAGTTCAGAAGATGTTGGTTCCTGCCAGTGGACCTGGTTTTGAGTACTAAATGGCCTTATGCAAAGAGTGGACATAACTAAGTCATAACAAAGCACTTCTTCCCATTATAACCCTTCTCCTACAGAGAGTGCCCCAAGCCCTGCCTAGTGTATAGAATATAGTTCTTGATAGAACAGTGAGCACAAGTCCAATTTTGTTAAAGCACCAAAGATGCAGACAAGGTGAGTCAGGTGAGGGTACGTGATTCTGACTTCATCCTCAGCATCATAAGACACAGTGCTGGCAAGTGGAAAATAATCAAATTCACAAAAACATCATGTAATCTTGCTTTTAGTGTTCTCAAAGCAGTATTTTCTTCAAGAAACATTAAGTCTCCACCTGATAGAAAACTGGGAAAAGTTATGTACTTGTTTCTCTGAACTGACAGTGCCATTGGCAGGCTGATAGGTTTTCCAGCTCCTCAGGAGGTACCAGCCTACTACTGACCTTCACAAAAACCCACTCAGTGACTGCCAGAGCAGTTCTTTTGCTACCAATAGCTACATGCATTCAAGACCAATCAGTAGGAAAAAAACGCTGCCTGTGTTTGAGGAAGTTATGAAATACAAGGATCTGAAGATTTTGATAACGCATTGAAGGGTCCACCTGGAAGGAAAACTAATTTGGAATTTTCCTTCTTATTTTCTAGGCAAAAAACCCTGGCATATTTGAAATTACTAACCCCTGAGCACCAGCAGCACCTACTATCTTAGAGACAGATTTGTAAAATTCCCCAGACAACAAGCATTGTGGTGTACATAACTACCAATAAGATGGAAAAACTTGACTCAGCATGGGAAGGCAGACAGTCTGGAGTGTACCAGGTGTATAATCACAGGACTGCAAAAAAGAAAACATATCAGCTGGTATTAAGCCATTAATGAGGTAAACTCCATTTGGTCCCTCTTCATCAGGAACCACTGCTCACCCCAACCAAAATTAAGAGTTATCAGATTCATCAGCTGAAAAAAGAGTATTTCTCAAGCAAATTTCTACTTTGAAAATTCCCTCTCTTTCACTGAAAAATTCTGAACACAGAGAGAGACCATGCAAGATATCATTAGTATTTATACACTGGATTAGCTGAAGGAAAAAACTATTAAACTGGTAAAATAAAAACATTTTCACCACTAAATCTACATATTTATGTATAAAACTGTATACATACCTTCTCAACAAGCAGACATGTATATATGTAACTCATATTTATGTGACTCAGATATTGTAGTTGTGTACGTCTAATCACTGGCATGCTTGATTCACATTAACAACAAAGACTGTAAGGGCAGCAGAGTATGGTTAGTGTGCTCATTGAGCTGCAAGGAGTCTCAGCTTCCCAAACTTTCTCCATATGTGTTGCTTTATACTAAACAGGGTGAAATATATGGTATTGTATGAAATTTGATGTCACACTCTCAGTCAGATGCAGAATAAAAATCCTTTTGTTTCTAAGAGTTTTTCAGAGTGTTCCAATGCTAAATAATTTGAGAGTTGAGAGCACAAACTGCTACAGGCTGAGCTAAAGAACTAGCCTTGTTAGTTCTTTAAAAACTAGAACAAACTCTCATTCTCAGTGGATCAATAGAGAGGTGATCGTGTAAGTAACCCTGTCAAATGAGTTTCACAGACAAGCTATTTGTAGATGATTTTCAAAGATAAATTTGAGGATATAGCAATCTACTCCCTGGCAGTTCAGGAATGAAAGACACAAAAATAGCAAGCTAAATTTGTTAACTATGCTATTTGTGAGTCTTATTATCCCCATGGTAATGCCATTCAGTCACAGAAATGTTATACATATATATAAATACACGTGTGTGTGTGTATGCATGCGCAAATCATACATATGTGCATTTATGTTCCTACTCACACTTCTGTATCACAAAATACTTTGAGATCCCTGCACCTATCTTTTTTTACCAGTATGATGTCCTTATAGGAAGCATAGGCATCTCTCTATAGTTCTCATCTCACTGAATGCATACATGTCTGAAAGCTTTTCAGGATTAGGGCCAATATGCCATTTTAGCAGCAATGTGCTATCACACATGGCAAGCAGAGCAGCAACTGAATGCTATAATGGCCTTTTGAGCAAGGGGCTGACTCAGCCTCTTCCACAGCCTGTTGTCAAGGGTGTGCAGTCCAACTCCATATTTCCCATTCTGGTGCACCATTCCAGTGGTGACAGGTTTCTGGGTGACTGTTCTGTGGCTCATGATCAGCTGGAGGCTGGCAGAAGGAAGTGCAAAGAAGCTCTGCTCTGCAAATAACAGGCTGAAAAAGAAACCGACGTGAACAGAGAGTGTAAATAAGATGGGGAGGAGTAGAATATCTGCCAAAAACAACATGAGGCTTTAAAGGTCTGGTTTCACTGCTAAAAAGTCCAAGCCCTAGCTTCTCCACCTCTAACTGTACCAAATTTGGTCACAGCTGGTCTCTCTCACTCTGTTCTTTTTCACACATCAATCTCTAAAAGAGGTTATCTCATATCTTTCTGAAGCTTTTAACAAAAGAGTAGTGAATGTGATTTGAAGGAAACTGAGAAACACCATCTTCCCAATAGCACAGCCACTGTCATTTCCAGCACACAGGACTAACCCCATGGTTAGTAGTGACTTGCTAGAAGGAACTGTGGATGAGCCAAAAATGTTACCATGAATAATTTAAATGTTCGGCTTTTAGACATTGTTCTGTCTTGCAATGCTCTGAAAATTCTGCTTTTGTTTATTTTTTGAAGGGGATATGCACTGTTTATGCAATCAGACAAGAACTTGACCCTGGAAACAAACACAAGAAGGACATGACATATGTGACAGAATCCGCTTTCGTACACTACGAAGATCTAGAACATCAGTATGAGTTGTGACAGATCCCATTTACCTCCTTCAGATAGTCTTTCCACGTAGTATGAAACCTAATTGTTCAAATTAGCTCTAGGTGAGATTTTGGCATACCATTTCTATAACTTAGAAGGTCCTCTAATTTTTTTGTAGAATTCCCAGGCTTCTAAAAACCTCCTGCACAAGCATTTATGAAACACCAAGAAATAGAAATAGTGCAAGGAGTGTGTCTGCTTCCCATCACAGTCACCTAAATGAGACCAGTTGTCCAGTAAATAAGGGCTGAAAAAAGAGTACTACAACTTCAGCCTGAATGCTGAAAAGAAGCATGGAACACCCAGTGCCACCGTGACTGTGGGAGGAACTGCTGCAGAGAAACCTTCTGGAATGGAAGAGAGAGGGGGACAACAAACCTAGAGTGCTTCAGTGGGAAGAGATGCCATGGAACTGGGTACTGAATTTTTTTTGTAATATCAACAAGCAGATCTGAAGTCCACTGACCTTGTTTTTGCAGAAACAATGGCATGTGCTGATTTCAATGGAGAACCTAGCAGGAATCACTGTGCCATTCCTCTGGGGACAAAGTTCAGGTTCTTCTTATCTTGTTGAAGTTTCCCTGGATACCAAATGAAGTATTAAGACTTCTGCATATCAATTTCTCTTCAAACTTTCCTAGAATTCTATTAGAGCCTACAGACATTATAGATTGGAATTGGAAATTCAACAGCTCAGAAATCTTACAGATCTAGGCAGTCACCCTTCATTCTGTGCCTGTATTGCTCTGCACTTACATGGAGACTTAGAAGGGAAAAGAGAACAAGAGGAAGGGAAAAGAGAGCAAGGGCAGATGAGGACTTAGATATTGTAAGCATTGATGTGGTCTGTCATTTTCTCTTCTGCTTTAGTAATTTTATATTTCTGTCTATGTTACTGTTCCTCTGCACCTTTGACTTCTGGAAAACTGTGTCAAATAAAACACCATTTTTATGGAATTTTACTTACACTGGTTTTTTATAACTATTTTTATGACACAACAAATGTCATTCCTAATTTCCGTTGCTTCCTAGGACTTTAAAAGTCGTATCACCTACAGGGATGTTTTCTACTTTTGCAGACTGATAGAATAGCTCATCAATATCTCAGTTCTACTTCAGGAACCTTCTGAGCAGGCATCAGGCCCCAGGACAGTGTTTTGCAAGACTGGTAGCTAAATAATTTGCAGTGTCAGCTGGTCTTCAGTCTTTCATATAAGCTCTCAATTCTCATTTCTCAATTGCCTCAAATATAAATAAGTGTTCTGGGTAGCCATATATCCTGTCCAGACAGGCCTTCATCAACCACAGCAGAATAGAGCTCAGTCCTTCAAAATAAACTGTGGCTACCCATGCCTAATACTTAGGTTATTAGAAGTAAGTGGGTTTGTAACATATGCAGATGGTAATGGCTTCATCTCAGAGCTACAGCATAAGAGAAAACATGCCATTGTTTGGATCAATGTAAGATTCATGAAGATGAGATGCAAGCACCATGGCAAAAGTCCAGAAAAAAACATGATGGAGGGTGAGAAGCAGGGCTCGACACGCGAAGAATATGAGTGTGGATCAGGCTGGCTTGAATGGCCTGAGTTCCCAGGCCAAGCCACATAATACAGCCACTCTTGTTACTATAGATAGGCAGAGGAACCATCTGAAAGATTTGGCAAAAGACTCGCAGATCACTTAAAAGACAAATTAAATTTTTGAAAGTTTTCACATTCAGAGTGCCTATTTTCCCAGACTTCTTTTTCAACCAGGTGATATCTTCTTCCAGGCATTTTGTTGTTTTTCCTCCTTTGTGAAGGTAATATTACTTTAAAGCCCACTGTGATTCTCTCACTTTTGCATAATCTGCCTGCTGAATCCCCATGAAATGCAGCAAGATATAATAAAACCTGTTACCCTTTAGAGACAACATTAAGCAGACAAGCAAAAGGTGACAAGTTATCTTTATTGCACTGCTATGTTACTCACTCGTGCCAATTAGTCTTTACTGGATTCATTTGGTGCAATAATATAAAGTGCATGGCATGGAACACATGAAGTCTATCTCTTAGACACAGTTCAGGAAGTTCTTATTATTTTCCTAATAATATTTCGGATAATGTCATCAACATCATTATTAGTAACATCTCTAGGATGGAGCATATAAATGACTTTACTTTAAATCCTGAACAGTTATCCCTAAATTCCTTTTATTTTGAAGAAACAGGGATTTCAGAAAATAAGGAGGAATGCTATACTGAGTCGATTGCAAGGTGATAGTGTTCTTGAATACCACCCATTGTGTCAAATGACTCACACATCTGTCAGGTGTGCATCATTAGCCCACAGAAAGGCTTTTGTACTTGTTGTGTCCTATTAAAAAAAAAAAAAAAATGCATTGTCTTTTGATGTCAATCATGCTGATGGATGGGCCCAAGGTGTTAATGAGTAAGTTTCAAAAAATACTTATGCTCTGCCAAATCTCTGCATCACGTCAGTAGGCTCTAGGCTAGGCAGTTGGAAGTAAAAGAATATTTAGAAAGGACAGCTCTTCTTCTGACTCATTAAAAAATAAAAAAAAAAAAAACCTACATGTTTTTAAGCTCTCCCTACCAATTCTCCTGAGCCCTTTGTGGTTTTTTTATAAACATGATTTAACAACATTGTATCAGTTTACCTAAAACAGATTAACTCCAAGTGACTTTGATACTTCTTCTGTTACACTTGCCTTTACATTTTGCTAAGTGTAAAGTCTAAAATCAATGAGCCAAATTCTTGAGTTACTCCAGATTTTTTTCTGGGTAACTAAGACAGACATCTTAACACATTCTGTTTAGTATGTGTCATGCAACACTTTCGATTTTATTCTGCCATGGAAATAGTATAACACAAAAGTCTCTAAATGTGAGATACAAGAATTGTCAATTGGGGGGAATAAAGTGTGACTCGCAGTTTCTCAGAATTAAACTCAGAAAAGACTGCTTTGCCTGTCCTGTTGTATTTCCTGCAGAGCAGAGCTCAGCATGCCTCCCGTATTTCTCTCTACATACAGCATTCCTTCCAAAGAAGTACATTGTCTTCCTTGCAAGATTGCACATTGTGGTGCACTCTCTCACTAATTTGTTCTGATGATTACTGACTCCAACTAAAACCAGTTTTCCCAGCCACAATCAGCTAAACTTCTAGAGATTGGATTATTTATGACTTTCTTTGTTCCTCTAAGGATCTGCTCACAATTACCTAAACGTTTGAGATGGGCAAAGTGGTGATAACTTTTGGGTTTGTGTTAAATGTTTAGTTTTCAGTATAGAATTTCAAATTACAGAATTACAAATTATTCTGACCAGTTTTATAGTCATAGGAAATTTTTTCTTCTAAGTTTTCAGGAGAAAAAAATACTTTTAAGTTATAATCTATTTCAATAATTTTCATCAGACTGTGAAATTATTGAAAGTGATAATGAAACAATCACTTTTTCAATAACTGTCTTCTACACTTAATTATTAAAATATCATATTCTGTGAAGAAAATAAGCACCCATATTTCAAAATATGTACTGAATAAAGATTCTGATTAACGCTTTTTTTTTCTTTTTTCAAGGCACTAGATTTCTTTAGAACCCAAGACTAGAAGAGAATCTCAGTTAAACCCAGAACTGGCTTCCTTGCAGTTTTTTTATTAGTGAAGCAATGAAATACACTTGTTGTATATGGTTGGACTGAGTCATATATGTCATAATGCACAGCATTGTTCAGTGCACATGTGGTCTGAAAGAAGTCATGTTTTAAAAATGCTTAGAGCTTAATGCAGATAGATCACTGTCAGAATTGAAGATATGTATATATGTGTGTGTATATATATAAAATCAGAGAAAAAGTTTTATAAAATAAATTACTTTTCATGCTGGTGTCTGTCTCTGTTATCTAGGCAATTTAACTACTGAGATTCCTTTTCAGCCTTAAAAAATATAAAGGGGCTGATTAGAACTAGATAACAAATATTTCTACCATATCTTGAAGAAAATTGACATTTAGAGAAATTGTCTCAGCCTGACTCTGGATGAAGAGAGACAAAGTCTGAAAATGTCTAAAATTCAGTTAACCGAAAACAAACTCAGTATATCTTTTGTAATGTCTGATTGTTTTATTTGTTCTGCAGTTTCTTTTCTCTTCTTACTATATTAGCTTAAAACTTAAAACAGTTCTTGAAACTGGAAATGAGATTTTAATTAAAAAAAAATAAAGTAATTCCCTTATATTAGGGTAATTACTGGTGACTGAAAAATAAAAAATGTATTTTAAAAATATTTTCATATCAGTAGTGTCTTGTACATTTTTCACCCTCTCTTCTACAGGTTTCCAGCAAAAAAAAAAAAAAAATCAGGTTTTCAGTCTCATTTCTGTATTATTAATGTTTCTAATTGTTACCAGATGTAGTAGATTAGTTTTTTCTCTGAAGAGCATATGTTAATGACAAACCCTGGCTTGATTGACAGCAATGATAACCAAAGATGCCACCTAAATTGCTTTTTTATTCCTATTGCTAGTATATTTCTCAAAGGACTCAAACCAAAGACTCAAGCTACACACCAGCACTAGCAAGACTGAAAGAAGCACTGAAAATGTTTCTGAGCAGATCCTCAACTAGTGAAACTTGGCAGTGCTCCACTGACTTCTTGTTTTCACTCCTTCTCCTTCTGTCTCGCTTGTGCTTATGTGTGGGCTGCTGCCCTGCCTTAGACATTTTTTTGAGGAACAGACTCACGGCAAGCAAAGCAGATAGATTAAATAGGTAGAAACTTCTGAGCAACCTACAAGAGATTCAACAACAACCTAAAAAAATTACTAAGTACAAAATAATAGCATTTGTGTGTGCCAGAACAGTGGGCTAAATTCTCAACTGCTATAAGCAAGAATAGGTCTATTGCTGGAAATAGAGCTAGACCAGTTGGTATCAAATTACAATCTACTTTTATTTACTCCAAAGAAGCTTCACCAGCTAATGAGGATCTTGCCTATTTTATTAAAATAATCAACATTATGCGCTGCTGCATGTATGACAGTTTTGTTCTGAGAAGAGATGATAAATCTCTCCAAAACCTAATTCTCCTCTTCATAATGGTGTTGTAAACCATAAGTAGTACAGCTTTAAACAATGTTGGCATAAAACTGATACAGATAAGAGAAATATCATCACAGGAAAAATGGAATATCACAGAGTTAAGCAAAAAGATTGGGACTCAACTGATCCTAAAAGCTGTGGCATGGGAGTCTGTAACACCAACCTACTAGACAGCTGTATTTTTTAACTGTAATGAAAAGATGCTATTTTTCTATTGAAAGAGAGGAAGGGAGATATCTAAGAACCAGCAACAATGTCATTGTGGCTTCATTACCCTGAGTTTGCTTCAGATCACAACAAAGGGTTTTTTAACTTTGCTCCCTAATCTGACCCTCTCTCTGTGAGCAATAGCAGTGATGAACTAATGAGGGTGGATGTTTGTTCTCTTTTCTGTAATCTAAATTCTAATCATTGGCACAAGTAATTTTAGGTATTATGTGCCCACAAGTCAATAAAACAAATTAAGAAAGCTTGTGAAGCACAAAACATGGAAGATTTTGAACTGAAAGTTCTCTGTCACTATTTTTGCTTTGTCTTCAATCTGATTTTAAAACTAATTCTTACACAAAACATCTTCTAGTTTTAGTCTTTGCTATTTATAAATTAAAATAAAATTAAGTTAAAAACAAGGAGCAATCTCTGATAAAGAAGAAAGGTAAAGTATACTTTCAAAATTAGTAAAATATTTTAAAAATATTAATAAATATATTAAAAATGCTACTTGACTTTTGTATTTGGCTGAGCCACTGGGGCCCTGCTGTTTGATTCTTTCTTGAAGAATGCTAGATGAGGTTCAAATTGAGCAAGAGTCTCAGCTAGATATTCAGTAAGTCTAGACTTACCAGGAGCTTTTCCTCCAGGCTGAGAGAAAAAACAGGATGATAGACCATGGTTTGAAGAGTTGAATAGAATAAGTTGTTCTAGATTTTGGAGTCAGTCATTTACAGCTCCAGTGGGATATTTTTTCTTTTCATGCAGAGTTTCTTGGCATAGACAGTGAGATGGCAGTTAAGTGTTTTAGTTTTTTCATCAACATTTGTTAGCTTGGAATCATATTGTCACAAACATGAAATTATCATTAGCACTAACTGAGACTCAATTTAAATGGTCCTAAACCAAACCCTTGTCTCGGTTTTGCTCAGTTTTCAGGAACTTGAGGTTTATCCCAGATGACCAGAAATTCTTAAGCAGGAATAGTATAAGGAAGTTGCCTCTTGCTCATGTATAGAAATGGAATTTGACTTTCTAGCTTGGTGCAGTTGAAATTAGGAGATTTCTATGTCATAGTCATTTAAACCTACTAATTATAGGATGTAACTGTTCTGTACAGCAGATGTTATATCAATAGGCAAGCTGTATGACAGAAGGTTTGAGTCACTTGGAGGGTAAAGATCTAATTGCAGTTGGTTGTGCTGTAGATACTTAAAAAATCCATAAGAATGGTAAAACCAGAAAGGTAGATGAGCAGAAGGGAGGAAATATATCACCACATATATCAGTGAAACTGGGCATTTTACTGGGCTGTGGTGGAAGCAATATTTTCATCACAATGTTGTGGGATAGGGGACAGACAACTGCTGAGCTCCCTTGAGACCAATTCTATAATAATAATCTTAGAGAACTAAACATTAGCAATTGAAATAAATCAGTCAAAGGGATGTAGGGTATTTACTATTGTCCAATGTTTTCTGAGGCACTTCAATTTAACTTGCTACTTCTAAATAGAAAAGTAAAATTAATTTTGAGATAACAGACTTAGTGGTGAGAATAGACTGGATATGAGGAAAAACAAAGTATCTTGTTAAAGCTATTATGGTTAAATTGCCTTCCACTATTGAACTAGGTGTCCATTATCTGATAAAAATACTAAAAGCAGCATGAGGTCAGATAAGAGTTAAGGAGCTGGAAGATACAAATAGGCATGCCTACTAAAGGAGTCTCACAGCATCAGTGACCACATCTGAGGGATGAGGAAGCTGGAAGGAACACAAGAGACCTAAGTGATAAGAAAATCACCTAATTCAGAGTACAGTGGTAAGCATCTTGTGGAGTTTTTAGCAGGAGAGAAAATAAGGCTCCCTTTAACTGTGTAAACTGTCACATCTAATCTTTCCCCAAAGAACTCCATTCATTAACCCACGCTAGTAAACTATGGAGTGTGTATTCATGCCCTTGGCATATCTTATATACCAACATTAAGTACAGTTACTTTTGGTTACAAATAAAAAGTTGCAACCCTCAGGTTTGAATGAGGCTTCTGATTTGAAATGCAAGTCGAAATTAACAATACCAGAGTTATAGAAAGTTAAAGAAACACTACCAGAGCTACTTAAACATAAGGAGATATATGAGATAAACATCAATGTACATACAGAGCAGAGACAGAAAGCAGAAGATATAAAATTTGACCAGTATAAAACACAGAGATGGTATCACTGGAAGGTTAATGATACCTAAGCAAAGATAAAAAAGATGGAGAATATGACACAGAAAAATCATCTAGAATTAAACAACAACTTAAATCATTCAAAGAGATAAAAAAATCAAGTGTGAATTTAAAATCAATCAGTCTTTTAAGACAGCAATCAATGTTTAAAAAAAAAATTAAAACTACAGAAATATGAACTGCATTTAGACTTGTCTGGTATCTAGGCTTGATCCAGACTGTCAAGGTTGCAGGGTGTTTTTCATGAGGGTTTGCAATGCAAACTAAACCAGTTGAACATGAATCACAACAGATGCTGCACATTTTATGAATATTTTTTTCTACTATATGTGAAACTTCAGGTAACACCAAGATTCCCTGGCACTTCTGGACGATATAAGTAGCCAGAAACTGTAGCCAGGGCACTCAGTGGTGTACATAGATATTATAGTTGTCAGATAGGGTCAGACTGGTAAATTTGGCAAACCTTAGTACATTGTGCAGCATACCAGGAACAGCCCAAATTACTAGATTTGCACTCATATCACAGAACCACAGCTCCTTCTTGCTTCTTTCTTGCCCTGTGTTATACTCAGTGAATAAAGGAATGAATGACAGCTCTTCCCTTCCCTCCTCTCTCCCACCCACTTTGCCTTCACTTGCTGATGGTGAGATGCATACTCTCTTGAATCATAGCCACCCTATAAGAATACTGTCAGGTTCTGTGGACAAAAATAGAACTTTGTAAATTGTTTTTGTGTAAAAGGATGACTGAATCATCACTGATATCAGTAGATATGGGAACTCATAGCCTATAAACTAACCCTAAGAAATTCTCATCAGTCCAGTATTCTTGGTATTATTTGTACACACGTCATTTTTTATTAAAAAGATCTACTAATTTCAGGGCACTTTTAGGATTTGGAATGACCTCCCAGCAGATACAGTATTGTCATAAATGCAGATTAATCTTCAGAATAACTTCAAGAGCTCATATCTCTGAGGAAGCTTTTTTTCATCAGACTTCCATATTCTTCTCCAACTTTCTATCTTAATCCAATCCTTATCCAGCCTATGGCTTTTCTGAGATCCTTAGATTGCTTTTTCTCATTGTCTCTAAATTTGTTTTCCAATTTATCCCTGATCTGTCTCTCTTACAGAGCCACTGTGAGCACAAACAATCTAACATTCTTCTGCTACTGCTGTACAGCATCAGGCAGTCTCAGTGCTTCATACAATGGATTGCATGGCCAGTAGCCAGGTGCCCAAAAGATTTTACCAACAAATTCCTTCCAAATACTTTGATTCATTCTCATGTGGTAGCCTCATATCTGATAAGATAGCTTTGAGCAACCTTGAGCATATGATACGAAGATAGAAGAATTACTACCTGATCTGTTAAGTTAAAAGAAACACTTTACTGCAAAGCTCAAAAGGGTTGATATTTTTAATTCATGTTACTGCACACATGACTTGTAGTTAAGAATATTCATTTCAACAGGATAAAATTCTGATAGCTCATTTTGGAATTTTTCTCTGGGTGTCCTTGCACTGTTTTGATTCTTCTCTATAGCAGAATCACAAGTAAACATTCACAATCAGATTACACAGCCCAGTGATTCTGAATATTACCTGATTACTTCACTTCCCAGACTGAGGGTACACAATGACATTCTTCAAAACTAATTAGGAAGTACAGATAAAAAGATAGTCAGTAATACTTGGGACGAGGAATATTTTTACTGGAAAAAATCCTGGAAACCAATTTTCTAATATGTGTATCAGAATTATATGATTGACCCTCAGACAAGTTTTAACATAACAACAAAATGTGCAGCCAATGCACACTGGAGTAACACTATACAGGAACAACACTAAGGATCAGAATTAATTCTCAGTTTCTGAATTGATTAATGAGCATTTTCCTTGCTCTGCTTATAAAAAAGATACACTGGAGACAATGTCCAGGTGTTTAAGATGCTGAGATGAAATGCTTACAAAGTTATGAGGTTCCATTCTCACCTTTACCTGAAATCTGTGGCATTACTGTGGACAGGTGGGTGATGCACACTGTGTTGCATTGCAGTGAATCTTATGGGACAGGGTAGTTAATTCTGTAAATAAACGACACTTTGTCAAGAAAGCCAATTAAAAAAAAAGTGTAATTGACTGGGAGGAGCAACAGCCTTCAAGAAAGACCAAGAGAAAATGATGCTCTAGAGTTGGAATGTTAATTAAAAGTTCAATTAAAGTCTAGAAAATTCTGAATCACTGGTCTTTGGAGTTTTTCCTCATTTGCACTTAGGAAAGTTTGCTTGCCACAAACTAAGCTTTGATAGTGTACTATACAGGAATATAAAATAGATGTAAAAACACCTCTTAAATCTTGATTTAAAAAAATCACATTTTTTTCTTCCAGGGAAAAGTATTGAATAACTTCTGCCTCTGTGATTTTGAATTCCACATTTTTAAGAAATAAACTACCCAATATCAAATTAGACTAATATCAAAGGACTATGTCAGATTCAGGCCTGATACAAATAAGTATGGTTCCGCTTTTGCCAATAGACTGCTTTAAAATTGGTGTACCTTTATTTCTATAGACTATCAAGATGATTTTTAAGCATGCTAAATTAAGTGGTGAAGAAACTCCTAACAAAATGTTCTCTTTGAAAACCTCCACTGAAATACAAGGAGTGGGTAGCTCAAACTGCTAGGTGAATGTGATATGAATTACTTTAAGAAGATACAGTGACTCTGAAATTATCATCAATTAGAGTTGCCAAATTAAGTAAGAAAAAATAATGGACAAGATATGGAGGTGGGAGTTATGGAGATATAGTTACTACTAAAAATACAGGCAAAGCTGTAAAGGCATCATGACACAATTCTTAATGATTTGCTTATTATTCAGCATCTGTTAAAATATCAGGATCTTTTTTTCCTAGATCTAATAGCTGGTAAATAATTTTTCTGCTGGTCTCAGTACTGAGTGGCTTCATTTAATGCTACATTTTTAATGTGATAGTGCTAAAAAAGAAAGAAACGTTGTTAAAGAAGAGAGATGGATTTGATGAGTGGACTGTTAGACGGATAAGGAATTGGTTGGAAGTGGCCACAGTTCAGAGTCCCAGTGGACATCAGTGGCAAGTGGTGTTCCTCTGGGGTCTATATTGGGATCTATAGTGTTATTTAGGATCTTCATTAGTGACATAAACAAAGGGATTGAATCCACCCTCAGCAAGTTTGCAGATGCTTCCAAGCTGAGTGATGCTGCTGACACACCTGAAGGATGGGATACCATCCACAAGGACCTGGACAAGCTCAAGAAATGGGTCCATGGGAATCTCATGACGTTTAACAAGGTCAAGTGACAGGTGCTGCCCCTGGGTTGGGGCGTCCCCTGGTATCAATACAAGCTGGGGTTGAACATATCAAAAGCAACCCTGCTGAGAAGAACTTGGGGATGCTGGAGGATGAGAGGTTGGACATGAGCCAGCAATGTGCACTTGCACCCCAGAAAGCCAAACATATCCTGGACTGCATTCTAAGCAACTTGGTCAGTAGGGTGAGGGAGGGGATTCTGCCCCCTACTCCACTCTGGTGAGACCCCACCTGAAGTACTACATCTAGCTCTGAGGTCCCCAACACAGGAAAGACATCAACCTGTTGGAGTGAGTCCAGAGCAGGGCCACCGAGATGATTAGAGGGATAGAGCACCTTTCCTATGAGGAAAGGCTGAGACAATTGGGATTGTCCAGACTAGAGAAGGCTTTGGGGTGACCTCATTGCAGGCCTCCCTCCTGAAGGAAACCTACAAGAAAGTCAGAGAGAGACTTTTTACAAGGTCCTGGAGTGCCAGGACAAGGGTTAATGGCTTCAAACTGAAAGAGAGTAGTTTTAGATCAGGTATTAGGAAGAAATTCTTTACTGCGAGTGTGGTGAGGCACTGGTTCTGAGCAATCTGGTCTAATAGAAGGTGTCCCTGCCCACAGCATAGGGGCTGAAATTATATAATCTTTAAGGTCCCTTCCAGCCCAATCCATTCTATGATTCTATGAACTTATTACTTACCAAATGTATCTTATATGTACATGTATAGTCACCAGGCATATTTTGGCAACCTAAATGAATTATTTTAGGATCTATCAATTTCTATATCCCTCGGAACATATCAATTCTATGTCAGTACTTTTATTAGTTGTCCAGGATTCTTAATCGAAGTTTATCATGCACTTTATTATGCCACTGTCTGCTAAAGACAAACACAAATCTTGATTCTTTTGAATGGTTTTACTTTTTCCAGATATTTTCTCTGCTATAAAAAAACTTCTATAAAAAAAAAATTGTCAACAGTTTATTTATTAAAATACATACCCAGAGACTTGTATTAAAAAGTTATGCTCAAAATTTTGCAATTTGGGTATCCAAACTAGTAAGCTTCTTGGGGCAGAGACTATCAGAAGATTTTATTTGTACATGGTGCTTAGCACAGTGAAACCCTAGTTTTTGACTGAAGCCCCTGAGTGCTACTGTAATAGAAATAATAAACGATAATAATAATAATAAAGTCTGCTTATTAACTTGACAGGCAATTTTTGAAATAATGAGTCATCAAGGAAACTAATTTTTTTGAAATAAGCAATTCAACCATTTCCTCTCATCACAGATAATATACATCTGTCTTCTATGCTGTTTGCAGAAATTCTGTGGATATGCTGTGTCTTCTCATGAGAAAATTGGTTCATGAAATGGAACAATTTTTCTCAGACTCATGATTTCTTCTTTATTGAGGGCCAAATTGAGCCTGTGTTCAATTGCCCATGTCTGGGACAGCAAGTAGTTACAGCACCTCCAGAGTAAGCTGGGGAAAAAATTGTGACTCAGAGAGTTCCAATCCCTTTCTCAGCCTCAGCTGCCTACTTGCTCCAGAAAGAAAGTAACCTGCAAATGCTCTGTAGTACAGACTATTTACCACCCCTGCCAGCTCAGCTCAGCTCACTGCCATGTTGAGGAGCGAGAGCCAAGATTCCTTTCACACCCTCCTCATGTGTGCAGAGGACTTGAAAAAGAAAGGAGCTCTTAGTGAAAAGCCCTCATTCTCCGTCCTGTGGCAAATTCAAAATCTATGGAGGCCATGTGGAGACATAGTGCTTCAGTAAGGATGGATAAACCTAGGCATCAATCTGACCCTTCAGTATCAGCTAACAGCAAGTAATGAAGAAAAAAACTCCCCCAAAGCAGGAAATTTAAATCCTTCTTCTACCTAATCAAGATCATCCTGAAGTAGGGAGTTAGGGATTTTTGTCTTTTTTGTCCTTTTTTTTTTTTTAAATTTCTCTTTTACTTGAGGAACTACTTAAGACATATATGAATCTTAAGCACACTGTTATGTTGGTATGCAGGCATGTTTCATTGGCAATATTCTGTGGTGAAGCAATAACATTTCTAGCCTTTTCTTTCAGAGATTTTAGAGTTATCAGTGGTAAGTGCAGTGACTTTGATTGCCTTTATTTGCCATGTGGATCCATATTAATGACTAAACAAAATAGTCAGATGATTTGACCTCTCTCAAAAACATCACCTCTGATTTTGGATCAAAGACATGTTTAGCAATATCCAGAGTCCTCATGCATCTACACCACACAATTTGATATACTCATCATCAATCATATGCCATATGATTAATTTGAGTCGTTATGAGTAATGTCTATCACTGCAGTCCTGGCATGAATAATTATTTTTCTGCACCCTGCTGAGATAACTCATTTCTCACAAAGATCTGCAATTTTATATCTGCATAAAAAAAAAGATGAAGCAGCAATAGTTTGTTAGAATGGTATAGTCGATTCAATTTTTTTCATAATAAACTTTTTTATATCCTAGGATTTGATAACTACTTCAAAGAAAAACATGTGAAACAGACCTCAAGAGATTAGAGGTATTGTCTTTGCAATTACCCCTGGATCTTTCCATCAACATGTGGGATTTGTGTATCAAAAATAGTAATGGGGACTTTAGAGCTTGATGGTTTCCTGGAGATTGTACTGCAAATAGCAATCACAGAAACAAAGTCAGGTCATTCTGAGGAAGACATAATAACACAGGATCAAAAGAAGACGGAATTTAACACAGACACAAAAGAAAAATCTTGTCAAAGGTAGAGACTGAGAGTCAGACTGGAGAAAGAAGGGACAAGGCAGACATGCAAGAGCTGGGAAGCTAGTAAACACAGATGACACTTGCAAACCAAAGTGTATTTCATAAGTGCAAAACAAACTTTACTAGTAATTTTCCTTGACCAGAGATGCAGTTTGAATGCCATCCAGAGGTTTCACCCTTGTGTGTCATCAGCAAGTTCCTCCTTTGGGAACTGGTGCTGCCTTGAACAACAGCCCTGGTGAGAGCAGCACCAGGTATCACACACACAGGAGTGAGAGCAAGTTAACACTGACCCTGCTTGTGTCTATCATTATGTCAAACAGTAACAAAAAACTCAGGTTCTCTATCTTCCAGGCAAGTGCTCAAGGAACTAGATAGCTATTTTTGCTCTAACTCGAAGAACATTTAAGTATGACATGTGAAGTGAAAAAGAGCTAACAGAAGAGACTGAGTTCTCAATTTCAAAATACTCTACAGTCTGGCAATTGAGTTTCTTCTTACTATAGGGATGAAAAAGACTTACATTTTCTAGTCTTCTAACAGCAGAAGAGGAATTTGAGCCCAGGTTTCCCACAGGCTGCATGAGAGCCCTTACTAGTGTGCAAGTGAGTAAAGCAGACAGTGCCTTCTGCTGTGTGAATCCAGTCTTTGAAGCCATAACAAGACATTCTGGCAGTTGGGGCAGGATGTCACTTTAATACCATCCTGCCTTCTTTCCACATGCACATAGAATGAAAGAGTAGAAAAACATAAGTGGCAAAAGCTTCTTACCTTTACTATCACATAAACGGCTACTCAGAAAGTCACCATATGGGCCTCTTGCCCCAGACTTGCTATAGTTTTCCTTTTCTTCTTTTTTTTTCCCCTTTTTTTTTTCTCCCTACTGAAACTGCAGTTCATCAGCTCTTCTAAAACTTGAATAGACCAAGCTGTTTTAAACACATCCTCTAGTGATTCAGCCTTAGTATCATGGCTCTGGTACAAATTCTGCCTACAACTGTTAAGGAAAGACAGTTTCCTTCTTTCTTGGCGTGTCTCTACAACAGCATCCCTTCCCCCCAAAAACACTGACTGCTTCATCCTTCTCTTTTATACGATATGAACTTTTATACAAGACTTAATCCTTCACTTCAGATCTTCTGAAAATAAGCCTGTCGTTTTTCAAATAATAAGCCAGTATCTTTCCTGCAATTACTATCTTATTCACTGTTATTCTAAAGAGTCTTGTGTATAGGGGCATATTTTCTGCCATACTTGCACTTCTGACTGGTTTCCCTAATAGCTTCAGTTAGTTTAATTACATGTATTTGTATTATTAGTATTAAATCAGCATCTGTATTAATTTATTTTACTATATATATATATATCTTTCCCTTATTCTTCACATAAAGGTAAACACAACTATAGATGTCTCCTTGAACTTACTGATTCTGAAACAGCAGGAAGCAATCGCACCTGTGGTTTTTTGTATTGTCAGAACACCAGTTCTGAGGCCTGAAGATGAACTATCGTATTTATGGGTAGAAATGTTGAATTCCTGAAACATTGGGGAAAATAACTCGAATAGAGTCAGTTCTGCATTTTAACAGCCTCCCCTGAACTCTCAGATAAGGGATTTGAAAAAAACAGCAAAGAAGTTTATTATATTTTGTAATGTATTGGTAGATGTTAAGGTCAAAAAAGACCAATGGGTCACTTAATGAGTTCTTTCATACCTCATAGTCCAATAAAGGTAAATTTGCATTGAGGTAATTATCTTTGTAATTAGACTACTCACTCCCTGCCACAATTTGCATGAATCATTCTTCCCATTAAATAAGTTTTCTCCTTTCTGAATTGAATTTGTCTGACTTCAGCTTCTAATCACTGACTTGGCCATTCCTTTCTCATATTTTCCTTCACTCTATGAAGTTATTCACACTAGAAGCCACTGCCCAATTTTCTAACTGATATACACACTGTATTATTTTATTTTATCCATTAGTGTTCAGCATCTCTTTAGTCCTGCTGGTAACCCTTTCCTGTATTTAAACAAGTCTTTTCTTATAAATGACCCGGTTACTTCTATGCTGCTGCTACTAATGCTTTCATAAAACCACAGTTGCCATTTCACATCTGCCCAGACCAGTAATTATGTTGTGATTAGCTGAGTCTTCCTTACCATCACAATAATCCATCAAAAATGATAATCCAATCCTCATTTGACTACCTCCCACACACACACAGCTCAAAATAGCCTGGATTTGATAAGCTTCCAGGTGCCCTGCAAAGATGAGAGAACTTTTAAGCAAGGTTCAAGAAACACTTGTCAGAGTGGTTGAAGGGGTAAAAATGAATAAGTCAAGATTTTTAGCTCATTGGATTTCTCCTGGAACAAGTTACTGAAATGGTAATTTTTGTAGAAACAGTGTCATACTGCACAACAGCGAAGTGGTAAGTTACTTTCTTAAATAGCTTTAGATCCAAGCAAAGTGAAAAGAACAAAATTTACAGAGTCACACTAGGGAATTAGCCTTAATGTAAGTAGAGTTATGTTTCCTTTATAGCCAAAATATGACTGACGAATTTTCTATTACATAAATGGCTTAGATTTTTTTTTTGCTCCCTATTTTATTTGTGCATGTCTCCCTTCAGCCTTTGGACCTAAAATTGTCTAGGTCATTTTTTTTTAATGTTTATTCACTACACAAACAAGAGAATGACTATCGTAAATTTAATAAAATATTAAATTCAAATTTTAGGAGACTGAAAAAACAAACAGCTTTCAATTCCCAAATCATGAATATCAACATAGCAGTTTGCTTCACAGTGTCAAGATTTGAATTCAAAACACAGACAAAGATTCCCATCCCATGAATAAATTACTATTTGGAATGGAGGAGAGAAAGAGGGCAATGATCATTGGGTTACCAATTCAATAATCCCATATCACACCATCATGTTCAAATTCAGAAAGCAGTAGCGATGTCTTTGAACTAAGTATGCATTTTTCTTGTGTAGTCACTGGTTATTACAACAATTCCCAATATGTTTAATAGCTTTATTTTTTTTTTAATGAGATCAAAAACATAGGAACAACTTCACCACACAGGTATTCTTTAACCTGCAATTTCAGATATTAATCAAAGACTTTAGTTTGCATGTTTGTTGCATTCTTGTAGCACTTATACCTTCAGTCACCTGACTTGTATCCATCTAGTTTCTCATCACCAGCAAGTACAGGGGAACTTCAGCACGGAAGTCTGATCTAGCTGAGTGTTGGAGAAGTCTGAATCTCCTCTCCATGGACCAGATTTCCGCTTTTTTAGATCCTTCCCACATTGCAGGGATGCTACTTTGGCATCAAAATG
Source organism: Corapipo altera (assembly GCF_003945725.1). Lineage (NCBI taxonomy): Eukaryota > Metazoa > Chordata > Aves > Passeriformes > Pipridae > Corapipo > Corapipo altera. The sequence goes on along the minus strand of NW_020884878.1, from coordinate 23,824,300 downwards.
AAATTCTTTCATTTATTTCAGTTTTCTTCATTCCAGCATGGAAATGAAGCAAAAAGAGGAATCAGATGTACCAGCAGATTTCACCACAGGGAAGGATTTTCTAGTGCTGATTCCATATTGATCCAGAAGTTTAAGTTCCAAAACCTCAATAAAATGTTTCTTTAATTTTCTTACCAGTCCAGTGTTGCTGCCTGACTGCTCGTTTTCCACCCTTCTCAACATAGGCAATGACATACTAGGCGATCTGAAGGAAAAATATTGTGAACTTGACCTGTATACAGGCAGAGGAGAGTTATTTCTCTTGTCTTAGGATGGATATCTTGCATATGGAAAATCATCTTGAAGTACATACAGGAAAGAACTGTAAGAACCCAGTATAAACTCAACATAGCAGTAAATATTATTTTAATTTCTGTATTAAAATACTAAAGATTGAATTGATTCCATCTTAAGTGTCTATGTGAGGTTACTCAGAGGAATTTGGGAAGTGTCTAGACTGTCAGACATGATTGCCCCAACACTCTGTGCTGCAGAAAGCCCCCAGGCTTCACCATTTTTCTTTTGTTTCTGGATTTGCCTGGAAAAGTGAACATGCAGGCAGCAGGGAAACATGGTGACATTCAGCAAGGGTACTAGACTGAATAAGTAAAAGACCAAGACCTTGGGACATCTCACAGTGTCCACTTACAGTTTGTACACAGCTACACCGAACCTAGTGTTCCCCCATGCTGAAGAAAGAGAGAGGAGTACCTGGAAGAAACATTCTGATCGGATTGACCTCTGGTCCAACTCTCTGAAAATTTGTAACAGTAAAAGGAATTTACCTTTTGCCTTTCCAAAAGAATTGTTAACATTGATATAAGAACTGGTGTTTCTTTTGTCATAAAATAAAACTGGATAGCAAACATTTTGTTTATCTATTTTAATCACTTTGTTTTAATGTACCCTGAAAAGCATTTATGTATGTGTGTTTATGTATATATGTTTAGTGGTTTTAACAGGGAAAAAAAAGTCCTTTGGAAAACTTTACCTATGATAATATATTCTTTGACATTAAACATCTACTTCATGCATGCAAAACATTTATATTTTTAATAAAACATCAAGATTATATTTTTTAATATTTTGAATCATTCTACATCCTGATTTTTACATGGGACAGAGTTCATTTTCATCTCAGTGGTTGGTAGAGTCTTGTGTTTTCTGGATTTGTGCTGAACACAGGGTTGATAATATAGAGATGGTTTTGTAATTGCTGAGGGGTGCTTACAAAAAGACAATGACTCATCTGCCAGCAAGCAGGCCTGGGGTGCTCAAAAAGTTGAGAGGAGATACAGCCAGACAGCTGACCCCAGCTGACTACAGAGATATCCCACACCATGTGGCATCACATTCAGCATTGAAAGGTGGGGAAGAGAGGCAACATTGGAGTGAGGGGGACATTTGGAGTGATGGCATTTTTGTTCCCAAGTAACAGCTACGCATGATGGAGCCCTGCTTTCCTGGAGATGCCTGAACACCTGCCTGTCCATGGGAAATAGTGATTTAATTCCTTGTTTTGTTTTGCTTGCATGCATAGCTTTTGCTTTCCCTATTAAACTGGTTTTATCACAACCACAAGCTTTCTCACTTTTTTGATTCTCTCCCCCATACCACTGGTGGTGGCTACATGGTGATTAGTTGACACCTGGGGTTAAACCATGACATTTTAGTAAGAATTTGTATATTAAACTCACTTTGTGGAAAACTAACCAGTCTGAATATCCAAGGTCAGGTGCAACATATGCTGTGGCTTTTAAGGTGCAGTCTCTGAAATGTAGCAATGGTAACTGAAGCTTAATTTCAGGGAAATATTGATTTTTTTTTCTCACTTCTCGTTACAAACTGGCAAAATACCATGCCTTTCCATGGACAGTAGTAAATATGGAAAAAATCCAAGCTGTTCCTAAACATTTAAATTTAAATGCAGTCAGATCAGAGGGGAAAAAATCTAACCCTAACTAATTTCATCTGAGTTTATTCCAGGCCTGTAAGCTTCAATGTAGCCCAGCTTTTGTTGCTGTGGTGTACCAGCTGCACACCTGTACTTGGGGTCAAGGTCAAACAGAGAATAATATATTAGGAGCATCCTGCATGCTGGCTATTCAAGATGGAATGTGCCAGAACAGAGATCTGCTCTGCAATAAAGGCTCTCAAAGACTGAGGTGAGGAAGAAGAAAAAAAAAATAAAATCAACCCAAAATCAACCTATAATGGCTTATGGTCTAGACTCTTTTCCTTTATTATTTTTCCTTGCGTGTTCTTGAACCTCTTCCTATTTTTCCCTTTCTCCTTATTTCTAAGAAATGTTTGCTCCTAAAAGAATCAGTAACACATGAGCATTGGAGAAAGCTGGATTTGTTTTTCAAATGTATCTTGTGAGGATTCAGTAATTGCTGAAAACCAAATCATTATTAATTGATCTGTATGATACAACAAGCTTTGGTACTTTCCTTAGTAGTTCTCTGGTTCTCTTATTCTGCACCTGTGGTTTAGTATTTTAAGGTCTCAACATCTACACCTTTTAATTCTGCTGTGAAATGTTCTGCAACTTTACTTTTCTGTTACCACTTTGTGTTTTGCAGACAGTATTGATTTAATTTGCAGGCTTTCCAGCTTTCTAGAGCTACAGTTCTTCATTTTGCAAACTTTTTATATTAATATATCTAAATTGAAATTGAAAATTGAAATGTCACACTAGTAATACCAGCTTCTATTTAACATGTCAGAAATGTAGTTTTAAAGCTGGGTACAAAAAAAAGACATTCTGATTATTGATATTTAACTGCAAAGAATATAAGACTGTCATTATTTACAAGTGGTTTATTACTTTCTTTTATGAACAGGTTTTAAGAACATTGTTAATTATATACTGTATGAGTGCAAAAAAAAAAGCCTCTACTTATACATTTTAAATGCCCCTTTTTCTATATAATTACCTTTAAAGTAACATGAGCATTGCTGCATTACATTAAATTTATACTCTGATATGTTCTCTGAATGTGCTATAAATGCAGAGGTTCTTTCTTTCTTAATAGAATTTCACTTTTCTCCTCTAGAGTTTCAATATTTCAGAGGTCTTTTCATTTGATTATACATGCAAATCACTTGGGAGACTTAATACACTTAGTTAAAAATTACTCATTCCTGTAAAATGAATTTAACAATCTCATCTACAGCGAAGAAGACTTTCAAAACTGTTTCCAATTCCTCCACAGATTTGCTCTGCTTCCCTTGAATATAGATCCTGCCACACAGCCAAACTGAAACCTGTGCACTCCTAGGTCACAGACACATTAGTGTTTATGGGAAATACAAAGCTTAAGTTGCCTTTGAATATTTCACTCTCCCTGATTTGAGTTTGAATTATATCACAAATCAATGAAAGCCAAACTGCAAGGGAACCATGGCTAAATACAGTTAAAGTCTACAAATACCATAATAGAAAACTAAAAGCCCAGCGCTGAAGGATAAATATACTACTGAATAATAAACTAATGGAACCTTTGAATACTTCTCATTGGAGTACCACAGAAGTAGAAAAGCTTTTCAAGGGAGTCTAATCCAATAGAAATGTAGATTTAATCAGGTAATACAAGTATGGCAAAAATCTGAAGACAATTTCTGACTCCAAAAAGTCCAAGAACGACTAAACCTAGAAAGTCTCTGGCAGGAAATTGTTAGGTGCTCAGAATGTCAGAAAACAGAAGAAAAATAGCAATTTAATTGATATTATTATGTATAACTTTTCTATGAGTGTCAGATAATATACCATTATTCCTAAATTCCATTGCTTCTAAAGTCCTCAGATTACATGTCTTTTTTTTTCTTTTTAATTTTATTTTGGAAAGACCTCATTTAATGAGAAAAAGTCTTAAGACAATCTTAAAGCATATCCTACAAAATATAAGGGGAAAAAAATTAAGACCAAATCCAAATATTTTATTTATAAAGATGAATTTATCACATATGTAGAGGTGTACTTCATTATTTTAAGAAATTTTAATTATGTCATGATTCATAATTTTGAAAAAGACTAGCTGAACATGCTGACATTTTAAAGACAACAGGTTAATTTTTTTACATCTTAATTTACTTTTCTCATACACAAACACTACTAAAATAGTATAAAAATAAAAAAGTGTCCATTCCTGACTTCAGGAACTATGTACATGTATAAAAAGATATAACATGAGAAACACTTGTATTTTGTATTTCCAAAAACAAAATTAAGCCATGAACAAGATAATGATGAAAAATTCAAATCCAGGACAGAAAATGGACAGGGGCAAGCGACAGTAGTCAATTCTCAATAATTTGAAGACTACTTGTGAGGACATTGAATATTATACTCAATTTTTTTTTTAACATTCAATATTTTACTGAGTATTTCAATCTAAATTTTGCTTACTGACAGAAAGTTTAAAACAGAAAAAAACTCATATACCACTACATATGCTGTTGATTTGTTTTTCTGCAATTTCTGTAACAAGTTTCAAACATAGTGAAACCACAGTATGTGGAATTAGATCTTCTCTTCCAGTTACCCCATGCCTCCAGGTTCCAGCCTTTGCTATTGTTCTATTATTTCTCCAGATTTTTTTACCTCATGTTATATTACATGCTAATAGCAGAATTGATGTTTCCCATGTCGATACACCATCTTCAATAAATTGTAAGAATGTAAATTGTTCATATTTACCTCTATAAAATAAGAAACCCATGTTGAGGAAAAAAAGTCAGAGGTAATAGCTTAGAAATGTTCAACAAGATAAAGGTTTAATTTTTTAACATATTTATGAATAAATAAATTCAATAGGAGAACATAATCACTTTCATTAGAAAGCTCCATAGAAAGGCAAATGTTTTGTTAAATAATGCCATCCTCCTAGAAAATGGCCCAGTCTCTGGTTTCCAATGGCCCATCAGCCAGCACTAGAGTTGTTCCACATACTACGTAGTACAGGATTTCCTCTGTTCACTCCTTTATCTCTTGTAAAAAGCATATGGAACTTGACTTCTTATTTTCATTTTTTACAGGTAGCTAGACACTTTTCTCAATGATAGATTGAGCTTCATGCTCAATGGATCTATAATTGGATGCCTTGGATCTGTTGTATACATACCATCTGACTTACCCCCCACAAGCACAGACTATTTTGTCCTCAACATCCATACAAACAGCAGGGTACATTCCAACAGTAATGGCTCTGATTTTTCAACATTCTTTAAACAATGCTACATGAGGGGATGTGATGGTTTGAAACTCCCAAGAATCTAATTTTTAAGTTCAAGCTCCCCCTCTCCCACAGTTTGCCTTTGTGAGAGAGTTTAGTGATGGTATGGACTTGATATCTTTTTCACTTCATGTGGAGAGTTTTCAGACAAAACATAGCCATTCGTTATTGGGGAAAGGGGAAAATATTTAGAAAGGTTTATTTACACACACATATATATTTACATTAAATTAAATTTCTCTTTTTCTTCAATGAAAGTCCAAGAAGAAAAAAGTCTTTCTGTCACTCCTCAGGCCACAGTTCCTTCATTTCAGTTTTTGTGGCACTAGTTAGTGTCCTCCATTTTTCTCAAGGGCAGCAGATTTAAATATAGCAGTCAGGATTTTTGTTCTTACTTTGTGGAAATTTCAACCCTGAGCCCGAGCCTTCGGGGATTTTCCTTGTAGATCTTCACTCCTCTTGGATTAGAACATTGAAGGCAGCTTTCAGTTCAGTCTTACCAAAGCTTTTTTGCTCTGTCTCAGCTCAGCAGTTTGATAGGAGCAGCAGCAGCAACAGCAGAGGGCAATGCCACCTCCTCCGCATTCCGTCCTGGTTCAGCTCTCAGGACAAGTCCGGGTTTTTCAGCCCCTTTCTCTCTCTCTCTACCTGCTGCTGCATTTTGGGACTCCCTAAGGGTTTGGAAGTCCACCCCTCCTCTTCAAGGAGTCTCGGGGGTTTGGGAAAGTAATACAGTCTTACCCCAAACCAGCTCTGTTGAGTTTTCCTCTGTTTTGTTGCCAGCTCTCCCTCCTGCAGGAACATCTCTGTGTCTTTCAGCCGGCTTCACGTTATCTCGTTGTTACTGGCTATCTTTTGGCTTTTAGCCATCCCTGTCTCTGTTCAGGACTGCTCTGCTGCCGCTTTCTGTGTCTTCTGCTGCTGCTAACAGTAAGGAAACTTTTCCAGCTCTTGATTACAGGACCCGGTCCAGCTTTGACACTATACCAGATCTCCTGTAGCCTCGGCTGGGGGCTGGGGGCCCTTGGCCCCCAGAGGGGCTCACTGGCTCCCTGCCTCCTTGTGGTTCAGATCATGGCTATTCAACCTTCTACACTATCTTCACCACCTTCTCTTCCATTTCTGTGGGCATGTAATTTCCATAGGGCGCACGTGGACTATTGATTGGTCCAGTATTATCAGTCGGGCAAATCATTACTACCTTAGAGAAAAGGTTTTTCAAACCACCACAGGGGGTTCATGATCTTATATAGGTTTGTGTGTTATCAATTGTGGTATTATCTTCTGAGATGCCAAACTCTTTCTTCACATAGATATCTTCATGCTTAACAAACTAAAGCCTACATCCTGTGGTAGATTTCATGTCTTCAACATACTCAAACTGCTCAGTGTGTCTAAAAGATAACTGAATCATTCTGGAAAAATGTCACTGTCCGATATTATGAGTGTTATGGGCCTGTGTCAACATCCACTTCTAGACAAGGACCATGATTCTCGGGAATGATCCCATGTTAATCACCTGCAGATGCAGTTACAACATCCCTCTTCTTGCAGATTAGTTTCCCAGCATCGTTGTACAGTGATCTTATGTATATATTAATGGGGAAAAATAAATTTGCAATGCGCACGATCATTTCCTTGGAGAAAGGACAAGAAGGTAACAGTATCAGAACAGACTGGACTACCCCTTTCTATTCTAAAAAACACGTCTAGGGCCCAAAAACATTGACCAGAGTCAGTGTTACAAAATTCACCATGGATCAATAAAGAACTATGTCATTTTGATATGCTAAAAAATCAAATTATGTTACCATTAATGATACTATTAAAAATATCACCTATTTTTAGGTGATGTTTTACAGAACAGGAAAACTAGCTTTGGACAGGGAGTTGGTTTCCTCACTGAGAAGCATCAGTGAGAACTGAAAGGAAAATTTTCCCTCTCTAAATCACACTTCAGCAAACTTCAACTGTAGTTCTTCTTTCACCTAAAGAACACCAAGACACACTACTCCCTTCCAATTTTTACAGAAGTTGATTTTAAGGTTTTCTATTTGCATGCAAAGAGCTTGAAAGAAGTGAGTCTGCTTTGTCTGAAGAGTTAACTTTCCTGTTCTGAGAAAAAAAGTAAATCTTGCAAATGAATGGAAAGAGAAAAAATACACCTCAAAATAGAATGTCAAAATTATCCACCTGTATTAGATTCTTTGGTGTAGAGGCATAACCTGAGAAAACACATTTTTCCCAAGGAAATGGCTGTAGTCATTTAATCACCTGACAATTTTTTAATTGTTCTTCCTTTTCTCCCTTTTTATTTAAGTTCTGATATTATAAAAAAATTTTACATTTTATATTAAGAAATATTTAATTGGATTTGTTTATTTCACATTATTCTGTGAGTTTTAGTGGGGGTTTTTTAAAGTAGAACAAGTTATTTCTTGGTGACCTCTGGATAGGAAACAAGGGACTATTAATGGGTGAATGAGTGTCACTTGGTTGAGGATAAAACAGATAACCCAATCATTTCTAAACGGACTACTATCTGTTCTGAGAAAGTGCTAACAGAACTAAATAGAGATGATCAGAAAAATGAAAGAAGAGTACATATTGGATACTTTCAACTTGCCCACTACAGCACATTGTACTTTTGAATTTATGGCAATTTGTGACAAGCTAGGATCCCTTCAAATGAAAAAAAAAAAAAAAAAAAAAAAATGTTAAAATTATCAGTATGTTCTAGAAGATATACTGGAAATTTCAACAAATGAGCTGCAGTCAGAAAGTAGTATATAAAAGCTGTTGGTATTAGAGGAAATGGGTCTATAAAAGGTAGAGAAATAGATACACCAAAAGTGTTCAGGACAGAGAAAAAGTTTCATAGTACATGAGCACTTATAAAATGAAAATGACAGATTCTAGTAGGAAAGGGCTAAAATAACTGAGAGGTAAATTAAATTTAAAAAAAAACCCTGCAGCTGAGTTTAAAGGACTTATAATAAAAAATGCAAGAGCAAAGATCTCATAACCAATTAATTCAATACTTTATAACTATTTTATTTGTGCTTTGTTTATAGCATAAAATTGATCACCTCTGTCTACTTGTGACTAAGAGCTCAAAAACACTGGGTGATAGATTATGCTCAGTTTAATATACCTCTAGGACACTTCTGCAGCCAGCCATAATTCCTTCCACCTCTCATGCTCCATCCCACTGTATGTGATCTACATGGGTAACCATACCGTTTCTATCCAAGGAAGTGACTGTGTTCAGGCCACAGTAACTGACCACCTTTGTTTTCCAACCTCAGTGGTCGCACAGCTAACATATGGAAGACTGTTGTTGTTCACATGCTTATACTGTCCCTACAGACCTTCCAAAGGGAGACAACAGAAGCATCTCTTGGTGCCACCTTTCCTGTTAATGAATGTGTACCGTCTATCAAACCCAAGTTTATGCCTGTATGATACCAAACGGCTTCATGCCCAGTTTTCTACAGAGTTGTCGTGAAATGTACTCTGAGTTAATAAATCAATACAAAGTATCTATTTTAATGAGGCAATCTGAGGAATACAAAATTAATATCTACATGCAGTAGTAACACAATGTAAGAACTAGGATGCTTATGCACCTTTCAACAAGTTTCCTTGTGTCTGTTTTGATACTATCAGTACTTAGAAAATCACATCTCTTTTTCATAGGATATTTGTCTGGCCAATACACAGGGTAGAGGAAACTAAGACATCGTCTATAAAACACTTTTCCCTTGGAAACTGCAGCTCAGTTGCTGAAGGAAGAGTAGAAAGAAAAGAAAGGATTTCTAAGCTGATGCCACTAAATATTTCCATAGAAGATTGTAATCTCCCTTCCCTCCAGGCTCAGCAAACAGAAAAATCACACCTTCTCATATTCTTTGTATATACAGATAGTCTTTTACTACACCTTTTAATGCATTAATATATACAAAGTATGTCTGCACTGTGCAATTAATGGTGTTTGGTGCATAGGTACACCTTGGGTTTGGAAAATTCCACACCGTCACAGAACAGCTAACACTCAGCACATGCTTGCTCTTGCTTTTCTAGACTAGTAAGTCCTTACAGGTTTGAATGCTTTCCTGTGCTGAAGAGTTTTGCTATGCACAAAACGTGTAGAAGAATGCTCACTCTCCCTGTGGCTACAGCACAGGAACAGGAAGCAATGGTGTCTCTCAGGCTCCGGTGTTGTGGAATATTTCTGCCAATGTTTCTAAAGCAAAAGCAAGCCTTTTCTTAATGACATTTTGTTGTTCTGGTTTCTATTGTCATTGTTATTGCTGTTGTTGTTGTTCTTGTTGTAATTAAAAATTACAGTTTGGATACTATTTAGGAACAAAGACTCCGGGGAAAGTATACTTGATGTTAAGAAAGTCTGGGACTTGAGCTTCTCTCTAATTATTGCTGTACTTCAGTGGTATATTTTAATCTAAATCACTTGAAAAACTGTCAACAATACAGTTAATGGATTTAAATACAAATACTACTGTCCTGACCTTTCTCCGTCTAGATGTAGGTGTTTCACCTCTAACAATGTATTTTTAAAATTCACTGATGACATATTGCTATTAATAGTCAAAAGACCATTGATGATATCCACAGATATAAAGCTTTTGATTTAATCATGATGTTCCCTTGATTAAAGAAACTGCTATTCTTTGGTCATTATTTCTGCTGTTATCTTGATTTGATTTTCCTGGGCCATTGTAAAAATGTTAGTGAGACAAATTCTAGTAAAACTGGTACATATGTGTGTTATTTGAAAATCTTGATTTACCTTTCTTTGTGCTGGAAAAACAAACCATTCAATGCAGAACAGCTCTCCAAATTGAAAACAAAGACATGGGAATCTCTGGTTTGCCATAAATCAGTTTGGCAGAACAGATCTATACAATCCTGTGTTTCAGCAGAGGTTAATGATGCCTCAGGTTTGCTGCAAATGGTGCAAAGTAAATCCTCTTCTGGAAGAATTATATGTTAGGTGAACACTGTTGGGCATTATTTAAACTAACATTATAATGTCTGTGCTATGACTGATTGGCATGGCTCTGTCAGAAAAGTACTTGAGCTTTGTCTCAGGAAAAGGTCTTTCCACTTGGACTAGGCACCATGTAGGAAACTCTGGATGTACCTGTATCTCCCAAAGCTCTCAGTGCAGCAGCCTAGCGCACCTGAAGGAAAAGGTTTTACCATCCCTGCATAGCAGACCAGCTGGGTCCTTCAGGACCAAGAGACCCTACCTGAGGAACTTTTAATCCTGTGCTGGCCTGTTTGGTTCACCTGCACAACATAGAACAAGGTCTATGCTTTATCAAACCCCATAGTTTTCCTTAATGCCTTAAATATTGGAGGCCAAAACACAACGAAAAAATCAAGTAGGTGGATTTCAGAAAATTTCTAAAAACCATCCATGAGATTCTGTCCCCTCTAAGACAGTGACATAAATCCAACAACACCAATAAAGCTGAAGTTTTTCTGCTACTACTTGTATGACACTATGCCAAGCAACCTACAGGTTGTAATCCCAGACAGAAGTTACATTTGCATCCTACCTGTTTACATGAACATATTTTCCAGTGCAAATATGTTATTTTTCCTTTGATAAACTCAGTAAGACCTTACAAGCTTACTCCCTGAGTTAAACTACATCTGATTCCAAAAGTCTTGTTCTTCTTGTTATGAAATTACACTCTCCTTGGTGTATCTTGAAAACATCTCTGAATCAAGCAAGTTCAGTCATGTGGATGTTTAGTCATGTGGATTTAATGTACTGCTTATTTAGAAACAGGCAGCTTTATTTTTGCTGATCTTGTTCCTAGATCCTACAACTGACCCTGTATCCTTCCAAAGAGAAATTATTTGCTTTCGGCTATGCTAAAATATGATCTATAATTATAATTCTACATTAAAGGAGATATCAATACATATACAAGCTGGGTGGGCGTGTAGGTGGGAGGGGGAGTGTGTATATGAACTCTGCCCTTAATGAAAAATTCCTGAAGGAGGCGTTTTCTTGCAGAATTCCCTTGGAGATAATAACACTGTTTTAGAACATAATGGTCAGCAGCTGGAGTACAACCTACTTTAAACAGAGAATTTGAAAGAAATATACAGAGTGTTGTCCTAATAGCAAAATACTCAGTGGCCATGATATGCAAACACTAACCTGACTGCTTATTTGCTATAATATAAATAGTTATTTTATCTGCTAGCTAGAAACAGCAGAGGAAAGTGACCTCAACATGAAGTTCAGTCAAAAAATCATAGAAATTAAAACTGTGAATGAATAATGAGACCATCTAAGCTTTCTCACTCCAAAGCTAGAATAATTCTCATTACATACATTTGATAATGCAGTCAAACTTTTTCATTTTTCCCAGATAACAAAACCTTTACTGATATTTTTCAAGTCAGTTTTCTGTCTTTAGTAGTGATTAAACACTCTATTTAAATTTTTCTCGATTTATTTCTTCTTTCTTATAACTAGGTACCCTAAAACTACTGCCTTAAAAGGATTTCCCTTCTACCTATATGAAAACTGTTACCATATTGCTCTTACTCACTGTTTAACAAACTAGATGTTTTCAGCTTCAAAATTAGTACCAGATGATTTTTCCCATTGATAAAAGTGAATTATCTCTTCTAGGGCTGTCTTAAAAACTTGGAAGTTTTACACACATTGTTCTTTGCTGAATTAGCCATTTATTTCCCTATAAAAGACACTTTTCCAGGTTAGTAGTGACTGGAATTCATTACCGCATAATGACAGTTGGTTTTATCACAGATTTCTTTCCCCTGTGGCATATGTTTTCAATACTGCTATTTATGATACAGTTTGAATGCGCTAACAGATAGTTAAAATCTCACAACAAGTGTGCAAAGTTCTGAACCAGATGAAAATTTAAAATAAAGAAAGCACTTAAGTGTCAGTGCCATGATTCAAATGTTGTTTTCTCAGCCAAGCCCGACTCATATTTTAACTATCATAACTATCATGCCTTTAAAAGATGTGGTTTTGCCTCACTCCAACTCAATCAAAAATTTTTCTTAGTTAAATTTTCAAACTATTTATATGAAATAGTAATATATTACATTAGTGATCATTAAAAAAAACCTACTTTTTTTCTGATAAAAGTTTTTTTAATTTACCTTCTTATTTTTAATTAGCCCTTACACATATTTTGTCATTGATCCACCTGAGATACACTGACCTTCTGTCCCCATACTCCTCATGCTTCCCAATACTGCTAGCCAGCTTCAGACAAAGAGAAGAACGAGGTCAAAGCCTTAAAGAGAAATCCCACAAGTTTCACTTAATTTAGTGGTTGGACAGAGGACACAGAACCAGTGTCCCACAACAGCTCAGCAGTTATCTTTTTTAATTGACCTCTTGCTATCCAGTCAGCAAGTATTCTGCCAGAATGTCAGCACAAAAGTAGCTCTGAACTACCAAGAGCTATAAGGTTCTCTGCACAGCTGATATCTACACACATGAAAGACATCTCAGAGGACTGGAAAGTGAAGTCTAACAGAGTTGAGCATAAAGCTCAGCATAAATGGTCAAAGCTGCAGCAACGAGGCAAAAGAAGGAATGTAAGATTATCAAATACAAATCCTCAAAATACCAATTCATTAGCTCTGCTGTTCTCAGAATATATTTTTTTATTGTTTCTATTAAGACAACAGAAATCAAAGCACAACCAGGGTACTAAGACAATAAAATGACTCCTTATTACAATGAATTTTGAACACCCAAGGGAACAGAAAATAAGCTCAGTATCTAATAGAAAATGCATTCCCCTTTTGGATTGTATAGATTGAACATAGCCATCTCAGTGATCACGCTATAGAATTTTGCAGAGCAGCTTGAAGAAGACATACAGCTACATGATATTGCAGTTACTGTGATAGCATCTGAGGAGTCCATCTCAGCACCCTGCTTCACTCAGCACAACGCATACATATGGAGAGAACAAATATTTTCCTCTTTCTGTCTGATTTTTTTCACCCATCTTCTTTTATGTCTCCATCTATATATAAGGATAATCTCAGAGGCTGAAGAGAAAAACCTCATTCACAGCAAACACCTAAAAAAACCCACTACTCTTAAGTCAGTTGCCTGTAATAGCTATTCTGGTGCCAAATTTGTTAGGTTTTTTTAGTGGCATAGGGATAAAATGACTGTGTGATGGACCCCAGAGTAGTCCCAGTAGTATTCTGTCAACTTGCTGTCAATTTTCACTCCTTCTCATGCCATCACTCTCAAGCTTGTAAAACCGGATGCTCTGTTACTGATGCAGTGAGATCAAGTTGCCTTGATATTGCAGAGGTAGGTTTGTGAGTAATTAGAGAACACTGGACTGCTGGGCTCCTGACTGGTACTATCTTGGATAGTAAATTTATCTCAGAGTAGAACTAAAAAATAAAAATTTGTTTGGCTCATTGCTGATTATTTGGTTGGTTGGTTTGAAAGAAAAAGGAAAAATGAAAAAAGGAAAGAAGAAAAGAAGAAGAAAAAAAGGAAAAGAAACAATGAAAGGAATGGGAAAGGGTAAGGGTAAGAGTAAGGGTAAGGGTAAGGGAAAGGGAAAGATGGAAAGGGAAAGGGAAAGAGGGAAAGGGAAAGGGAAAGGGAAAGGGAAAGGGAAAGGGAAAGGGAAAGGGAAAGGGAAAGGGAAAGGGAAAGGGAAAGGGAAAGGGAAAGAAAATAAAAAGGAAAAAAAATTTTTAGGGACAAGACCCCTTAAAATTCCTCACAAATTCATACTACACATTGTTGGCTTTTTTAAATATAGTAAGACATAATTAGATCACTCAATAAAGGAAATATTTTGAGACATCTTTTTCAATTTTTTTCTATTATTTAGAGTAAGTATGAAAAAAATTATCTAAACGCCACAAAACAATAAACTAAGCATTATCCCTCCCCTCCCTAAATGTCACGAGTTTGCTTAGAAACAAGTGATTTTCAGAAAACAGTATAATTTGAATATTCATTTATGTTTTCTAAGAGTTTGGGGAAACTTTTTACTAGTAAACTAGAAAATTCCTTTTAACATTAGAGTCCCACTTTGTAAAGAAAATGGAGTTGAGGTTTTATGAGATTAGGGTCCAGAATTGCAGCCAACACCAAATAAACCTCAGGCTTTTGGTGAGGTTGTGAGAAATTCATTCCTTGGAATCTTTTGCTGCTATATTAGTTCAAAAATATCTCATTAGCTTCTCTTTGTCCTCTGTCTTTCAAGGATATCAATAATTCAGTAGGGAGCCTATACCAGCAAGACAGTATTCCTAACCCAAAAGGTTACAAAAGTCAACCATAGGGGACCAGCCTCCTCCTAACCTCCTCCAACCTCAGTTGCAATGTACAGTGTCAGCACTAAGCAGGACCTTTTCCCCAAAATTTGGGGTCTAAGCAGACCCTCCTACCCTTCAGCCATGGGATAACAGCATGGGCGGTTAGCCTTATCCTCATCTGACAGAGAGAAAAATGTTTATCCATTTTGTCTCACTTTACTATTGGATATAAAGAGAAGAAACGGCAGGCTACTTTCGGATTGCTATTGAAAAATCAGCACTGTACAATGTTATTCAAAGTACTTCCCTTAAAAACTTTACAGGAACAAGAACGCTCCACATTCGGCAGAAAATAGACATACCTTGGTCATAACTGAGGAGACACAACAAAGAATTGTTTACAATAAAGCCAAATATCTCCTTTTTTCACCTTTTGTGCTCTAGAGGTTCTCAATGAAAAATGTGCACTCAAAAGATGTAGATGAACTTTCCACAGTCTAGAATGAACAAAGAGGTAGCTATTCATAGAGGCAAATGTCCAGTATCTTATTTGAAATACTGTTCCTGCTGACAGCAGAGCGACATTCAGAACAAGAAGCTTGTATTTGGACAAAATGCTTTCTACAGTTACTATGTGATATGACAAGAAAAGAATACAAAGAAAGAAATGAGAGGAAGGCAAGGACAGAGCTGATGTGTATAGTAGTTAGAATTACTGTAATTACAAAAGTTTTCAGAGGTACCATGTAAGTGGGTGTGCAGTTCTTTATTGAATACTTGAAATACATCACCTACTTCCCCAAGAATGATGACATCAAGTTCAATACTAGCAGGAAGGTATTGGAACCCAATTCTGCCACACTGATGCCATTTCGAGTCAGGCTGTTATGTTCCCCAGTCATCGTGGTTTCTTCCACTTCTCTTGTGCATCATGTTCCGACTCCCTAAGTGGAGTCACTTTCAAAAATGGATCCACAGCACAGCAATTAGATCCCGGAAACAGTTTTGTTGGTTCCAGAAGACTTTAAGCTGGGTAGGTGTTTTACTGATCTCTGGATCCAGACACAGTTCTCATATTCAGGCTTAAAGATGCTGCAAAACATTTCCAGAGAACACTTCTCTGTTTTTAAGAAATGTGTTTAGCCGAAAAAACCCACATAATTAAGAGAGTATGTTTGGACTTCATCTCGTTCTTTACTAGATTTCAAGGAAAAGCAAGCAAAAGAATTTTTCCAAGTCATCCAGTGCAATAGAGCCAGGGGGAGCTCGTGTTATGACATTCTAATATTTTGATACTGTCCATAAACCTCCCAGAAAGGGGCAACTCCATCTGCTAAAATGTTCTTCCTGGCTTAAAGAAGCATTTGCTTAAGGGTAATGGAAAGCAGTTCACTGGTGTGGCTTTATTTGCTTTCTCTTTTTTCTTAAATAAGGGACACAGCTTTCATGTCACAGGTGTGTTGAATTGTCACAGCAGTTAACATAGGAGTCATCCTTGTCATCAACTCATTTGATTCTGTCCTTGGTAAGTCATAGAATAAGCTAGTAATATGTCAACTGACTGATACAATATGGAATTTTTTTTAAATAACTTTATGGGGTTTTTTCTCTGTCCGAGTACTAAGGGTCTTGTATGCTGTTTCCACTAATGTAGCTACTTATGCCATGAAATACTGCTGAAATCAATGGGACTATTTATGGAGTCATTTGCTATTCAAAGGGCTTGATTCTCTGATTATTTATTCTGGTTTTTCACTAGTGTTACTCTGCTTACTTGAACAAGTTACTTCTATTTTAGCTGATACAAAAGAAACTACAGCCAAAGGTGACAGATTCTGGCACTAAATTGCTTTGTAAATAGTTGCTTCAAAATAAAAAAATAATATCTTTGGATAAGGGCAAATCACATCTTAACAAAAAGCACAGTCTGGATTTTCTATGTTCAGTTGGATATTCCAAACGAAAATTAATGCTCAAAGGTAACATTATTTTTGAAGCTCAAACATTACCTATGTGCTTGACAAATAGCATCTCTCTAGAATTAAATCTTGCCTCACTAATGTCATTAGGAGACCTTAAAGAGAGATCAGATTTCATCCTGTAGAAACAGGCTTACAAAGGCTTTTGTTAACAAAGTTCTTCATCTCATAATGCTTAGAAGCCCAACTCATGGGCCATTCCAGCATATTTCAGTTATTTAATTGAGTGCACAATCTGCTTCCCACTACCTCCTTTCCCAAGAACTTTGAAGATGTGGATGGAGACCAAGTCCCAGGTGAGAAGGATAATACTGATAGCTGCAACTTCCTATTTCACAGCCATCCTGAAAGTTTGGCCACAACACAGGTGTCCTGATTGCCTGACAGGTACAAAACTCATCTTCTTGCAGGGTGGGATTTAAAAGCTCTGCTTTTTTACATTTCCAGGGCTGGCAGGGGAGAAAAAATTGTCTACTATGGCCTGTGTATGAGCTATTGCAGGAAATAAAAAAGCTTCTAAGAAGCACCAGATTTATTGTTCCTGCTTTGTATGGGTTCTGCGTAAATGTGTGCATACTTTTACATTTTATGCACATGTGAAAATCAGCTGTCCCAGTTATGCATGGTGGGTGGCATGCTGTGGCAGGAAGAATGGGCTCCACAGTCATAATTGGTAAGCTTCTGATGAGCTGACTGAGCACAGTACACATCATGTAGCACTTTTCACATTGCCAAGTTAACAGCTATCACCAGAGGTAGAATTTATACTGCTGAAATAAACAAAGTCGAGGGGAAGTATCTTGCTGAAATGTCACCTCCCACAGAGCTTGTGGAAAGCCATTACTATTGTAAAGATGCATATATAGGATTTCAAAATTTGTATTATACCTTAAAAGAGATACTTCAAGAATGCAAAACAAACAGCAAAGACAAACAATTATTTTTCCCAGAGATTAAAGAAGATAGCCATTTTTTTTATAAGTTGAAAACTTTCTTGTAGCTTTCAGATAGTATTTTATTATCTAAAGTGATCTATCTAACTCAACTGAAATAGTTCACTTGAGGAAAAAAATTCAAGTAATTTACCTTTTTAAAGTTTTAACTTATCTGCCTTACTTTGTCTGAAATATAGGGCTACAATCTCAGACAGTTACCAGGACAATTAACTGGCTCACAAATTGGAAGAACTTTATCTAAGTGTGAAGTGTACTATTGTTGGAAGAAGAGCTGCTCAAGCAGTAACACTGTGCCAAAGTAGCCCCGGAACTGTAGGTCTGAAGAGCAAATATCTTCCTCCTTTATTTTGTCCCTTCTATCAGGACTGTAAACATAAAGATGCCTTCGGCTACCATGTTTCTCCTGAGGGAACAGAGGAACGCTCTGGTTGGACCAGCTGGTAGTTTGGAAAGATGCACTGAAAAGCAGGGCCAGAAACCAGTCTATGCACCATCAGCCCTATAGGTTCTCTTGGGAATATCTGGTGCTGGAGTCCTGAGCAAGCTGTGCTGCAAAAGGGAGTGCTGTGCTACATGGAGGGATTTGCAGGTCTGGGACAGTGGTCCAGCTGAGTGTCGAGTTTCATCTTCGTCCCTATTCACTGTCCTTCAGGACCGGGGCACGAGGTAAGGGTCCTGAAGTGCATTGACAGTCAGTATCTCATGGTGCTGGTGGGACCTTATCTAGGGGCAGCCCCAACAACAGAACAGCAAGGAAGATATTGAAGGCTCTGAATCCAGCTGACACTGTCTGATTTATTGTTTATGGGCAATGCACACAGACTAGGTAGCTAGGGAAAAGAGCAGCACTTTGCTGTCAGCAAAGGAGAGAACAGACGGGAG
The DNA here is from genome assembly GCF_003945725.1 of Corapipo altera. Taxonomy (NCBI): domain Eukaryota; kingdom Metazoa; phylum Chordata; class Aves; order Passeriformes; family Pipridae; genus Corapipo; species Corapipo altera. The sequence continues at coordinate 23,805,877 of NW_020884878.1, read as the reverse complement.
ACTGCATATTTCACAGAGGGCTTACAGACTAATACCAAAAACACATTTCCAAAAATTATAGCTGTAGGTATTGATGGGCTGCCCTGTCCTTTACAGAATTTCTTGCTCTTGCCCTGGGAGATGAAGCAGTGAGGTGCTCTGGTTCATAAGTATCAGCTTTACCTAAGGAGCTTCTAGAGGGGGTGAGAATGAGTGGAGAAAGGGATGATTACAAAAGCGCGGGTTGCTGAGCTCCCAGCCCTACTCTCTGCCCGGAGCAGACCCGCAGCCCTGGCCCGGGGCAGCTTCAGTGCGGTGAACAGGTGTCGGGGAGGGAGGCAGCGGCTGCTCCACCTGACAGGGACGAACTGAGCAGTCGAGCAGTCGCGCAACTCGCTCTACAGCATTTGCAGGCAACCGGGAGTCGTCTTTTGTTTGCCCGTGGCTAGTACTGGTCACCCAACCTGCGGAACTGTTGCACACAGTCTCTGGTGATAAAATAAACAGCTGGAATACGGGAATTGAGGCAATTCAAAGACCAAGAGCCCCCAACAAGGAAGAGTTACCTTGGTATCAAGTACTATTCTACTTGAAATCCTTGACATAGACAGTAGAATTGCATCTTGTTTTTTTTTTAGTTCTCCTCTCCCCCACCCTTCCCTGTCCCCCTCGCTAAGGTCACTCTGATGTAAGCTACGTATGCGACATGTGCGTACGAAAGCGCTATTACCAAGACTGTGGAATCACAAAGCGATGTGTATTTCCCTGCCTCTGGCAACATTACCCTGCTTGCACTGGGGGCTGGCGGGAAGGCAGACGAAGTCCTGCTAACAAATTACAGAATCTAACAAGTCTCAAAAGGGACAAAGCCTGGTCAGAAGGCGTTAAAGTAACCTGCAGTCCTGTGCCCAGGAGAGGAGGCGATATCGGGCAACACGGGCAGGGAGGGAGAACGGGCGACCGCAGGACCAAGAGGAGAACAGGGGTACAGGGGCCATACCCTCGAGAGACCCACCTGGGCTCCTGCCCTCCTGACTGCTTTGATTTTTGATTGTTCATCAGCCACGATTTGAAGGAAAGGAAAAAAAATATTCTTTTATGAAGGGGGCGGACAAGTAAATTAGTATTTTGCTTCTTGCTTGACTGGAGGGCTAGAGATTAATCTATTTAGCCCTTTCGTTGGTTTAAATTAATGTCAGGAGGAAGAAACGCACCCGCGAAAATTAGACAGGAGAAGGATCACCTTTTGCTAAAACTGTACTTTTCCTACGTTAATTTATTTGTGCTTATTTTTCCCACATCGGTTCTCCGACTGTAAGGAAATATACCAAGTGTGAAATAAACGTTTCGGCAAAGTAAATAACTGTTATTACTTCTACCCGTCCATAAATATGGTCTGAAACCAATAATTGATCACATTACTTTTCATTTTCCTGCTTCCACTCACTGAAGGACACCGTGCAACGAAAACAGCCGAGAGCACGGGGGGAGCAAAACGAGCTGGGGAGAGAGGGCGGCCCTGCTCCCGGGCAGTGGTCCTGCCGGAGAGAGGTGACACGAGGCTTCTTCCACGCGGGAGAGCTCGGAAGGGCCATCATAGGAGTGTGACAACGAAGAAGCTAGTAAGAAAAAAGCAGGGCTGGGGAGATCGCGACGATTGAGCTTACACCATGGGGCGCGAGGTCGGTCTCCCCGGCATGCAAGACCCCGGTTTTTTCCCCAAAGCCCGGGAGTCAGGAGCCGCTTGACATGATAGCGGCATCCGGGCAGGCGGTGAGTCTTGGAGAAGGTGTCAAGGGGCGCGGGCGGAGCAGGGGAACCCAAGGGCTGGGCCCGGGCAGCCGCCGAAGACCCGGGACTCCTTCCCGGGTAGGGCTGGCGGCGCTGCCGCTCCCGACACGTCGAGGGGCATTGCCCGAGGAGGCGGTGGGGCCAGGCGAGGGCGGAGGCTCTTCGCCGAGGCAACCGGGGCCACTGCCGGGGCAGGCGGGCTTCCCGGCACTTCCGTGGCGCTCCCCGCTCGGCCCGGCCTGCCAGCGTCGTGGGACCTAGAAACGGGGCCGGCACGATTTGCCCACTCCCGTCAGAAGCAGGTCAGCTAACGCGAGGTATATGGGAATGCTCCCAGGTATCCCTTAAAGACAATCTCCTGTGGCGACCCCGGAGTGTTTTAGCCTCCTCCTCTCCAAAGGAGTCGAGGGCAAGAACCTCTGCTTCCTGACAGCCCTGGTAACACCAAGCATACTGGCAGTCCCCTAATAACCCCCGGACAGGGAAGCTGACATGACGGCTAGGACAAGTCAGCCAGCGGTCACCTTTCCCTTGCAAGGGACCGGTGAACTCGTCTTGCTCTTCACCGCGGCTGCAGCGCCGGGCTGCCGAAGTGGGTTATCACCTGGGAGATTAGGTAGTCAAACCTACTCACTTCTGGGAAAAGAAATTACAGGTCTCGAATTTTCCTTAGTTTATCTGCCTAGGCTTCCAAGCAGGAGGGAAAAGGAGCCTTTAGCTCTTTGCTAAAGAAATTTCTGTGCATTTCTGATCGGAATGAGGTCTCTCTGCTGCCAAGCAGCCCTCTTTCGAGTACGTTCACATTAGGTATGATATTCATAATAATAACAACAACTCCGAGAATTATGAGACAAGAGCATGTTTGACAGTGTTTGAGAAATTCAAATACAGCTGCATCGGCTTTGTCTCTGGTTCAGTCACATTTATTTCCCCAAGCTAGGCAGACAGCCTGAGTGAAGCATGACAATGAGGTTTGTAAATAGCAAATGGAAGGGTTTGCTGGGTTGTTGGGCTTATGTTGTTTTTTTTTTTCCTTCCAACCCTCCCTGTTTGATTTTATTCTCAATCCAAATAACCTTCCTCAGTGGATGTTTCAGACAAGAGAATGTGAGCGGGAGGGAACGAGGGGGGCTCATAATTGCAGGTTCCCTTTGGAGCTGGAATTAAAACGCTGACGGCGTGTGTTCCAGAGGAAAGGTGCAGAGACAGCCTCCGCTCTGGCTGCAGGACGGCTGTGTTGTCAGTGCCATAGCGTTTATTTACAGCCAAGCACTTGAGAGCAAACGGCGCTTCGAAAGCGCGAAAGTTAGGGGCCCTACCTTCTATGCCCGAGGTGCTGGGGTCCCCCGTGGAAGAGGGACCCAGGCCCAAAGACCTGCTCCCTCCGCTGGGACTCCGCAGCCGCTCAAGGAACACCCCGTGAGAGATGCTGCCTCTGGGCAATTTCACATTCGCACCTTTCCTATTGAGACCTGCGCGTCCTGAAGCGGGGCTGGGCAGGGGGGAGGTCAGTTGGAGATGGCTGGAGAGCAAAGAGATGAACATTAAGACAGCTCATTTCGATTGGTTACTCTTGTCGTGTTCAAGTGCCCTGTGCTTGACACTCCGCACAGATCCGCACCTCAGGGAAAGCACTGAGGACGTGATGAAATTAATAATTTCTTTTTCTTACACCAGAATTCTCTCCCTTGTTCAAGTCAGGTCGCCACTTCTACGGACCTTTCCTGCTTTCGCTGGGTGAGAAATTTATTCCTTCCTTTATCAAGCTCTTGTTCTTACCCTCTCCCTACCGTTGTCTAAAAAAAAAAAAATAACAGCCCCCCCCCAAAAAAAAAAAAAACAAAACAAACAAACAAAAAAAAACTACGCGCACACACATGAAAACCAAACCAACAAAACAAATCAACAACCACCCAATTTGCTCCAACTGCTCAGATCAGTTAAAATACGTTTGCAAAAATGTCTGCAGCTCTTCAAAACTTTCTCTGCTGCCTTATAAAAACCACCTTCCCGGTGGGAGACGAGGGACAGCTTGTTTATTTGTTTTGGGTTGTCTCGAAACTCTCAGTCTGTCGCTTGTTATTGCTTAGCGTGCCCGTCTCCTCACGGCCGGCCTCCCTGGGAGATGCTGCCGTCCTGGCAGCTGTATCCGAGCCGCTGAACACTTCACCTTATGCACAAATGACCCCCAAAGTTTCCCACAGAGACTATTGTGCTTCACTAATTTTGGCTGAACATACCAATAACTATTTTTCTTGGACTATTTTTAGCCTCTGCGGCTTCAGCGAAAGCCTTTTCTTGTGGCTGCCATTGCAGTTCCTATTCATGAGGGAGGGCAGGAGACGGACGCAGCAATCCTTATCTTTTCCTGGGAGGGTAGGAGGGAGGAACGAAGGAAAAACGTTGTCGCTTCGGGAAGCCCCTCATGGAACAGTCGAAGCCTGTTCCTCTTTGCAAGCCAAGGAACGAGACTGCAATAATAGAATACAAACATGTGTTTTGTTTTCCATTAAGTCGATAGACCAGACAAGGTTTGCCCCGGGGAAAAGATGACTTGAGCTGTTAATGAGAGCTGACACTAGGATTTAAATACTGAAGGCTCCTTTCGCCAGCAGTGTCTTCACAACATTGTTTCTTTTTTTGCTTTTCCCCCCCGCCCCGTTCTTCACAGGTCCGGGAGGTGCCCCAGAAGTGCGTGTAGGGACGGTGCCGGCCCGCGGGGACATCTCTCAGAGGAGAGATGGCAGGGACTGCTACTCCTGCTGTCTGCTTTGTTTTCATGAAGGGCTTTTGGAGGGAGGAGGGGGAGACTAAAGTGCTTATAATTCTTTTCTCAGCGTTCCGTGTGCGTAAACGCAAAACTGACATGCGTTTTGTACCGATACCAACACCGCACCGAAAACTTAAGGGCGTTTCAGGGGGGGACACAGAGATGCCTGACGCTCAGAAAGCCGGCGGGCAGCCACGTGGAGCTGGGCAGGGGGTGCGGGCCGTGTCCCCCGCGCCCGGGCGGGCCTGGCAGCGGCCGCTCCGCCGGCTCCGGCCGCTCCTGGCACGGCGGGGCAGCGGCGCGCCCGGCGCTGGCGGCCCCCGGCCGCGAGATGGCGCTGGCGCTGTTTGGATCGCGCTCCCTCCTCGCTGGAGGCGCCGCCGCCGCAGCCGCTGCTCTCCCGACCCGCGGCGGCCTCCGGGCACCGCTCGGCTCGGCCAGACACGGCCCTGCCCGGGCGGAACCGGACAGCCCTCGCCCCTCCGCTGGACACCGCGGGGACGGGATCCCAAGGGGGAATCTCAGGGTCCCGGGGAAGGCGAGGCTTTCTGAGGCCCCGGCCGCGGCTGCCTTGGTTGGCGATACGGGAGAGTGGAGGCGGGCTGCTAGGTGAGGGGAGTATGGGTGTGAATTACAAAGAGAAAAAGGTCTCTGCGGAAGACCCTGGGGAGGTTGAGGCGGGAACCTCGGTAGTGTGCCCCGCAGAGATGTAAGCAGTCTGTGCTTTGGCCGGCTTGCAGAGGGCAAAAAAGCACTGCGGGTGCTTGGATCCCAGAGGAATATGGCAAAGGCCACTGCGCACGGAGCTCCGGTGCCACCAGAGGCAGATGCGACGCACGAAGTCGGCGGCTGGCCCTGGGAAGAGCTCCCGAGCTGAGCATTTCTGTTATGTGAAGTGCCCGCATTAGCAGCCCGAACACGTAGTGCAAAGGCTGACATCTGCGGTTTGGTACGAAGCACCCGAGAATTGACAGACCTCATGGTTCAGAGGGGCACCGTCTCCTCGGCTCCCGTCAGGGAGGGAACCACCGGGCCCCGGCGGTGCCTGAGGGAGCAGCTAGCCCCAGGGAAGGAAACCTCCTCTCCTGAGCTTTCCTCAAGTCTAAAAACAGCAATAAGACACAGTCTCTAGATTTGGAACATTCATCGTCAATGACCAGGAGTGAAAAGATGGAGGGAGACCTTCGGTATGAACTTTGAGCCTGATTCCAGTGGAAGCACAAATAACAAGAGTTTCCAGGTTTTTGTCCCCAGTTTACAAAATAACGTATAAAATCGAGGTTGTACCATGGGTCATTTTCCTCGGCCATTGTGCCAACGCACCTCTGCTTTTGACTCCTCACTGCATAGTTTAATCCCCCCCTGAATTTTAACAAGCCCATTCATACCACCGGCCTCAGGTGGAAAGAAACCAGAGTTACTTTTTTTTACAAATGCTGACGAAACCCGCCTGGGCAGGAGAGACCCTTGGGAGCCGGCAGTGAAGGCGCGGTAGGACGGAGCTGAGTTTCGTCGCACGGCAGGAGGGACCCGCTCGGGTCGGTGTGGGGTTCACCCCACTGTGAACACGGATACACACACATTCCCCAGGAGCAGAAGTTTCGAGACTTGTCGAGAGGGGAAGATAAATAAGAAATTAAAATAGGCAAAGAAAAAAAAAAAAAGAAAGAAAGAAAAAATCGTTAAGGATTAAACCCGATTTTTTTTTTTAAGTCCCCAGGGAGACATGTCCTGAAAGTTTCTTCTAGCTCTCCTCGTATTTTCTAGTAGTTTGTTCTTTGTACTCGGTTGTTGGAATTGCATCGTGGAAGGAATTTGCCATCCCTATGGATTTGTGTTTATGTGGTCAAAATAGTAAGGGGCACTCTTTCTGCGGCGATCGGTTCCTGAGCCCTTGCTGGGCTACGGATAAATGACACCTTTAAGTATCAAGCTATGGGGCAAAGGATACATCGTGAGAACAGATGAGAGTATGCTGGGTATAGCTGATATTTATTGAACTATCTAAAAGGAAAAAACTGAAAGACAAAGAAATGTTAGATATTCCATGACACAATTGTTGCACAAACTGCCTTCAATCAAGTTGTTTTGTTTTGTTTTGTTTTCAGGGCTCTTTTGCAAGCATCTTCCACACGCTTGGTGGAAAGGAGAGATCTCGTGGGCTGTTCTGCATTTTCAGGGACGACCAAGTCAGTCCTGAGAGGAAAAAAAGTTGCTTTAGAAGGAGAAAAATTGCTACTTCGTAGAGTTCAATGTATTTTTTTAAACATCGTATCTCAGAAAAAAGGCCTCCTGTAACAGATTCCTAGGTCATGTCAAATTATAACGAATTAAATCGCAAGCAGCAATTGCAAAGAAAATATTGTGATCAGTGTTGTGGGTAAAATCGGAGCCGGGTTTATAGAGGAATATTAACTCAGATTTGGGGGTTTTTTTAAGTCAACAGTGATTAGATAGGCGTTCAGCCTAAAGACCTTTTCCTGTAGATGGCGTCCTTTGGGTACTGAGTAATCAATAATAGTACAGTCATACTCAGGAGACTTTATTAAGCTTTGGATAATAAAATAATTAATATGTTTTTAGTTATATTTTTATTTAAAGTGAAAACCCCTGGATTTATGGTAAGCAAAAGTGTGTTTCTCCTTCACGTGGATGAATAAATAAGTTGTTTGAATAAATAAGTTGTTTCTGAACATTTTGTTGTCAAAGTGTTAAATGTCCCCGTCATTTTTATTCAAACACTAACATGATTACAGCCAATTATATATTCACCACTGTTCTTTATTTTAGAGTAATTGTACTTGTCACTAATAAAACAGAGACATAATGGATCGCTACTGTTCTGAATTTTAAAGCAATTTTCTGTAATTTGATTGAATTATACATCATCTCCGCTACTTTTTTATTTCTATATTTTGAAATACTATTTTCTTGAAAATTGCCGTTCTATTCCTGTTTTGTTGTTCCTGAACTAACGAAACCTCCTATAACATTTATAAATAGAGCCTCGTCCCTTTTGAAATGTGGAAAATCATAATTTCAGCCCAAACATACTGAAAGCTTCAGACTGAAAATCTGAAAGTCCGGAGAAGTGCCTAAACCAGACCGCAGGACTCAATGAGGTATCCTCCTCGGAAAATGAGAAGCAGAACATAAGCAGAGAGGAAAAAATCTCCCACGTGCATAAGACGGTTTGATGACTTTATTACAATGATTTTGGTGAGCTTCTTGTGGCTCAAACATAGGAACGTGTCAATTCAGCTGCTAGTATTTACCACGGAAGAATAAAGACACGGGGAAAATACCACGTCAATTACATTCCTTCAAGAATTTAGAGCCATTATATACTGTCCTTTCAGGTAGCGAATATAGGTGAGAAGCCCAGGAGTGACTTGGTTATCTTCAGGAAAAGACGGTAGAGACGTAGAATGATACAGAAATATGTGGAGACACCGTACACCTATAGAAAATACTGCGCTGAGTTATTCTGCTGCTCCTCGGGTTGTTTCGCTGAGAATGAGCTCTCAGATGATTGGGTTTTTGTTGTTGTTTTCCAAAGCCGAAAGCATGCCTTTAATTTAGCAATTGTATCAACCATCAACGCTGTGAGATATGATCCGCGTTGTCGACAAACACAAATCAAAAAATGATATAAAGGCTTTCACAAGTTAATTTCATATGACAAAACAACAGATAAAGTTAAACTGTCGTTCGCAAACCGTGCGATTGCGTAAAAAGGTATTTCTTAGGTACAGTCAAACACGAATGCTTTCTCTGCTATTCTGTAATGTGAAACTAAGGGAAGGCGCGGGAATGCGGGTGGCTCACTGTGAGATGCTTTCAGTGAAGCTATAGCGGGACACGATCCCGGTGCTCAGTGAGAACTACGCTTTTTGCTTTTGCGGATCCCCTCTCTAATATAGCCACAGAAATTAGCTTGTAGTCGTCTTGGAAGGAATAAAAAAATCTAAAAACCCGATTTGCTAGTATCATACTGTTAATTCCAACGTGTACAACGACTTCTGAGCCTTTTCTTTGCCCTTTCACTGGTGTTTTGAAATGAATGTGAAAATAAAGTGTAATGTCATCCTCTGCGATATTCTGCTAGTAGACAAATGGAAATTACTTATTTGTTGGAGTTTCCGAAGCTACGGCATGATTTCATTATTTAGTTTATAACTCGATTATAATAAACATTGTTTTCTGAAGACTGCTAGGAAACATAACCTCTGCGTGTGTGAGCGCCTATGTGAATGCCCCGTCTAAAAGATGGAGAGAAGGAAGCACACAAAGGGGATGCATCCCAGGAGAACTCTCTCTTTTTCCTCTCCCGGGAGAGTCTGTCTGCAGCCACTTCTCTTTCTTGGTCAAATTATTGTCGAGACAAAACTACAAACTACAGGCTTTAGCAAGGCACGGTCCGTGCTCGATGGGAGGGGCCCAAATGGGATTTAACTTGTTGCCAGTCATTTTTGTGTGTTTGTTTGTTTGTGCTGGTGCTTTAAAAACGAAACAAATTCCAGAAACAAAGCGGGGGGGGTGGGGTGGAGAGAGGGAAGGGGGAGCGGTTGGGGAGGGAGGGAGGAGGAAAACAAGTTCTGTATAAAAGGCATATCATATTAAAATAATACATGGACACACCCACTGATATCAAGGGTACGATATCAGCCCTTCCCCAAGAAACTTATTTGTAAGTGGTAGCGGTTATAATCATCCAACAAGCCCCTTGCTCCACTAAAGAGAGAAAGAATGAAAGAAAGAAAACATGGAGACCACCCTGACAGATATAAAAACTGTTGAGAACAACCTACATAAAGAGGCAGCTCCTGCGAGCCCTCCTCGTGCCAGGAGAACAAGGAGCGAGCAGGGTCTGCTTCGCGGGCAGCCTCTTTGGCGCTAGAGCCAGCCCCGTCATCCCGACACCCGCCGAGCGCGGGTCACGCCGCGAGTGAGAGCCGGCACCTCGCTCCGGCACGTCCTCACGCCTGAGCCCCGCACGGGGAAAGCCAACACCGCCTTTAGTCCCAGACTGCCGAACGCTTTCTCCTAGAAGGGTGTACAGTTGTTTATGGCTTTCGTGCTACACCGGGCATTTTGCTATGGTTACAAGGGGACCCCTGGGCGGGACGGGGGCGATAGGAGGATAGAGGAGGATGGTGTGCTTTTGTAGGCCCTAAAAATTGGATCCGCAGGTGATCTGGCCGAGTCCGAGACCTCGCCGACCCGAGAGGTGCGGTGGAGATGTGGTGCGGGGAGAGAGCCACGACGGGACGGAGTGGCACCGAGCGGGCAGCGACGGGGGCGGTGTGGCCAGGTAGGGCAGAGGGACGGACGGATGGATAGTCATTCTCGGGCACCGGCGCCCCCCCGCGCCCGGATGCCTTTCGCTAAGCGCCGGGGTGGAAACAGCGCTGGGAGAAAGAGAGAGACTGTATCTGTCCTTCTGCTGGGGAAGGGGTGGAAGCTGGGTGGGCGGGGGAGAGGGCGTCTTTTCTTTCGAGTCACCGAAAAACTGCAAAACCAGATACATGTGTCATTTGCCAAAGATTACCTTTATAAGAGGCTAAAGAGCTTTAGAACAACACCATGAAAATATTCCAGCAACAGTTTCTTAGGAGTCAAAGAGTAGCTAGAAGTCTTCTTCCAGCACTGTTTGTGGTTTTTTCCTCCACATCTTTCTTTTCCCTCGTATTTTATTTCGCCATTCTTTAATTGAATATCATAAGACCGACAAATGCACTGGCCTAGAATGTTTTAACAGTAAACACAGCAGAAAATAAAATTATGCATTTAAACCTTGATAAGAAAATAACTTGTCCATTTCTTCTTTGTATTTTATTATCGTCTTCTGCATAACTCTGTGGATAATTCTTAATGGATATTTTAATTTTTTGTTTGATTCCTAAATTAGGGAGAACTTTCATTACACGGGGACATCTATTGCCTAGGCAGGTGTGATGGCTGTCTTCTGCACACTGGTATATAAAATAAAAGCGACATTTAGGATCTAACAAACCGCACATCTTAAAGTTGGCAGCGAGTATAAAAATATTCTGTTCTGAAAAATTCTGGAGGTAGCAGCTGAACACGATAAATCTAGTGGATGCTCTACACTCCCTAGATAGACTTTCTGTCGATGGCATTGTACATCTACAGGACTAAATAAATAAAATCTTCAGTTTCTAATGAAGGCGATTTAATTCAGACCTCTCCACCCAGCGTAGCCGCCGTGAGAAATGTATACTCCAATGTTTACTCGGATCTCTTTCTGTCACTATTCTGTCTTGTTTTTGCTTACGACATTAGCAAAGCTTTCTGGACTCTACAGCCATTGTTTCCCATTTCCACGTTCTCCGTTCAATCTCTGCCCGCCCAAGAAACTCCCTAAAGTTCAACAGGAGGGAAACTCTGTACACTTAGTTTGTTAATGTCATTATTTTAACGCTACCTCTTCCCTAGATGCGCTGGCTCCTCTAAGGTATACAGTATCCCGCTGACTGTTCTTTATGGTACAGTGCAGCTTCTCAAAAGATCATCGGATAGAGAAATTTAGCTCTTCTTGAAACATTTAAGTAACTGAGCAATTAGTTCTGAATAGGGTGGGGGGCGGGAAGACTAGAGAGCTAAAAGGGGGGGAGGGGAAAGGGGAGAGACACAACGCCACTAGCCCGAAAACAACAGGGATGAGGATGCATGGGAGGGGAACTTAAAATGTTTGTATTTAAAGGGTGCTTGGAAGGTCTTCGACACAATATGAGCTGCTCTCCTTAAAGAGGCACCGAGTGCCAATAACTATTAGTCACCCCCTAACTTTAAGGCGAGTTCCCCGAAGTCCCCAAAGGGTACATAGCTGCGGATTTCAAACCCGGTCCAGTTCCAGTCACACAGTGCCCACCTGCTGCAATAAGAAGTAGAGATACTTACCAGAGTTTCGAGAGTGTGTGGATAGCTCCAGGGTCTCTGCAGTGCTCCTTTCCCCTGTGGAATACTATCTTGCATCCGAGGCAGTTCCCAGTCTATATTTGATATTAACAGCCTCAAACATGAGGCTCTCCCATAGACATTTTTTTCCAGGGTTTTCAAGTAAATTTCTCGGTGCCACAATGTTATGATGGAAGGATGCTGAAATGACAGGCCTTGTAGACGCTTGTCTTAATCATCGGCTTCTTAATTTAGTTTTAGTGCTGTGGTTTTGTGTGTGCGTGTGTGTGTGTGTCTGCGCTTGTGTGCGCGCAAGAGAAGCCTCTGACAACCTGCAGCTTCCTAATGACTGACGAGGCAGGGCTGCTGCAGCAAAGTAACACTTCCCTGGTGTGAAGACCTCTTACTGGGAAGTTTAGTTCACTACTGTTCTCGCAATCCTAATCGTGTAACTTGTAACTAAAACCCATGGAAGAAGGATACGGCATGCTAAACAGACTAACTTCTAATCACTAGAAGCTGTTGAGGATTAACTGGAAGTTGGCTAGAGGCGGACACCTAAACTTAAATCTACAAATGCAGATAGAAATGTGGACCATTGAATGTTTCTTCCTCTCCCTCTTTGCCTTCATTCATCCATCCATCCACCTTCAGTCCCATTCACCCCTCTTCAAAATGTTTGACTACCTCTTTCTCTTTGTTAGTGTGCTGCTCCGTCCCCATTCGCCATGCCTTAGCAGCAGGGTATCAATGTCTGCTGAGAAGCCCTTACCTTAATTGCCCAGGTAACCTGGAACAAATAAGGCAAGCTTATAGTCAAGTGGGAATAGAATTATATATGCGTACATCGAGGCATTTACTGTCAGGAATGTGATATTACTGATTGTTAAACCAAAGTGTCCCAACTCGTTTCCTAGAAGCATAATGCCATCGAAGCGTGGTTATTAAATACCCTTTCTTCATGGCTGAAAAAAACCTCATTCATTTCTTAAGCTGTCAGTACATTTTAGCAGCTTAACCCCTTGAAAGAGCCCGAGAGTACAGAGCCACTATACCCATGTGAAGGGGGATTGAACGCTGGAGCTGGGGCTCGGGGGGAAGGGGGACGTGCAAAGGCAGTACGCTATATCCATTGAGTGTACAATGGAGAGGGTCTGTTTTTCCTTTGGCCTTTAATTTAAAAATAAAATAAGAATTTAAAAAAGAAAAAAAAGGATAAAAGTGTGTGGTCGAAACACTATCCCTACGAGTTACACTCAAGAGCTGTACGGAGATCGCTGTTGAATGGCACTTCAGCCAGGACGTTTTAGCTCAGCTATTCACCCCCATCCTAACCCCGGAGTCGGATTCTCTCAGCCCATCCCCGCCGCTGGGTTCGGCGGATCCACAGTGCCGGCGAGCACACAGGTGAGGGAGCATCCACACCCTGCAGCGAGCCGGCTCCCCTCTGCACACCCACCCGTGTTTCGAATGGCTGGGGCCGTGTGCCTCCCTTCCAAGCACGAGCTTCTTCTCCAGACACCCCACAAAACCTTCCCTGTTAGAAAATGCTGCCATGACAGACTTTCTTAAGAGAGTTCGAGTTTAGCCAGAGCTGAGGGGTCAAACCTGCTGCTCACTGAAGTACCCCAATGCATAAAGGTACCACCAAAGTGAAGGGGAGTCGTGGTCGGGGCAGAACTCAGGGAGGAACTGGCGTTAAAGCAAGACTTCCCTATTTCCAAAGTAAATATCTCCAGTTTTATAAACGGTGAATTTTCTGTTGAAGAGGAAAAAAAAAAAAAAAGAACTCGAAAGTTAAAGTCCAGCAGAAAGAATAATTGACGTGGCTTCTCTTACATATTCTTTTCTGTCCTGTAAACAGTGAATTAATCTTCATGGACTTAGAAAGATATGTACTACGTATTGGACAAAACATTTCCTTTTTTGGTAGAACTGTATATCCATGGCATTAAAAAATATATAAATCTTAAGTTTGTGCACAGACCTTTATTCTGCACCCGTGACAAATGACCGACTGTTGGATATAGATCATCAGATGTTTTTAGAGCGTGCTTCTTTCTGAGCCTTTTGTTCAGAAACACAAAAAAGACAAAACTTCTATTTTCTTCCCTGTTACATTTTCATCCCCGATCACAACGCAAAGTAAACTCAGCTTTGACCTAAGAAACACCTCAAGGCATTAAAATTTCAACAAGCGATGTCAGTGTTACATTAAACAAGAACTCTTCCAGTTCACTACAGAGCTGGGATTTGAATAAAATGTTCAATGTTAACAAACAATACACACGTTTTGCACTTTGTGTATTAAAAGGATCAAAGAGATTTGATAAGGCACACTGCACCATTTGTACAGACCTGATTGAGTTAATATAATATCAGCAAATTTTACAGTGAAATGAATCTGTTTCTTTTCTTTGTGTTTTAAACCAGCACAGATTACAAATTTTAATGATCTGAAAATGTTTGGTATACAAAATCATGCTTATTTCAGTATTAGCAAAAACACAAGAAATTTTTCAACACAAACACCCAGCTGTGTCTATTTTAAAAGCAGTTCAATGACAGCTTGCACTTATGAGCATGCAATCAGCTAATTTCGCTTTTTTTTTTCTTCTGTGTTAATCAACACTTTCCTTCCTGCATATCAGAGTACAAATAGTATAGTTACTCCACATCAGTAAATGTTTACGTAACCTGTCCTTTCTCAAGAATCTGGTTACATGGAATCATTACATGCTAGACCGAGTAGGAAAATGCACTGGGCCCAGCCACCCTAATGGGATCCTAGTGCACCATAATGACACATATTAGTTAATGATCATCATAACCATAATAATATGCAGGAAGCTTACCTTTCCTCTTACCCCTTGCCATGGTAGAGTCATCTAATGTCCTCCACATCGCCTTCTTCTTCAAGAAATCCCATGCCTTGATTTCAGTGCTGAGACACGAAATAATTACAAATTGACATGATTTTAAAAAAACAAACAAACTTGTATTTCTAAAAAAAAAAAAAAAAAAAGAAAAGAAAAGAAAAAAGAGTGGTTGTTGATCATTAAGTTTTTTTGTGTATGTGTCAGTAGCAACCTGTTATGAAATTGGTTAAATAAATACAATTGTGGTAGGGTCATTTGAGGTTAATCCAATGCACAAAGTTCATGCCATTCCCAATTGCAATTGTTTATTACCGGTCCATTGTACTTGTTCTCGTTATTTACTCTCTCTTTCTCACACTCGTTCTCCCTCCCTCACACACACACATACATAAATACGTATATAAAACGCACATCTACACACAACCACGTTCTCTGCACTGAGCTCTAACCTGAATTTCCTCGGGATAAATTGTTTTAGCTGCAGTTGAGCTGCACGTATTGTTTCTACGGAGCATCTTTTCCTCCGGCACAAACACTAAGTAGCTTTAACGCGGCGCTACGTTTGCCTACAGCTTCGGTCTGAATGCGATCAGCACGCTCTCTGTCCATTACATTGCCCCCTCTACTTCCCGAGTAAGAGAGCTGCGCGATGTATTTCTCTTTGTTTCCCGGTTCATTTTGTTGTTCCCGTGCTGACAGCAAGAAATGATGTGCTGTGGACGATTAATACCCAACCCCTCGGTCCCGGCAAACTGTGGCGGTAAGCCCGTGCCTCTACCACCGCGCGTACTGGTGGAAAGCGGCCGTGCCAGACCCTTTCGCCCGCTCCGTGAGCAGCCGGCCCGCTACC
Organism: Corapipo altera; assembly: GCF_003945725.1. NCBI lineage: Eukaryota > Metazoa > Chordata > Aves > Passeriformes > Pipridae > Corapipo > Corapipo altera. The sequence continues at coordinate 23,790,687 of NW_020884878.1, read as the reverse complement.
GCCCGCCCTCTCCCATCCGCCAGCAAGGCTGAACCCCGCGGAACCCAGACCTCGCGGGCCGGGCCGGGCCGGGCTGGCAGAGACCGCAGTATATTTCACGGGTCACCGGTGTCAGTATTTATTGGGTACGCCTGGAGCGCGGCCTGCTCGGCCCCGGCTGGAGCCGAGCGAAGGAGCGGACGGACCGAGCCCGACGGCCCCGCGCTGCTCCGGCGGCCGCGCAGGAGAAGCGGAGCCCCAGCGGGAGCGGCGCGGGGCTGAGCGGGCAGCGTGGAGCCCGGCTCCGGCCGCCGGTGACACGAGGGAGAGCGCAGGGGAGGAGAGTGCCCGATCGTTCCCGAGCCCTCCAACTCACAGTGAGGAGCGCGGCGGGCACGGGCCGGGCGGGCCCGAGCGGACCTGTCTTCCCTGGCAGGCCGCGGACAGCGGCGTCCAGCACTCGGACCCCGGGCCCACCCCGCCGCCTGCGTCCTCTCCGGACGATGGTTTTGTTTTCTCCCTCGGTAAAACAACAAACAGAAATAACCGGGCCTGGGAAAATAAACTCGCCGAGAGACTTCGGCTAGATCCGCAAAGTAGTGCCTCCGCCGCCAACGGTATGCCGCTTCTCCTCACCCACCCGACCTCCCACCCCGCCTCCTTCGCCGCTAGAGGAAGGGGCAACTTTGGTCTGCCGGAGGATCTAGGGACACGGGCAGCCAGGCCGGGCCCGTGCCGCGGGATGTCCGGCGTGCCGGGATTTGTGCCCGCGGCGGCGGCAGCGGGGGGGCGCGGGGGAAGGGGGCGCGCGCACGGGAGCGGTGATGCGCCCCTGCGCCGGTATCCCTGCGCGGCGGGAGCCCTGGTGGCGGCGGGGGCGGGGCGGCGCGGGGCGGGGCGGGGCGGTGCGCCGCCATTGGCCGGCGGGCGGGCAGACGCGCGCGCACGCCGCCGGCCCTGATTGGGCGGCCGGTGGGAAAGGTTAAACCAAAAAATGTTTTACAGCCCCGGTGCGTGCCGGCAGCTCTGAAATTAATTGCGGCCGGGGCGGGCTGGAGCGCCCGTCTGCCTCGCTCCGCGCCGGCCCGCCGCGGCTGCTGCGCCTTCCTGCCTCCCCCTGCGCTGCGGTGCCGGGGGAACCGGGCACCATGAAGTAGATTTTTTTTTTTTTGGTGTGTGTGTGTGTGTGTGTGTGTGTTTGTGTGTTGTTGCCTTTTTTTTTTTTTTTTTTTTTGGGTTTCAGAGGGTTTTTTCCCCTTTTTTAAATCTTTTTTTTTTTTTTTTTTCTCCCTCCGCTCCGACTCGGCTTGATTTTTCTCTGATCGGTGATTATTATGACTATTATTTTTTTCCCCTCCCCGGCGGTTCCTGTCTGTGCTACATGACTTGCCAGTGCTTGATACTGCGGTCCAACTGCGCTGCCGCTGCCGGTGGTGCCGTCGCCGCCGCCGCCTCGGCCACCGCCGCCGCTCCGGCCGCCACCTCCTCCGCCGCCCCGCGCGCAGCTCCCTCGGCCGCTGCAACTTTCCCCCTCAGACGAGTGTGTGATGTTGGACATGGGAGATAGGAAGGAAGTGAAAATGCTGCCGAAATCCTCTTTTAGCATAAACAGCCTGGTGCCCGAAGCCGTCCAGAGCGACAACAACCACAGCAGCCACAGCCACCACAACAGCCACCACCCCCATCACCACCACCACCACCATCACCACCATCACCACCCGCCGCAGCAGCAGCCCCAGCGAGCGGCCGCAGCAGAGGAGGAGGACGAGGAGAAGGGGCAGCACCTCCTGCCGCCCCCCGCCGCCACCGCCTCCGGCGCCCTGGAGGTGGCCAAGGCGGACATGCTGGCGGGCAAAGGCGAGGCGGGCGCGGCGGTAGCGGCGGAGCTGGAGGAGAAGGAGAAGGCGGCGGAGGAGAAGAAGGGGGCAGCGGAGGGGGCCAAGGACGGGGAGAGCGGGAAGGAGGGGGAGAAGAAGAACGGCAAGTACGAGAAGCCGCCTTTCAGCTACAACGCGCTCATCATGATGGCCATCCGGCAGAGCCCCGAGAAGCGCCTCACACTCAATGGCATCTACGAGTTCATCATGAAGAACTTCCCCTACTACCGGGAGAACAAGCAGGGCTGGCAGAACTCCATTCGCCACAACCTCTCCCTCAATAAGTGCTTCGTCAAGGTTCCCCGCCACTACGACGACCCGGGCAAAGGGAACTACTGGATGCTGGACCCCTCCAGCGACGATGTCTTCATTGGGGGTACCACCGGCAAGCTTCGCCGTCGCTCCACCACCTCTCGGGCCAAGCTGGCCTTCAAGCGGGGCGCCCGGCTCACCTCCACCGGACTGACATTCATGGATAGGGCAGGATCCTTGTACTGGCCTATGTCCCCCTTCCTCTCCTTGCACCACCCCCGGGCCAGCAGCACTTTGAGTTACAATGGGACCACGTCTGCCTACCCCAGCCACCCCATGCCCTACAGCTCAGTGTTGACTCAAAACTCCTTGGGAAACAACCACTCCTTTTCCACGTCTAATGGGTTAAGTGTTGATAGACTAGTCAATGGAGAGATACCTTATGCCACTCATCACCTCACAGCAGCAGCTCTGGCCGCCTCAGTGCCGTGTGGCTTGTCAGTTCCCTGCTCTGGCACCTATTCCCTAAACCCCTGCTCTGTAAATCTCCTAGCAGGACAGACGAGTTACTTTTTCCCCCATGTTCCTCACCCTTCAATGACTTCTCAAAGCAGCACTTCAATGACGGCCAGGGCAGCCTCCTCCTCCACGTCGCCACAGGCGCCCTCCACTCTCCCCTGTGAGTCTTTAAGACCTTCTTTGCCAAGTTTTACAACGGGACTTTCCGGAGGACTTTCTGATTATTTCACACATCAAAATCAGGGGTCTTCTTCAAACCCTTTAATACATTAACATCCATGGGATCAGACTGTAAGTGAACATTTTACACACATTTGCATTGTAAATGATAATTAAAAGGAAAAAAAAAGCAAAACAAAAAAGTCCAGGTATTTTTTATTAAGTCCCCCATTTTTCTGTACGTTTGTTCAGTCTTTAGGGTTGTTTATTATTCCACCAAGGTGAGGAGTGTCAGCAAGGTGCAATGTGGGGAGATTGCATTGTAGTCTATGAAGTTTGGAAGACAAAATTATAGTAGAATGTGTATCTAAATAGTGACTGCTTTTGCAATTTTTTTATTCAAATATGATAAGTCTATCACTAAAAGCCGCCCGATTCTCCATGTTTGCAGTATTATAAGTTATCATGGATATGTCGGTGGGTGCAGACCTTGAAAGAAATAAAAGAAACCAAAACTAAACTAAATTTATGAAAACTATAAAAAACCCTTAAAACGTAATTTGTATTTAAGCAGAATTAATACTGAACCATGCCCAAGAACTACTTTTGACCATTTATTATTTTATTATTTTCTTTACCGAACTGCTTTTTTGGGGCTTCATTCCCCCTTTTTTTTTGTTTGTTTGTTTACTTTTAGACCAAAGATTGGGTTTTAGAAAATGCACTCAGTGTACGGAGTAATTTAAAAAAACAGCAACGTTATTTCAGTTTGCAGCACTGCCCGTTCAAATGAATCAGAAGGGGACAAAATTAATGATTGCCTTCAGTTTGTGTTGTGTATATTTTGATGTATGTGGTCACTAACAGGTCACCTTTATTTTTTTTCTAAATGTAGTGAAATGTTAATACCTATTGTACTTATAGGTAAACCTTGCAAATATGTAACCTGTGTTGCGCAAAAGCCGCATAAATTTGAGTGATTGTTAATGTCGTCTTAAAATTTCTTGATTGTGATACTGTGGTCATATGCCCGTGTTTGTCACTTACAAAAATGTTTACTATGAACACACAGAAATAAAAAAATAGGCTAAATTCATATATACTTGATAGTTTTTTGTCTCTTTTGTTAACCCTAATGTGGCAGAGACTTGAAAGTTACAGAGAGATCAGAGCGCTGCTTATTACACAGTCCACCATTTTTCACATGTTCCTTTCTCTTCCCTTCCCCAGCCCCCCACCTTCTCTGCCATTGTCTTTAACTACAGTATTTTCAAATGTAAAAGATCAGAGTGTTTAATTAAACATCATGGCTACTATTGTGATGTCCATTTTGGGACAGAACTCTTATCAAGTCTGCTTGAAAATTGATAGTACAAGGTAGGATGCCTTACGCTGAAGATGCTTAAAATCGCGTATGTATATATACATGCATTCATATACAATTTATGTGTATAAGCACACATTCGGAAAAATCCAAGGTGAATTATTATATAAGTACATGTTCTTCCTGCAATCTCTGAAATGCATTCAAAGACTTATTGTCCTGAAAGAAATAAATTTCGTCTCTACGATGACTCGAGATGCGTTAACGAAGGATGTGTATGTGCGTGTATATACATACACGTATTAGCTATCGTATGATCGTTTGATGAAATTTAGCAAGCTGTGATATGTATGTGCATAAAATATAATCCTTATCTTAAAGGAGCACTGTTCCGGAAGTATCTAGGTTATATGTATTCATATACTTTTGATGCTGCAAACACTTTGGCTTTAGTTATTGTGAAAGTAGCCGTGTTCTTTGGGGCAGACAGCTCTCTCCTCTGTCCCTTCGGCCAGGCGGAGGGGGCAGGAACCGAGCAGGGTGAGGTGAAGTCGCAGTCCATGGCAAGGAGGCAGGGGCCGGGAGTCACGTGATACCCTGCCTTGCATACCGATGTTTAAACGTTATAGGGGGAAAAGAAGAAGGAAAAAAAAGAAATAAATCAAACCTCTATGGATGCACTTAAATGCAAAGTTTTTAAACAGAGCTCTTTTTTTCCTCAGTGTCTGCTGAAGCCCAGTAACCCAGGCCAGCGTCCATAAGAATGCTGCGTTGCCTGGAGAATCAATCCATTAGTTTTAAGGGAGCAACGCTGCTAGTAATTTTAAGAAGCATTTAATCCTAAAATGAACTGGTTTCTTGAAGAGTTTAGGGAAGCCTATAAAAGCCGCAACTCTTGAAAAATAATTAAAAAACTTGTGCAAACGGTTTAGGAACTAATTGGATCCCGCGGTGAGACCGCAGAGGACAAGTTGTTCATTTGTTACGTTTGTAGCCTAGACTCGGCTCTGCGGCAGTGCAATAAGTCGGTGACTGCTCACAATAGACCCAATGAAAAACAATCTCTAGGTCGTAGATGTTATCGCAAACACTTTAAAGAGCTTATCTTGGAAAGACAGAAAAGAGGAAGAAAAAGAGAAAAAAAATGCCGGGAGGTGAACAAAGAAGCAATAGCAAATCTGAATTCTTGCAAATAGAATATTTGTCAAGCTGAAAGAATAAGAGGAGGAAGGGAAAATCTCCTGAAAATAAGTAATGTATAAACAGATGCAAGCAGATCTGCAGGAAAAAGAGGACTGAAAGGTTACGAATGAGAGATGAGACACCCAGCTCTGCACTAGGTGGAGGAGAAGGAGAGAAATCTCTGATATTCTTGGCTTTCACACTCCTGCAATTCAAAATTAATCATCACTACGAGGAAACGATTGCTTTGTTGGGGAATGAAGAGATGATACCACCATTTGGAAGCTCTTACCGTCCCCCGTATTTTTCACTCTATCGTATTAAAACAAGTAATGCAAAATAACTAAATCCCAAAACTCCTTTGCAACAAACCTATTGGAAATAATAAAATGCAATAGGTGTGATTTAAGTTATTGGTGCCCGGAGACCCAATTCTGTGTACTTGTGCAAATTAAAAAGCGGCATCAACTGCAGATGACAAAGGAAATGATTTATTATTTACCACTTGCAACTGTTGTATACTGTAGGAAATCCAATTGCACATATGTAAAGTATTAGTTAGCTCGCAATGTAAAAAAAAAATCTGCTTTCACTGTACTGAAAGGAGGAAGTCAGGTTGGAGGAAAGCACAATCCCGCCATGTCAGAGTTTGAGGTTGGCTAATAAGCATTAATTAGAAAAGCGTGATGCATAATAATTCCTCAGAAGGGTAGCCCTGATGTTGTCTCTCCAGACTTAGCTTAAGCAAGCACTAGATCCCAGCACTTCCTTTAGGCTCTGTGTAGCAAAGTACTGCCTGAGTAAGTTTAGGTGCCACAGACTTTTCCCTCTTTCTCTTACGCGGGGCACAGGGGTGGTTGCTGAGCTGGTAATTTATTCACGTCTCCATAAATGTATTGCCAGCAAAGAGATTCTTTTTGTAAAGGAAAAAAAAATAAAATCAAAACCAGACCAAAATAAACCCAATAAACTGCTAAAGTTGTCATGAATGGTAGCAGGACCGCTAAGACCCCAAATATGTCTTTACCTCTGCCTACTCCCCAGCCAGAGAAACCCTTTTGTTCACTGAGGATGTCTCCGAGGTTAATCTTTGCACAGACTGGTTCAGTACTGAATGTGAGGTGGTGGGGGTTTTTTGTGGTTTTTTTTTTTTTTTTTTTTTTTTGTTTATTGGTTGGTTGGTTTGGATTGTTTGTTTGTTGGTTGGATTGTTTGTTTGTGGGGGTTTTGGGGTGGGGTTTTTTTTTGTTTGGTTTGGTTTTTTGGTTGGTTAAGTTTTTTAGCGTACAGTATTTCTGTTATCTGATACCTTTTTTCCGCGGTGGTTTATATGTCAAATCCTCAAGATAAGCTTTCGGGATTTTTTTTAATATGCACATTTCTAGAATGATGAGGTGTCTTAGCGTCTTTTCCTTGGCGTTTCCTAATTCAGAGTGTTTATGGGGGACGGGCGGTCATTATGGAATTAAAATGCTATTGTTATATTCCTAGTTGATGTTTGAGGTGATTAACTTTGCTCGCATAGATCGTAGGAGAAGAAATCTGCTCATCAAGAAACATCCAATTATGGCTTTAAGATTGCCTTCGCAAATATGTTTGAGGCATAATAAACAGTAACTCGAATTCTCAACGCGATATTTGGCCTAACAATTTTTTCCAAATTTTAGATATTTTTCTTTTGTTACGGTAAAATAGCATCCACTATGTGGAACGTATTCTTATGAAAGGATTTAAAAGAAAGTTAACAAAAATATGATTTGCCTTAAATGGCACAAAACTAATGTTTGTGGGAGTGATATTTTTTTTAATCCAGTACTTGAAAAAAATAGTTTAACCGGAATGTCATTTTGCTCTTTATAACTTTGGTTGATTATTAAGATTTATGTCAGAAATCATGATTCAGGTACACACCCCCTCACTACTTGTGTTAATATGAGGTCTCAATCACGATGTATTCACTATTCACTCAAGCAAAACTCCCACTGAACTCCGGTTACATTTTTACTGAACCATATCAGAGTTTTGCTTAAGGAAGAACATTGATCAAGACTCGTTGCTTTATTAGTGACTGTATTCTTTAATTGTTCGTATTTTCCTTTAGGATAGGAAACAAACAAACAAAAAATCTGCCTGTAGATAATCACCACTATTGCACTTAATTGTGTGATCGCGGATAATACACCTGCCCGAGAAAGTATATGCACATTCGTATTACACAAATAAAAATTCAGCGGTTGGCAATAAATATGTATACATACATAAAGACACACACAACCCTGCAGAGGTGTCTATCCATTGCACTAGAATCTATAGTAGATTCCTCTGCAGTTCTACGCAGTGAAATGTCCTTGTTTATAATACCCCCCCTCCCCTCCCAATGGTGAAGGTGTCTGGGTAAATGGGTCAAAAAGTGGTGGAGAATTGGGTTAGAAAGAGGTGAAGGTGAAGATCAATGGAGGCTTTAGGGCTGGCTGTGTGTTTTGCTGGGTTTGTGTGACTGTGCCCAGAGGGCGGAGTTCCTGCACATTCCTACCTCACCGGAGAACCTGCCCTCAACTCCACTGCAGCTACTCCAGAGAGATGGGACCCTCCAGAAGAAACCTGCCCAGCAATCCCAGCAAGCCTTCCCGCCAGAAGGGTAGGTGCACTTCAAGAAAACCTTCCTTACCTCTTCCCCCACAGGCAGATCCATGTGATACGAATGAATAGAGATGACAGACTTCTGTCTAAATGTGCTGTTTCCCTGTGCCCCACGATAAGCAGATCGCCCGTGCAACCGAAGCACAGTTTCAAAGCACCAGTTACACCAAAACTGAGTGTGCCTACTGTCAGGATTTTCTCTCTCTCTCTCTCTCTCTCTTTTTTTTTTTTAATTTTTTGTTTGTTTGGTTTGGGGTTTTTTTTCCCTTTTTTATTGTTTTGTTTTTGGTCTCTTCCTCAAAGTGTTTCCTCCCCCGGCCTCCTCCCTCCCCCTCGGGCTCTTTCGTTTCAATCGGTAAGTTAGAAGTTTCTTCGCCGGTTTAGCAGTTGTTATGGTTAACCTGCAGATATTTTAGCTTGTTTCATTAAAGTGCTCTTTTGCTTGCTTCTTTGCCACTAATGTCAGAGAAAGTCACACGGGTGCAATGTTGTGTTTGCCTTTTTAAGATTCCAGGAGAAACTGCCTCTACCTGCAAGAAAGGCGCACGTTGGCGATAGAAGTCCTCCATCGGCACCGGGTGAGTGCGGATTTTACTCCTCTTTTACCCTCAGGAATCAAGTAACTACACGCGCGATTTTTGTCCGCTGGTACCAGGATGGGAGAGAGCGCGGTTCCAGGAGATCCCTGAGCCTCCTCTGCCTTTTTTTGTCACAGCGCAGAAATATTACGGGGCCAGGCAAAATTCCCCGCCACTACTCATTGCGGGAGGAAATTTGGTCCTTGATCCATCTCTGCTATATGAAAGACGATTTTAGTATGATGAGTACAGGCGGATTCCGTAATGAATTATTTCCAAAAAAATCTAAACCTGTCATTTGAGAAAAAGCTACAGGCTTCTCTCACCTTTCGGGATTGTGTAAAGAATGCTAATATCCCTAAATTTTCAAGGAAACGACAAAATGCCAAAAATTTTGGGAGATCGAGGAGATCGATAAAGAGCCGTACATCTAAATCTGAGCTGGATTTTGCTCTGAGTGCTCCGGCGGAGAAACTGCTCCCTTACAACCGATCGCGGGCAACGTTCATGTTCATGAGAGAGCTCCAGACACCCTCCCTTTGTCTTCCCACTTCCCAAATTCCTTAACTGCCTTCTGTACGCGTGGAGATTTACGTGCCGCAAACTGAAATCTCGGAATAGGGGTGGAAGTTTAAACGACTGATACAACTGATATGCTCAGCGTGTTCATCCTTGCGGGTGGGGGCAGGCGCGCGGGTGCGTGGGCAGGACCCGGGACGGGCCCTCCGTGGACCGACTTGTTCTTGTTTTGCTGTCCCGACGTGGTGCAGGGGAAGAGCCACGGCACGTGTCCCACCCGGCGGATAACTTTGACCCCTTGCTCCTTGCCATTTTTGACCTCACGAAAATAATTAATTTTTTTAATATACAGCAAGTTGAGTTTTCCGTGACACTGTGCGTGGGACACCCCAGCGCAGGGGGCAGCGGTACCGAGCGCCTGTCTTCCCCGCATCGCAGGAACCGGCACCCGCGCACGGGGACGCGCCCTCGCACACGCACAGCACACGCCGGCAGTGACTTCTGACAGATGCGCTGGTGGTTTGTGTCCCCGGCTCAAACCTGCCCGGCGATGTCCCGTGGGTCCCACAGGGCACGGGTGGAGCTCCCCACGCTGCGGAGAGCGGCACCCACACTACCGTGCCTCCAGAACGGTAGGGACCGGCTCTGCCAGGCGCTCCTGGTTTCCCGCCCCGTCGCGGCCGCCGTGCCCGGACACGCGTGTCCGCGGGGCGAGGCGGGGGCCTGGCGCGGCACAGCGGCGGCGCTGTGCATCCCGCGGGCTGGGGGCGCTCTTGCCCCGCGGGAGAGCCGCCCCATCGGGCCGCGGGACCCGCCGCACAGCACCCGGAGCCCCGGGAAACAGCCCTGTTCACCCGCGGCCCCTTCCAAGGCCCGGCAACCCCCTCCCGCCCTTAAAACGGTGGTTTGCAGGCGGCGGGCGCCTGTACTCGGAGGGCTTGAGTCCGTACCACCTCTCTCCCTCCAGAAGGGAGGAAAAATATGAGGTGTCCTTCTCCATGTAGACTTAGCTTTGTGTTTTCCTAGCCACTAAGAGACGGAGGTTGCTCTAGGGACAGGCGTTTGAAGTCCTCTTCCCAAGAATTGGCCCAGGATGCTCCGATCCAGGATCAGGCTCGCTAAACACTCCTCTCTGTCCACTGAGGCAAAACGAACCAGAAAAGACTTGAAAAATAAAATTAAAGAAAATAAATTAAACTGCCAAAATAAATAAATAAATAACCAAAGAAACGACTAGCAACCGCCCCTCCTCCCCCTCTTCAATATCATGTAACAGAATATAGTATCAGGCTAGCGAATTGGACTTAAAGCGAGCGGCTTTTCTGCTCTCAGTCGGAGAAATGAATGCAAAGTCCATTTCAAAGAATTATCTCTAGGGAGTCCTCCAAGTGTATTGAAGTTATCCGTGATTTGAGAGGAAAGACTAAACGAGAGGGAGTCCGAGAAAAGCCTGCCATTGTCACCCTACCCCAAGGTGAGTAAAGTATCCCTGCAAAGTTAGCTGCAAAGAACTGCTTAACCTAAGCTCGAGAGGTGAAAACTCTCCAAGCCGCCTGAGCAGGGAACCTGATTTTCAAACTAAAAAGGCAAGACGAAGCCTGAGCTCTCTTGGGGGTTTTTGGCGACTTTTTGTTTGTGGGATATTTTTGGTTGGTTTGAGGTTTTTTTGGTTTGGTATGGGTTTTTTTTTAGTTTGTTTTTTTGTTTGTTTGTTTGGTTGGTTGGTTTTTTGTTTGGTTTTGGTTTTGTTTGTTTTGTTTTGTTTTGTTTTTTCCCCATGGTGAGGAATTCAGAGCGCTTTATGAATGATTTTGCAAGAGCATCTTTCACAGGGAGGTAAGAACACGTGAACGGAACCCTTCCACTTCAGAGCGCTCCCGGCAGCTCTCCCTTAACGGCGGAGGAGGAACGGGGTTTGCTGCTGCGACCGGCCCGCGGGGAAGACCTCCCCGAGCTCCCCATTAACTTGGCCGCCCTCCAAGCTGAGTGTTAGCCCAGCACTGTTGGTTAGTGGAAGGAAGAGAATCCCTCTTCCTCTCCCCCCCTACCCACATCCCCACCTTGCCTGCTCTGCTTTTACTCAGAATTTTTCTGATCGCAAGTATTTAATATTAGGTAGTCTGTTAAATTAATCATATCCAAGAGGAGACAAATATCTGCCAAAAAAGTCTGGTTGAAGCGTGGCTGTAGAGTAAAAAAATGAGAAATTCTTTCTCAGTCTTAGAAAACAACTTTAAAGAGAGAGAGAGAAAAGTTGCATTCTCATAAAAAAATAAGCATAACCTCATTGTGAAGCGTGGTATGTCCCAAAAGGATGCAACACTTTTGCAAATTAAATACTGATAATATTCACTCGTTACAAAATTGTTCTTTTGAAGCAAAAATCTTGGTGATGCTATACTAGAAGATGCGTTTCTTCTCCTTTTATGCTCCTTGCACACTCAAACACTTTCGAATCCCCACACCGGTATATTTCCAAATGGGTATGACGGCACTGATTAGACTTTTCACTAGATCCCAAACGAAACAAAGCTGGGACAGATTTTTAGAGCTGTCTATGGGGGGATACGGTTAAGTGCATCACATAATCATCTATATATTTAGTGCTATGGCTCATAGGTAACTTTGAAATACACTAGTGATAAGTAAATCTCCTTTTAGGTTTCTGAACTGCATTTCTGGTGGCTAGTGCATCTAGAGAACTTAAGATGCAGTCTAGATTTTGTACCACACTCACAGTGGTACAAAATGGCAAAGGTATTTTTATTAGCATTTTGTATACCCACACTCATAGTGGTCTATGAGAAAACAGATGAGAATTACGCAAGTAAAAATGGCATTGTTGTTTTATCAATGAACTTTCTCCACTCTCTCTCTCTCTAATATATATGTATATATATAAACGTGTGTGTATATGCATGTATATATTTGTCCAATCTTTTCTGACTGTGAAGGTGTCCTCTAGCATAAATCAGAAAAAGCCGCTCTGCATCTTCCTTTTCTTTCTTGCTTATTTGTTTTGTTTGAGCAAAGCTGGGGTTTTTTTACTGGGAAGCATAAGTTGCCTTTGGTTATGCCATCACTATAATTTGTGTTTAGGTGGAAGGGTAGCCCTATTTTTATTATTAAATCAGTAAAGGTAAAAGTACTAATAATTAAATACAGATCTCTGATTGCAGGTTGGAACAGCAAAATCGATTGTCTCTTCATCAATAAGACAAGTGTTGAGTAGCTTGCTATTGATTAGTATGTTTATTTATGCAGATCTTTAGGTATTTTCTTACATATTTCAAGTTCTTTGTCTGCTAATTATTTTACCAGATTGGTTTGAAAGAAAGAGCTTAGACTGGGAAACACAGTTGACAGATCCATTCTTAGTTAACCTGATAGTGGATTATTGCAATCCAGTAAGTTTAACAAATTACTTATACGTGCTTGCCTTTCGAGCAATTAGGAAGCCGTTTCAGATTAAAATCCCTTGTTGCATTCGGGGTCGGTTCATTTAAATAAAGGGGCATTATGTTTAGATATTTTCCAAATGAAAAATGGGTTTCTGGATCCGCAGAGGCTGAACAGGATTTGATACGTACTTCGCCTTCCGGGCCCTTGGCTTCCGTTGTACGTGTAAAACACCTTCCCAGCAATAGAGTGGGCCCTGGGGTTTCCTCACAGATGGAATGTAATCTCCATAGATGCAGGTAATCTGAATATCGAAATCTAGAATCAATATATTAAACAGAAATAGCCTACCAAATAAAACAAAACAGAGTGATCGGCATCCAAACATCAGAGTCCTCAAAGCAGGCGATATTTTAAGTTGTTTTTTTGCTTAGTGATTTAATCGATCCAAAAGGAATTGCCCCAGACTCTCTGCTAAACGGCCTGGTTCCCAGCCATCCCCTCCAAGGACCCCAGAAGGCTGACATTTTCATCTATTTTTTTAACAATTTTTCCGACAGGACACTCGCATTTTCTTTCGCAGCCGTTTCGGAGAGGGCTCCGCTTTTATCAGTATTTTCCCCCCTCCGCTTCGACTGTGCTGACACAGGCACCTCGGCAGAGGGGAGCGAGCTCGTGACCAGGGGGGGACGGTGTGGGAGCCAGGTGCAGGGAGGGAAGGCCCCCTCCCCGCGGCCTACGCCGGCCGAGCTGCCCCACGGGGTGCAGCCCCTGCCGCCCTACCCGCCGCTTGCTCGGGGAGCGGCGCCGCGGGAGCCTGAGCCACGGGGTGAGAAGCGGGAACAGGACCCGCACACGGTGCTGAGCGAGTGCTGAGCCCTTCTTCCGTTCTCTTCCTCGTCTTTTGCTTGAGGCAAGTTTTGTCGGGGAGGGGGGAGGATTCCCCCCCCCCCCCTTCTTTTACCTCCAGGAACTGCTGCTTTACAACCTGTAGAGATAAGACGGCCTCGCAGCAGATGATCACAGAGATAAGTAATCTCTCCCCTCGGCCAGTGGTATAGCTGACCGTATGCTCTTGAATCTTAGAGCGCTAAGTCTTTCCTGTGAATGAACGAGAAAACACTCGACAGGTCGTGAATAATCGTTTTAATGAGTGTGTAAAAGCGTGCGACGGGGTGCACGGAGCTGTCGGGTTAAACAAACAACTTGTACCCTGACGAAATCCGATTGTTAAAGTGCAAAGTGATGTCAGTCCAATTTCCATCCCAGTTCTAAAAACCACAGATCTAAGTCGCGGGAGTCCAATTTTCCCCATTAAGAAAAATAACAATATTTTCTGAACGTAAGTGCGATCGTCCCTAATGTTAGCCTTTGGCGAAAAAAAGACCAGTTGCACATCGCAGAGGTGTCGAAGTTATTTTTATTATTTTTAAGGCAATAGTTAGAAATTGTGTATCTGGCTGTTCCCGAGATATTATCAGATCAATGCAGTAAATATTTTCCTTTTTTGTGTGTCTTTCGCCCCCCTCTCCGTATGTGTGTGTGTGGGGTGTTGTGATTTGTTTTTCGGGGTTTTTTTGGGAGTTTGTTTTTTGTTTTGCTTGGGTTTGGTTTTGTTTTGGGGTTTTTTTGTGTTTTTTTTTTTTTTTTTTTTTTTGGTGTGGTTGTTTTTTTTTTCTGCAGATCACTGGAGGCAAACATCGAATTAATTGGATCTCAATGAGTGAGGTTGGTATCTTTGTATTGAACTAAGGTTTTCTTTGTCATAGTGTTCTGGTATTTACAAGACATTTTAGGAGTTTCTAGTAAAGGTAAATCCAGAAAACATATATGATAAAATTAAAAGGGAGTTGAAATATTATATACTCCAAATCCAAGTTATATTACTCTTGTGTAGGGAGATAACAGTCTGTGGGTCTGTAATAGTCTATGCAGAAACTATTAATTCAAAAGAAAAATAAAAAATTTTGGAGTTTTTTTTTAATTTTTAAAAACTTCATATCATAATAGCAAGGTCTGTTTCCTGTACAACTAGAGGGCCTTGCACTATTTTGAAAACGCAAACCCCACTCTTTTAAGTCCCTTGATTATTTCTTAACGTTAGTAATGACGCATATTCCTAATGTTTATTGTTGCTGAATACTTTCATACCGACTACAGGTCTGCCTCTTTCTATGAAGATTCATTTTCAGGTGTGTCCTCCCTTTCTTTGAAAATGCCCGTTAGAGCAAAGTGAGGTGAGGCAAGGCAACTGCATCTGTAAACCAATGCTTTTTAAAGTTTCTCCACTCTTCCGATTAATACTCAATTTTTCAAAAATAACATGATACTGGAAAATTAATGCAAGATATATTAGTAGGTTATAGTTACAATGGGGACCCAGTGCAGTGATATGAATGTGATATTTACTTTTGATACTTGTGGACATGGAATCTGACCATTGATGAACCGGATATGAGTGTCCATATGGCTTTGGTCTCAAGTCGATCTCCAGGATTTGTAGCATTTGGATTAAAACATAGATTTTTTTTTTTTCAACCCAGTCAATTTTATGTTATGCTTTAGAAACGGTGCAGGCATTGAGAATGAATATCAACGATTTCTCTGTTACCGAAGCATGACAGAATTATTTTGCAAACCTTCCTCCGAAACCAGTGATAGAAAGGAAAGAGAGAGAGAAGAAATGAGAGGGAGAGAGGTGAAGGAGGGGGGAAAAAGATAACTCAGCCCCGTTGGATTTGGTAGCAGATCTATAACAAACATCTGACGAAAGTTCTGGGCATTTTCAAATATGGCTTTGTTCAGACTATGTGACTTGAAACACGTCGTTTCCCGGACCAGTCTGAACGCTGGAGGCCGTCAAAACCGAGATGTTCCCACTGTTTTCCTTAACCCCCTATGTGAGAAAAAAAGGGACGTAGCTCAGCCCCATGGAAGAGAGAGGAGAATGAAAGATAAAGCACAAGGACATATGCCTCCCGAGTACAACAGGACAGAAATCTGCATCCTGAGAGCTAGGAAACATTTCTCATCTCAGTGAAAGACTAATGCCCTCCTTCTGCAACTGCAATTTCCTTTGCAACAAAAACGTACGTTAAATGGGCACGATGGATAGTAAGGATCTATCAGTTTCCTGCTGTAGTTCTGCTAATAAATAAAATTCTAAATGTTTAAAACACTCTATCTGTCACATTCACAAGATAGGTACTGTAAATTCCTGTTGAAAATATACAAACAGAGATCCAAGAGGTTGCCTCTGTTTTTGTATCTCTCTCGCACAAGAAATGGACTATCAAAACATTAATTATATTTGAAAGGGAACAGATTATTTGTTTGAGAAAGAATTACATTCTTGAATTTATATTCCACACAGACCTCTCCTCCTGTCTGCTGAGAGGGTTGAACTGTAAATCTGTCTCAAATTATTTGCCCCTAAAATGTAGGTAGGTGTGTCACATTAGAGTAGTAGAGAGATGGCAGATAATCTGTAGGTGCTTTTAGACACCTCTGTGGGATGGGTCGTTAGAGAACGTCGAAATGAACAAGAAACTGAAATCTAACATGTGAAGAACATCCACGCTTATTCTTTGACAATGAAAATACAAACACACATAGACACACAGAGCTGAGCCTAGTTAGTTATTAAACACTGTGACTCGCGGGAGTCCGGGTCTGCAGCTCCTTTTTTGCTTGTTTGTTTGGGGTTGGGTGTTGTTGGTTTTTTGTTTGGCTTTTTTTTTCTTTCTTTTTTTTTTCTTTTTTTTTGGTAATGTTTTCATGCACATCTTACAGTAGTCGATAATTGAAAAGCTACTAACTGATCTGATGGGTTATCACTTAAATAATGAACCATGTCTTACAGATTGTACCTTCTTTCCTGCTTTTAGAAACAGCAATAAAAGAGTTAAATAGATGTCTTCATACCTTTACCTTTCTTCTGAGAAAAATGGTGATCTAGTGGGGCTTTATTTTAGGAGCTCTTGAAAAACCACTCCTCGATGTCTCCTTTTTTCCACTCTCCGCTAACCAGACGTTCAGCATTTTTTACCCTTCCTTCAGATGCCATTAGCTCTCTGAGTAACATCCTTCTCCAGCACTGCAAATATTTTGGCGGGGACGGATGTGAACAGCCCCATCAGAAAGATGTCTGGTGCTGGGGAAGTTCGTCACGGGACCCGGGGAATGTGTGTTAGCATTGGGTCCTGCAGCGGTGGGCCCCTTTTCTCTATTCCTGTATTTCTTGAGTCCTGGGAAACCCAAGCCATGCGGCCTGAAGGGCGGTCGCAGGGAGCACAGGGAGGTGGGGGTGGGCGGACTTTTCTGCCTGTGGCTGTGCCTGGGATGTGCTCTCTCCCTGATTAGGTATCTGTGGAGGAAGAAGGTGACGTGACGAGAAAAGCCTGACAGCCAAAGGGGGAACTGTCCGGGAGAAGGATCCGTGATGAATGAAGCCTGCGAAGTCCTGACGCAAAAGCAGAGCAGGACAGCGTGTTGGCAAACCTAAATACCGGTTTTTGTTCTCTGGAACCAAAAAGGAAAATGGGGTGGTGAAGGTGGGGTGGGGGAGGGGGGACCCAGGGGAGTGGGGCAGTGGAGATTGGAAGGGAGACATCGGAGAAGTGGCTGTCTGGAGTGTTAACACGCGTCCATCGTGTCCTCGGGAGAAGGAAAGGCTGCGTTGTCAAACGGGCTAGAGCCCTGACGAGAGCCAGAGGTGCCATCAGAGCGCTTCGAGATGCTGCCGTGAAATCTGGATCCTGGCCGATTCAGGGATCCGAGGGACAGTACTTCATAAAATAATCGGTCCCGAAATCTCCCGGGCAGGTGTCCGAGGTTAAGTCAGGCTCTTAGATAATCGCAGAACAATCATAGGGAACAAAATCTGCCCCGGGGCAGGAGATAGGGTGGGGGAGGCGGGTGCGAAGTGGGAGAGACAGGACGACACGAACTAAAACCCACTAAAATGGCAAACATTATTTCATTCCTTGGGTAACTTCGTGCAGATCTGTAGCTTCTTCCTCGGACTTGGCGGGAAAGGCTGTCTTGGACGAGCCTGTAACTTCTTGCAATGTTTTTGACCATGCACTGTATTGCCATAATGCCAATAAACGCTTTTAACGCGTCTTACTAGCGACCATCAGATGCTCCAGCCACTCAGGCCCAGCCTAAACAAGTTCTGACCTGGTCCTGGACGGCTGGGTCATTCCTTACCTTCGGGTGCTCTTGGTGCTCCGGGAAAATGTGGCTGGATGGGCCGGGTCTGTTGCACCGACTTCTGGGTTTTCTTTCGTCTTGGCTTGCAAGGGGTCGCAGAGGCAAGGGCTCTTTTCATGCCAGCGGGTTCAGGATTTCGGGACTTTGAGTTTAGCGGCCAAAGAAAACCCTGCCTGATTTTTTCCCGACTTAGTGTCTGCCTAAGAGGACAGAGACTGCCAGGTCTCCCAGGGAGGAATTTCCTAGTGTGTAGCATAGCCCATATCGCTCACCCTTTCAGCAAATGCCAGCAGATGGATGCAATTAAACCTCGGCGGTGCTCCACGGCTGGACACTGATCCAGGGTGTAAAAGGGTTGGCCATTATGCAGTGCCTATGGACTGGTGTTCATCCCCTACAGCTCTAACAGGGAGAAAGAACGGAACATGGGTGCTCACAACTTCCCCGTCCCACGACAGCCAGGGGAGCATGGTAGGACTCCCACGGCTCAGGAGAGAAAAAAACAGAACAAAAAAAAAAAAAAAAGAAAAAATCAGGCAGGAAAAGGGCTCTACACACGTACACACGTCTTGGAAGCAATCAAATATCTATGCAATGTTATTAAAAATCATAAAATCCCAGCTAAACAACGGCTCTCTTATAAAGGAAATCTGAGGAGCGCGGCGAGCTAAGTGAAAGCTCTGTTTTCAAGGGAAGGCCGGATTAGTTCTCTGCACATAATAACCGGTGTGTAGGAATTGCAAATGAACATCACCAGCAGTTCTGGAGTTACCCTTCTTAAATCAATATTAAGTTGGGTTCTCTGCACAACGTGCAAAATTAACAGACATTTCTGAACTTTCGAGGGAAACGAAGATTGAAATTAACGTGTACATATATTTTTCCCCAGTTTAATCCAAGAAACTCCTATCCTAGTATAGCCAGTAAGCAGTGGAGGAATTTGGGGTAACGCCCCCAGGACCTGTTTTGCGGGTTAAAAAATACATCAACAAATCAGCACCAAAACCCCGAAACGGACCCGACGCCGGCACAGACAGGGGGTAAGCACGATCTCCGGCTCAGCGGCGGCGGGCTCCGCTGCCTGAGACGGCCCCGCTGCGGGGATGCTCCGCGCCGGCAGCGCACAAGGGCCCCCGTGGCAGCGCTCGCCCTCCGCCGTGCTCGCCCCCGCTGAGCGGTGCCTCCGCGGTCGCACCACGCGGACCGTGCTGGTCTAGTGTGCCATCGCGGGCCCGTACACACCGGCTGAACCGATTCTTCCATCCCGTCATCAGGCATGCAAAGGGGGAAGGTAATACATCTGATATCCCGCCGTAAAGAGGAGAGAGAGAACGCAGTGAGCTCCAGGGCTCTTTCAGACACTTCAGAAATTAATGGGGGAGGGGAATGGGCTAGGAAGGATAGATGCATTGGAAATGGTAAAATAAAAACATCATGTGAAGATATATTTACTGTCAGCTCAGAGCCAAAACATTTATGCTCCCACGCCTTTTTTTTTTTTTTTAGCAAATCGGAACTTAAGTGATGCATTTTAATTATTTTAGGAAAATAAGCAAGAAGGCTCCTTTTCAGAGTCTAAATAAATAACAGAGTGTTCTCTGCCGATGATGTCTCTGGCTCGTGATGGCCTCATCTATCCAGTCACTACTGTGAGCTCTGAAAACCTGGGAAGAGTGAGGTGTTACTATCAATTTCTGAAAGGAACTGTCCATTATTTGTGGGGTTTTCTGAAACAGAAAATGCAAAGAATTTGCTGACAGTCTGAGAGGTTAAAAAAGGGGCCAATATTTTCCTATGGCTTCAGCTTGGAACGATGCGTGCCTAAATCTCAGTATTGTTTGAAGCCTCACATGAGCAGTGATTTTCCTTATGTTTCAAATAGTTATTTCAACTCCTTGAAAGTAGTGGGGAAAAGATACATGTTGCCCTAAGAGAGGCTGGATACCTCGCAGTCTCTGAGATAAGCTTGGTGATTTCTTTTTCTCCTCACTCCCCTGCCCACCCTCCATCCCCCCTCCACCCCGACTTTGATCTGAACCCTGACAATTTTCTTCCTGCATACAATGTGTCCCTAATCCTCAACAGATTGCCCAGACCTTCCTCAAGGAGAGTGACACTCAGAAGAGCCACTTTTTAATATGGAGAGAGAGGAGGAGTATAATACTACCTTCACTTAGAAGTAGAACATAACCAGAAAAAAAAACCCCAAACCCAACCCCCCCCCCCCCCCCATCCAAAAAAAAAAAAGAAAACCAAGCCAACCCAAAACAAAACAAAGCCAAAATCAAGTGGGAATACAGCAGAAGAGAGTCTCTTTAAGTTCATATTTAAAGAAAATCATGAATCAGTTTATAATAATAGTAGGGAACACTAGAAGCAGAAAACACTAGTCATAATCTCCCTATTTAAAAAAAGCAAATCAATGATGCATTGCAGTTTTCTGTTTGTAGAAATGCCTAAAACATATATGGCCAGCAGGGCTTATTCCATAGTTTTCTCTCTAAACAGGATATCCTTCCTCATCTTTAGTAAGGATTTTCATGTTTTTTGTACTCCTCTCCTCTACATCAACTCCCATTTTGTATAGGGTAAATTCTGTCACTCAAACACTGCAGCCAGTTCCCATTGGCTTAAATTAACTCAGGAAAAGTTTAGATTACCCATAGGCAAACTCCTTCCTTTCTCTTTGTGGTGTGTCTGCACCACATCTTCAAGATTCACCAATGAAAGCCCAGAGTTGTTGCTTTGGAGGTTGTGCCATCAGTTTGACTGGTGCAGAAACTGCAAAAAAGGTGGAGAAACTAGAAAAAGTCACATGTTTTTTGGTTTGTCATTCAAACAAAACAGCAGCACCAGCAACAGCAACATTAAGGCAAGAAAAAAAAAAAGGAAGAGGAAAGAAAGCCTAACAGCAGTGAAGACAAGTGAGTAGAAGTGTTTTGCAGAACAGGATGGTACTATTATTTGCAGTCTACATGATTCCTACCCCAAGGATGGAGCAGGCCACAGTTTGTAGTACCCAGATAGTTGACAACAGAAGGTAGTGCAGGTCTGTGGGTGTCTGAACACTGTCTCTGTTTTGCAGCACATGAAGCCATATTTGTCAATCTCTCTAAGAGTTTTCTGACACATACCCCTACAAGAAAAGCAGAAAAGTGATTGCTGCCTTGTTTTCATGTAGATCCTAAAGATATCCAGACTTTTCCTGTACAACTCCATCATCATCCCTATTGAAACTGTAAAATAGTGTTGGTTTACAGGATGAAACTTGGGCATCAGGACCTGTGTGAACAGGTGTGTGGGAAGGAAGTGACCTAGCTGCCTTACCACCTCCAAAGAACCACCTCACCCTCTCTTCCTGCAATGCAACAGAATTCCTGACATTTCCATTTTTGTTCCTGCTCTGCCAGAGTCCATTGAATCTTTGCCCTCTTGCCTGATGGCCCTGGATTATTAATGGAAGAAATCGACTAACACTAAAAAGCTGTTAAAATAAGGTTTAAATGTTCTTGAAATGTTATTGATTGATGGATTGATGGAAACTGGTAGAAAAGATTCTTAAGATTCTTCAAGCAAATACTGGAGGTCCCATGAATCTGATCATTTGATGTCAAGTTTGCAAAAAGACCCTAGAGAATAACGTAACATGAAGAACGTCCTTTTATTGACAGGGAATAGGTGACCTAACAACGTATTTCCTCTGTGAACTTTTAGAATTTATTTCACAAAAATATATACCAAGTTAGATATCAACTTGGTATGATCATTTAAAAAGTAAATTATTTCAGATTTTTTTGGGGGAACCACATTTAGCTGCAGTTGAAAAATGATCGGCAAAGAACAATGCTGACAATACTAATTTCCAGTGTTATCATTACACTTCAGAAATAACATTACTGTCAAGAAATGGAGTTTTTTGATCTTCTTTTAGGGCTATTGGTTAGGAATGATTTTAAAGCTACCTTCTGATCTCCAGAATTCATTCACTACTATTTAAAAGTCTGCTTGAAGTTTGGAGGAGCTAAAAATCTCACAAATAATTAATTAATTAGTAATGAACTGGTAGGAGCTGTATAAATTACTGAAGTTATGAGACAAAAGATCTATTCAATTTCTTTTTAAGATGTTGATCTACTATTGAGATAGCATGAAAAGCACTGTTCCCTTTGCCCATATCTATCTTCATGAAATAACCTCAAGTTTGGATGTATGTACCTGTTTTTTACTTATTAAGGACAGAAGCTTTTTGCCAAATGTATTATTTGTTTTGTTTATTTGCTTATTGATAACCATAAGTCTTTTGGGGCAGTTTTTGCAAGGTATTTGAACTCAGCGCTTTGTAGAAATTTCAGATGTTCTCTGCGTAGATTATATGCCGAGTGGGAACTGGTTTTATATACTGAATGAGTACACTTGAATAACCTGACAGAGGATTTAGAGACTGTTCTGTATAACTGTACATTTTTCCATAAGTAGGACCACCCTCCATGCCATGTAGGGTCTTGAGTTTTGCATGCACTGTGTGCAACAGGAAATCTTACGTAAGAAACAAAGACATTCATGTACACAGAAGAAGAAAACATGCTCCTGACATGTGGCAGTCCTTTAAGTGACATACTTTTGAGGATGAGAAAGATGATCACAGTTTACTCCTCTTCAGTGAAACAATGCTAGTGCTATCAGCATGTGGATTGCATGCAAAGCCTGATCTCAGGCTCCATTTTACTTTTCTGCTCTCCTACTGTCAAGTTCCTCTGCTCAGTGATTGAATTTGAAGAAGTAGGCATGTTGAGACAGGTTCTCTTAGCACATGGGCCTGAATTAGCTTTCAGAGGAGATATTTCAGAAGCCATGTGTCAGGCTAGAGTTTCCAATGCTGAGCTTTACCAATTCTCCTCTTCATGAAGACACGAGTAGAAAAGGAATATTGAAACACTGAAAGTCCAGAATACTGCAGAATACTGCAGCCCAGAAAGCCAACCATATTCTGAGTTGCTTCAAAATAATGGCCAGCAGGTTGAGGGAAGTGATTCTACCCCTCTACTCTGCTCTGATGAGACCCTACCTGCAATACTGTACCCAGCTCTGGGGTCCCCAGCACAGGAAGGACTTTGACCTGCTAGAGCGAGTCCAGAGCAGGGACATCAAGATGATTAGAGGGATGGAACACATCTCCCATGAGGAAGGGCTAAGACAATTTGACTTGTTCAGCCTGGAAAAGAGAAGGCTTCAGGGTAACCTCGTTGCAGCCTTCCAGTACCTGAAGGGAGGCTACAAGAAAGATAAAGAGGGACTTTTTACAAGAGCATGTAGTGACAGGACAAGAGGGAATGGATTCAAACTAAAAGATAGTAGAATTTTATATAAGACATTAGGAAGAAATTCTCTACTGTGTGCATACATGCACTGGCACAGGTTGTCCAGAGAAGTTGTGGATGCCCCATCCCTGAAAGTGTTCAAGGCCAGTTGGATGGAGGTCTGAGTAACCTGGTCTAGTGAAAGGTGTCCCTGTCCACAACAGGGGTGTTTGAAACCGGATGATCTTTAAGGTCCCTTCCAACCCAAACCATTCTATGAGTCTATGAAGTCCTAAACAATTTTCTGTTGCAATGAATTATTGTAGAAAGTAAGGACAAGGAAACGAGGGGAATTCACAATTGCTGGTCTTGAAAATAGGGAGCAGAGATCATGACACAGTATCTGTCTTTCAGTGAGGAGTCCCCAGGTGCATAGGAGGCAGCATTTGCTTTTATTTCATATATTCATGTTTCACATGGTAAGTTCACATGTTGAACCTCTGTTCTGGATCTGTAAGTATCTAATATATTTATCTGCGATTCATCTATGAGTGCTCTAACTGAACTTACATTTGTCACTCCGATTTCAAACTGTGGGTTGAAGGTTCACACTTAAAAGTTATTTTAAAGTATGCAGAATGTTACTGGCCAAATGGACAAAAAAGAGGCTCTGCCCAGGACTTGTATAAAGGTGGCTGAGATGGACTGCTTTAGGCTGCTGCATATTTTAAAGCCTGAACTAAGAGAAGAGTCTTTCAATTTAATAAAAAGTACTTTGAAATTTGCTAAGCAACTTATAGAAAGTTTGCTTTTTAAGAAGTCCATTAAGAAGTTTGCTTAGTTTCAGGGAAGAAATTGCAGGTTGTTTTATAAGTTGCACAAATCAAAAGACAAATGCATAAAGCAAATGTAATAGGACATTTCAACATTTTCTTTGCTTTCTGTGTTTTGCAATTAAAACACCTTTAATTGTCTCATGAAGTTTCATCAAGCATTCAACAAATGTTATTTATGTATAAAACTTCAACAGATTATTGACTACGCAAGAACCAAAGGAAAAAAATTAAACAGGTTTGTCATATGGTATGTGTTTATCTTAACCTTTCTTCTTCAAAATCTTATCTACTAAGTACTTTTATCAGACACTAATTATACTCCCTCTGAAAAGAATTTCTCCAACACCCTTCAGTGCCTACACCCTTTAATCATATCTCATTACATCTACCTAATCCATCTCTTTTTTGCATTGCCAGGGCTCATTAATAGTTTTAAAAGCCAGTCCCGGATATTATCTTTCCTTTCTATAGAAATATAAATAGTACCAATATTGTTTTATTTCTAGATTTCATAGGCATTTGTAATTAGATCAAAATTGTTTTCCAATATTGAGATTTCATCTAAAAATAGCTTTAAAAATGTGTAATAGAACAGCAGTAGAATGTTATAAGTCTCTTCCCAAGTGGCTGTTTTTATAAGCTGTTTTAACAGTGCATCAACGATCACTTTGAAAGGAAGCGATCCTTGACTAAAATTTAGCAGACATTGTACTTCACTGGTATTTTGTAGACGATACATATACCACCTTGTAAACAGTGTTGGTAATCCAAAGAATCTTTACATGACTGTGAAAGAAAAAAAAAGAAATTATGAGGTCAACAAACGGCCCTTTATTCCTATGTCGTGTGCATACCTTATTGCAGTGTGAAAAGCGTATAGAAAATGCCTCTAGTATAGTATCTACTAAAGTGAACTGATGCTACAGAATGAATAATTGGTGTCAAATTTTGCTTTTTTTCCCCCTGTTCTCCAACTGTCTGCAAACAGGCTAAACAATTCTCTACTGCTGTTACACTTTAAAATTATTTGTAAGTCACTTCAGTGGATAATCCTCAACCCATAGACCCTCCCGTTTGCTGTGAATTTTGGCAATTTGTAATCTACATTGCGTTAATTTATTAAGATATGTAAATTAATTTCTTCTCCTGTTTCCTGTTTTCAGGATAGATATGTCTGCATTATGCTAACACGCCTCAATTGAAAATCTGAGTAAAGACAGAAAATCGTGTTGTACTGGTTTATTTTCAAAAGTCTTAACATGTCATGATCATGGCTTTGAAGTAAAACCAGTTGCCAAATTTCAGCTAGGAAGACCGTTTTCCCCCAGATCTGAATAGAGGAACCACTTAGAGGGTTTTTTTTTCTCCTTTATTGTGTTCGATGGATTATCTGGCAGTTTATTTAACATATTGCAATTATTACTTCAGGAACCTGTGACATTTGCTTTCAACCTCTGACTATAAATCCTAAATTAAGTTAATCCTATGATTTGGGAAAGCTTTTTTTTTTTTTTAAGACCCATGGACATAGTTTGAGTATACATCTGCTCACACTCTAATTCCTTGGGAGTAGGAAGAGCAGGAGAACTTGGGTTGACCAAGTTTCAGGGAACTTGGGTTGACCAAGGCGTCTTTATATCACTGTTGCCTTTATTTAATGCCTAACTGCTGTTATGGGGCAGCCTTATGGATCCTTTCAGTTCCATCTTCTTATCCAGCCACGTAAAATTCAGAAATTATTTTTTTTAATCCTTAAATCAAAAAACTTGGTAGAAATCAGTAAAAATGCAAAATTAAAATATATTTGCAGGCAATATAATTGATACTTCATACACATACAGTCAAAATAACTGATGTTATTCAAAAAGCAATTGAGCATAACTCTTGGTGTCATCTGTGTATATGGTACTGGTTCGCTATGTTTGTAAGTACTGCTTCTTTTCACTAAAGAGCTGACTTATGTAGGCAAACACAACAATACAAAAATTGTAGATATAAAAATTACAGTCAACTGGAACTTGCTTTTGGGACTACTAATGAATTCAAGCAGAAAAATATATTTGTAAGTATTTCATATTACAGACCTACTGTATTATTTTCAGGAAGCAAATAGAAAATGTCATACGTAGAGCTTACCAAAAGGCAATGTATTATTTCCCAGTCTGTGAAAATAGGTATGGCTTGAGATGTCTTTTTGTTCACACTGGAGATAAAACAAGACTCTTTGAAATATTTTTTATGACATAAAATTCCATATATCTGTTTTGGGGTTAATTTTTTTTTCTGTGTGTGTGTGCGTGCATTTCTCTTTCCAATCTATTGTTTCATTCTCTCATTAGGAAATGACTAAATAGACAAGTCAGGAACATTCCCATTGCAAACATCATTAAAACTGACACATTTTTATGGAACATTTTGGCTTCAATGGCAAGACATATTTAAATGAGAAAAAAAAGTCAATTAAAGTATAACTAGTTATAAATCTAGTCAAACTGATATTCAATTTAAATTTGAACTAATATTTACACAACACTTTTCTAGGGATTCTTCAGACCAAGTAATTTGAATAGATCTGAGTGATACCAACAACTCTCTACCCAACAAGTATCTTATATTGCAGTAAGATAGGTTTGGACCTCAGAGGGAACAGGAAGCTGTAGATGTTTCCAGTGTACTTTCTCATCTATGCAGTCTCTGCCATTAGATTCATTGTATTTTGGTCACTTCAGGGCCTACATCTAAATGTTATTAAGTTTACTAAGGACAGAATTCCTTCACTGTTGCTTTCCTTTCATTAGCTATCAGTTATTGGTTTATCTTTTTAATATACCTAAGCCCAATGTTAGCACTCTGTTTTAAAAAAAAAAAGGAAAATTGCATTTTTTCTTGTAGCCCTGTTTTGGTTATTGTCCAGCAGGGCTCAGAATCTACCACTAACTAGATTTTGTTGGAGGCAATAGAATTGTTTAATGGCCACAGCATTGCTATAGACATCATTATGTGCAGAAATCAGTGTGGAATGTTTACAGTTAGTTTTCCATTTACTTAACCACAAATATATGAGACACAGAAAATGGCTAATGCAGGAATAACAAATTATTTGGAAATCCTGTCTTTCTAAAATAAGCCATTTTTTGACACTAAAATCTGTGTAAAAAAAAGGAAAATATTGACCCATAACAAGAAACCCTTATATATTCCTGTAGAGAGCATTTTACACTCTTTGTAATTACAGATCAAAACCAATTCTTGCCTTTAGAAGAGCATGTTCTACTAATATGAATGGAATATTAAACTAATGAAGCATCCTTACATCCAATTTTTGTAATTTCAGAATGATCAGATGGTTGGTTTAGACATCAATATTTCTAAACGATAGCATAAAACATTAGAACCCAAGCAGAAAACTGATCATTAAGTCCAAGATACAAGCTAAAGTTATAATATTACACCAAAGGTCTGATTCAATAGTAATTCTATATTTAGGAGAGTTAAAAAGGTATTCTACATTTCCTAGCCTGTTTACCTGTTTGCTCTTTAGACATAGGTTGAATCAGCACAGGACCTTGAAAGATGGATTCTTCAAATTTGTGGGTGTTGCAGACTACCAAATGTTATGTCCATCCGCATTATATACATGTATTTTAACAAAACAAAGTTGTTGGATTTTAAAGTACAGGATACAACAGACACAGTTGTAAACTACCATTTGGTTTGTATTTTGGAACAATATATTTTGGTTTATTGAGGTTGAAATAAAGAGAACGGATGAAATAAATGGATGGAAATTATGGTGCTAGAAGTAGAGTCATTAGTTAAAAGTATAACTTGAATCATCAAATCATTTTACAGATTAAGTGGTACAACTTTCTAACTAGAAATATACATTGCAGAGAAATATTAGAAGGCTACCGTGAAGGGTTTTTCTTTTAGTATTGTTGTCTCTTCAATCCCCTACCAACCAGTTGATTTCATTTATCTGTTTAATGCTGTCTGCTCAGCCTTGTACCGAAACACAGTAATAAAGTCTGCTCATCTTTCTCTTCAGCAGACTTCACAGGATATATTAGCAAATGTGAATAGTTGCCTTTGATTTCTTTATACACTTCATAGAATGATGAATCTTGATGAGGTATGTCATGGAAGACTCTAAGGAAATCTTCTATTATCAGGAAAATGAAAAATTCATCTTTGTTAACCCATATACATTTTTCCTCCCAAGTAAATTAATGATTCAAAATCATGCACTAAACTTCATTAACTTTCTTCATGAATAATTCCACTGACATCTAACCAATTTCTGTGTGAGAGGGTGAGAAGACTTGTCCTTTTATATTACACTTGCTTGTATAAATGTAAATAAATTGGAAGGAACTAGTGTACTGTCCACATTTGACAAAGCAACATAATACTTTTGATGTTTATTGAAGTTTTTAGGTTACTTAAACAATGCTCATGTTCAACTTAATTGTCACTGAAAATAGTCTTAATGAGCAACTTACAACCTGTTATATATGTTGGATAATGATACAGAGAACTGGTGAAATATACTCAAATTCCTGAGGAGTCTCATTAGTTACAGCAGGAATAAAATACGAAGTTTTTTTAGAAAGAACAGAAACACTCTAGGCTCAGACAGTGACATTTTTTCACTTCAGTATAAGCTTCATTTTAAGTCAGTCTTTAAGAAAAAAAATCAAATCTTTAATGATCACAACTTGCCAGTGGACATGGTTTAGTGTTTGGCTTAATTTCTTGTTATCATTGGAGTAACCATCCCAAATAACAATACAAGTTTAGCTATAGTTATTCGTCAAAACTGTATCTGTTAATTTTTGTTCTTTGGTCATATACCAGCTAAATAAGCAAGTGTTTTCTTTAGCAGATGAAGGCATGCCATGGTGTAACTTTAAAGCTAATTAACATTCATTGGCAAGTCATTTAAGATTGTATGTAGGTTGACTTAAAAGATATTTTTTCCAGAGAAGTTGTTATATTTTTCCATGTTGCTGCATTGTGGATTTTGTGCTTAGCATCTGACATGTTTTCTCAACTACTGCTTTTTAATGAAAACACAAAAGTACTCCAGGGAATGTGATAAAAGCAAAAATTCCATGATCTCTGCAAGGTAAATGACAGCACAGAAAATTGTCACATCTGGATCAAAAATATTTCATCTATTTACCTAAATAAACATATCTAAACATGGGTAATTGGGATTGTATCTCACTGTATGTTTCCTTTAACAAGCTTCTCCTTTTTCACTGATAATTTCATTTGGTCATAGATGTTTAAATGATGTATCTCTTGCTTTTCTCTATTTCAAACAAATAAAAGAGGATTTGAGAATTTTTTTTGTTGTGTCTCATCGCTTTTCCTATTAACATCTTGAAACTTTCTTTTGTCTCAGAGGGAAATAATGATAATTTAAATTTATTAATGGTATAGATGTAGAAAATAACAGAAATTGCTTTTGAGACAAACAGAATAAAACCCACTAACAGTGTTGATAGACTGAGACTTTAAAACCTGTATTTGTTACTCCATGTAGGCAAAATTTTTCTTTACTCACTCTGGTGAAATCACTTATATTAAGTGGACTTCTTACGTGAGCAAGTCCTTCAAGCTTAAGCACTGCTTCTGTGTCTAGATACAAGAATAAGCTTATAAAATACAGGGCAGGTTTGCTGTAAAGCATTTGTAGAAACATAGTACTTTAATTCAAAAGTACCAGTAAACGTGCTATAATTGCGATCATTTAAAACACACTTCAACATAGAAGAAATAAACTGTTCTAGCACTTTTATATAACTCATTTCAATTTTTTAGCCAGCTTGGGATTTGAAGCAAGAGTTATGGGAAACTCTTATGGGAAGTAAATGGGAAGATACTTTTAAAATTACATTTATTCACTTTTTTCAATTAAAATATTTTTAAATAATTGTAAAGACAGAGACTTAAACACTTTGTTTCAATTCTGGTCACATGCCTTACCTTGAAATTAAGATAATCATACCTCCTTGTTGAGCTGAAAATGTTTTCTTTAAATTTGGTCACAGGTCCTACAATTTAATTAATATAATCATACCTTCTTCTGCTGCTGAAAATAAAGCAGTTGTTTAATTAAACATAACAGTTGTTTATAATATAATGTTACAGAAATACTTTTTTGAAAGAAAGGCTAAAGATTTATATCAAACATTTCAATCTGACAAGTAAATTACATTTCCTCTACCATAAAGAAATGTAAAGCAGAAAAATGGTGGAAATATAAGAATAACTAAGGTCGTTGCACTGAGGAGAAGCAAACTTGCTCTCATTACTTGGAGATATGATATGCATCAGTCTACAAAGGTGACCTTTTACACTCTGGAGATTCAAAACAAACATTTTACCTCCTTAAAATAGGGAAATAGATATTATTTTGAAATTGTAACTTTATTTTAGTAGCTAATCAGTTCAGAGATGAGAGAAAAAGTGTGAGATTTTCAGCTTAAAAGTGAACAGAATGTAGTAGTTGTACCAACATCTTTAATAAAAGCAAGAATGAAGTTTTCTTTAAGGGTCTAAAAAAGTCTTATCCTCCCTTCCTTCCCCAGTCTCAAGTTATGATACTGTATGTGCAAGATCTCAAAGATGCAGTCTGCAAGAGATGTCTCTCCAGTACTGAACCTGGTATGAGTTGAAGCCTATCTCCTCCTGCAGGCAGGTTTTCCCATTGGAAGCTCTGGTGCTGGAAATGAAGTACTTCATGGTGTTCAGGACTTTATTGAAGGAGTCTAGTGGTTCTTTAAACTGACCATATAGTAATTCTCTTTTTTGCAATGAAAACGTGTTTTCAAAGGGGAAAGGGCTTTAACCAATCTATGTTATCAGGATGTGCAGTCAGAGGTTCTTGATGCTTCCTTGTCTCAAATCAAAAAACATCTCCAATAATAAGCAGATCATTTGAAGAGAAGGAGGCAACAGTATCAACCTGTCATATAATCTTTTTCAAATTCTGAAAGACTAATGCACTGTGCTTTCATAAGCTAGTCCAGGCAAAATGCAGGGACTTGTCATTGGTAACTGAAGAAAAAGAAAATTTAGCTGCTTCCATCATGTAATTAGCATAATAGAATAACAAAAAAAGTTTGCTGCAATGACGCTTTATGCCTACTCTTCAGTGTGACTTCCCATGGGCATGGGGGGCTTTTATTTTTCCCTCGTGGGCTGCAAGAATCAAGATGGGTATGATTTTTGTAAGGGTGAAATAGGTTGTCTGTCAATTGGGTTTGGCGACAGTCTGTCTGCAGGCCGTAAGATGATCTGCATAGTGCCAGAGGAAAGCAGGCAGAATTCCTGGCTTGCAAGCACAGATATTGATCTACCTTAGCCACCTAAACAATGCCTCACCTGTTTGCCTTGTCCATACCTTATTTTACGCAGTCTAATGCTTGTTTTGTTTGACTTTTCTTTTATTTCTGTGGATCTGAGCTTTGATACACTTTGGGGAGTACATAAACACAGTGTTGTACTTGAACATCACCATCCTGCAGTGTAATCTAGTGGCTCTGGACCACCCCTCCCTACATGAGAACAGCAGTGTTATTGAAAATTATGAGTGAGCAACTAAGTAAGTAGGCCACATACACAAGCGTTTGATCTATCAGACTAGTGTCCAATGACACTGAATGTGAGATGCTACTAATTACTGCACTATGTACTCCCAGTTAAAATTTCTTAAATTGGAGCCACTAAAAGGATTTATTTTTATAATTTTTTTTTCAGTTGATGGTTACAAGATAAGCCACCACAGAGTTTAGAATCCTATCTACTTTGAAAACAACTATGTTATTGTGTACTGTCTCAAGCAGGAATGAAATAGAAAACAGTATTCATTTTCCCAGTAAACTATAACATAAATATTTTACCACCATTTAGTATTAGTTTGCCATTTCCTGCTGACAGCAATTCCAACTTTGCCAGCAGGCACTGTGTCTCACAATCATATTGTGTTTGGAACAAATTAAGACAAACATAATTTCTTTTAAAATAAATGAACAAAATTTGCAACAAAAAACCTCTTCTGAAGCTAAATGAGCATTTCTTTTAAGTGCTGACACTAAGTATTATTTAATTTGCATACAGCACATTTCACTTTTACTGGAAAACAATGAAGTTAACGAAGAACTAAGTCATCTGTACTTTCAGGGATAATTGAACATTGCTCAATTTAGAACTGTTTTACATTAATGCTATGAAGGAGCAGCCTACATCCTGGTAAGTTTGTCAGCGGTTTCAAACACAAGCATACTTTTGGCCCAGTGACATATGAAGTGGATGGATCAAAACGGAATATAAAATAGATTGTAATGACACCTAAGTTGAGCTGATATAGAAATACTTTAAATACGGGGAGTGACACTGAGTCTTTTTCTTCCTATGAGACATGATCCTCACTTCTTAAGATTATTTGATGGTTTAAGGCTAATAAAGGGGGAAAATCTTAATTTCTTATAAATTTTCTCTTATCTGGATACTTTGCCTCAAGCACTAAAGTATTTTCCTGGATGAAATGAGACAAA
>NW_020884878.1:23649310-23758335 GCF_003945725.1 Corapipo altera | reverse complement strand
CTATAGTACTGATCTTAAAAGTGTGAGTTGCTTGGCCTTTGAGGGTTTTTTTAATTTTATTTTTTTTCATTTGGACTTATAGAGTAGAAATAGATAATACCTTTGGATTTCTGATGTATAAAATTATAAATAAAACTCATTGTACCAAAATTAAAAAACTTAGATATAGAAATGTGTTCCTTTAGAGGTAGGAGTTGATCCAACTCATTTATGCCTCACTTGAGGTGAGCTTGATTTTGAAGTGAAAACTTCGAACTGTCCATTCCCTTTCTGATTTTGCCCCTCTTTGCTGAGTTCTGCAGGTTTCTATAAACTACATGCACCATGCCTGACAAAACTTCCCTGTAAAATTCTGCAGACATACTCCAACCCTTAAATCAAGGAGCCCACCCTAATGGATGAAAGACTGGTTTAACCTCTCCCTGCTGCTTCATTCTTTGGCCGCTCAGCTGGGAATATCAATTGTGGTAGTAATTCTTCTTCTTTAAATAATTTGGAAGGGTGACAAATTGTAGCTGCCTCAGAAATTTTTTAGTCAGAAAAAAAATGCAATTTTAAAACACATTCCTTTAAAAAATTTAAATAAGCAATACAATTAGCTAAGCACTTACATTTTATTAGCAATAGCAAGTAAAATTAATAAGTAAATTCAATGAAAAATGATTATGTGTCACAGTATATAGTTTTTACATTGACATTTCACATAATCTGACTTTGCTGAGAGGAGAAATCACTCGTCTGTTAAAATTACTTTTTAAAAGCTGTCAAAATTGGAAAACCTGCTGTCAAAAATATGATGAGAAAAGTTTAAAAATGGTAAAGTATGTTGACTTAGACAAAAAATATTACCTTTAGAGTGGAAAACTTGAATATTGTATCATTATCTTCTACACAGAGGAAAAACGTTACCTTTTTCCAAGCCATCCAGTTTTTTTTTTTTAACATTTTAGGTTTATATTTTGCATTTACATTTCAATATGAATGGGACTTCATCCAATTTATACTTCAGCAGAAGCAGGTATTTGGACATTTATATTTTAATTGTATGCTTGCATTTTATGATTTTTAAAAATAACAAGATTCACAGCTGTCTAAGGGTGAAGTCCACTGTTCATCTACACTCTGGTCCTGCAAACTGCGGTATGCAAAGACCCTTGGAGTGGAGTTTGGCTGCTGTCTTAGGCTGCTAGCAGAAAGAGATCCATACACATCCTCAGTCTGCCTCCAGGTAGCCCATTTGACATCACCAGTGATCATAGACCCTGCTTCTCCAGCATGTCTCTGCCATGTTTAAGAAGGACAGTTTCAAAGGAGGTGACACTTCAGTCTCCATGAACATTCAGTCTTTGGCCTTTTTATTGAGACTGCCAGGAAGAATGCCAATTAGAGCCATTCAAAAAAGCCCAGATATGCTATGGTAATAATGAAGTACAGATTTAGAGAGATACAATCCAAAATCATAATTAAATGGAAATGAGACAAAACAGAATCTGAAATAAGATTTGACTGAGAACTACAGAAGTGCATCTCTCAAAGTACATCTCATTTTTTCTAGTTACTTTTTCAGCCATTGCTGTCTTTAATACTATACAATCCTTAACTGTACATTTTCTCTAAATTACACTCCCTGGATGCATGTAAGTAAGACTGGCTACACGTGAAGCAGTGAGAGTCACTATGAGGGAAGAGTGCACATGGCAGTAGAAGCTGATTGTGGTGCCTTAACCACAGTTCTAAACACATATAACTCAGAAGTCATTGAACTTGACATGGAGAATGGAAGGTAATAAAAAAAATATTTTGTTTTTGCTTCATTAGTACTTAATGTCTTCTGGCATTATGTTTGTGATGTCCTTTCACTTCCTTAGCTATGTGAGTTGAAGGGAATGAAGTACTTTTGCTCTCCAACACTGTTCCTTGAAGTGCAACCTGATTTAATCTTGCTGTTCAGCCTGGATTTAACGCATCTTGAAATATACTATTTTTTTCCAGTTTGAAGAACGGCTACTGAAAAGTATTAATGATAATCCGAGAAAACATATAGGGAAGCCATTCACGTAAACAGTATTTCCACTTAGCTCATGAACCAGAGTGCTCTGTGTTTTCCTTTTGCTTTTCCTCCTGATCTGAGTAGCTCTATATCTTTCCACATCTAAGTGCCCCTGAAACATTTTTATGGAAATTATTCTTTGCAGTTTTTCTCATAGAATTTCTGGCCCACTTGTCTGCTTTTGCTGCTTAAACAGGTTGATTCATGTCCTTCTTTTAAAATTAATTTGCACTATGATGGCCCAAAAAATCTTTTCCAACCTTATCTTGCAAGAAGTATTGTCTAAAGGCTTGAGCATGTTTTTCTCTGGCTCAGACTGACCACAGAAGTGCTTAACAGTCTTTAAATCAGTTTAAGCAAATGAAGAAATTTTTTTAGCAGAACAAATGGGAATTTGGAGTCAAATGTGGGAGGCTGCATCTCTTGCATTTTATAATCAGCCTGACTCACTTCAGGCTGTGTGGGGGCTGCTCTTTTAGCTCATGAATACCACCACATCAACACTAGATTCTCTGAGGTCCATTTATCTGTCTGGCTATCTGAACTCCTACATTGTTGCTCGAGTATCTGACTACCTCTGTTGCACATTGTCCAAGCCTCTTGGTACTTATTTACTGCTTCAGGTTGCTCTGTAGAGGCAGGAGGAGTAATTTCACAGTAGCCTAACATATCTAACAAAGACTTTTCCTCTGATTCTACCCTGAAATCTAACGGTGATTAAAATAGAGGTAGCTGACCTCCAGCAGTTACCCGTCTGATGCTATATGACCTGTCAAATATTATTTTGGTATTTGCAGAAAAATAAATTTATCATAATGACAATCCACATTTGACCAGTAGAGATTATACTCTCATATGAATCTAAGTCCTGAAATTCACTGCTAACAGAGAAACTCCCTGGAAACTGTGAAGACAACAATATACACAAGGATCCCAGATTAGTATTCAGAGGAAAAGTAAAATACCATAAATGAAGGTTGGTTCCCCCAGCAACAGCACCAGTTTTCCACACACAAAATACCTTCTAACATGTTCTGGCTATAACTGCAGCATTCTATTGCATGGAAACTAAGCCTGACTTACTATGGCACAGTATGGAATATCTCATTGCTCCAGAGAAGACAACAGCATATACATATTGATGAATGTATTCTGAAGAGAAATCATTAGGGAAGTACATACCAGCATATTCTACCTAGGGCATTCTGGACTGCTATTAACACTACTGCAAAATCTGACAAAGCATTAGAACCTGAAGCTGAGACAGGGTAAAAAGTAAGTGAACCAAAATTAACAGAGAGGTGAGAAAGTACTGTTTGTAAACCAAGGAAAATTGGAGTTCCCAAGAGGAGATCATCCAGTATTTAAAAAACATGTGTATAGAATTCATATATTAGAAGCCTTGTGGAACCTTCCCTTATATAAGAGCTGATCAGTTATTGAAACTGTCTCAAGTACCCTTTTGTAAATTCACAATTTTGCTGGTGATCCTTTGGAAAGGTTGGGCTATACTGAATACAATTCTTGTGAGTCAGGAGAGAAGGTATATACAGATATAAGAAGAAGTTCGAAAATATGGCATAGGGGCTCTTATGTCATTGGAGTTTGTTGAGGAAGCAAACAGATGGAAAAAGAGGATAAAAGGAAAATTTCACTTGGACTTCTGAAAATTGCATCAGTCCTTTGTAGCTGGTCTTTATGTGGCAATGATCCAGATTTTAATACAAGTTTACCATAAATGTTTTTTAGTAGAAAGATTTAATTATTACTTCATATAATCTCCTTTATTAATTTAAACAGATGATTGCAGCCATCTTGTATTCCTTAACTGCTAAGATTTCAATTAGGATTACATTAGTTGGGGAACTACTAGAGACAAAATTACCATTAGTGTTTCTTAATTTAACAATTGGAAGAGAAAAAAAAGTTTCTTCTAGTGTATCAATATCTCCCTTTATCATTATTATTGTCATTATTATTGTTATTATTATTACTACCACATTACAGTAGATTTCATTTGGATGACGGTTGTATCAGCAGACTGCAAATTCTGTTTTTTCATCATCCTGATCATTGCAGTCACTATATACAGGAAGAAAGAGGAATCCGTGCTTATAAAACCAGTTTGTACTGTCAGTAGACCATTAGATTAGCCAGAATGCACTTTTAAAGAGCAGAGAAGCTAATTAAGACACATGTAAGATCTATAGTAGATCCATGGAAACTCAGACTCATTTATGAACTGCTACTGTTTTTATGCTTGTTATATGTTTTAGGTTAAACAGTGTTTTTAATGGCAGGTTTGTTCATCACTGAGAAAATTGCACAGGCTCATCAGCATTAACGCACTGAAGAAGAAAATACAGGCAGAAATGTAGTATGGATGTATCGCCAAAGTATAAAAAAAAATTCTTAGAGATGGAAATCAAATATGTGATTGGCTAAAAAAGACATCTCTAAAATTTTACTCAGAAAATATTCCTTAGAAAGAAGCTGGTCTTTGGCCTGATCATTCTGTCTCTACCAGGGTATTTAAAGGCTAAGATATCCCTGTCACCCCTGGATTATGTGGCACCGAGAAAGTTGCTGAAGAGAACACAGTTGCAGAAGAGAACACTATCACAAAGCATTCTAAACAGTACTTGCAGTGTACATACGACTTTGAAACACTTGAGCAGAAATAATTTTGCAATACAATTAGCATAATTATTGATTTATCATGCATCAACTGCTCTAGGTTAAGTGTTTGAGCCTTCATGCTTGTTGTGAAGCTAACTCAAAGTAGCTCAAGACCGTTATCATGTATGCTATGGGATTTCTCAGGCATATTTGCCACAGAGCAGAGCACATCTGATAAATCATTACTCTGTAATAATTTTTTTGATTTTCCAAGTCTTTCGGATTCAGATATATTATGTACATACTTGAAATGTTCAAGAGTTATACAGTGGGTGCATAAACCACGAGGTTGTCTTTAAAACTGTGACATAGCTGAACAGAGTGAGAAAGAAGGAGACACAACTAGAGACAAAGGTAGAGATAGAGGAAGAGACAGATATAGAAAAAGAGGTAGAGATATTTACGGTTCTTTTTGCTCAGATTGATTCAGGCCTAATGTTCCAGATCTTTTGCCCAACTATTTTCATAGTACATGGAAGTGAACTTAAAAAAAAATCAATAAGATTTAGGATTCATAACTTTTATTCTTGTTTTTAATAAAGCTCCAAATTATCATGACAGTTAGTCACAACATTCAGCAGTTCTGTGGTTTTTTACACAACTGGTCTTCAGATTGCTCTTGACTCTAAAACTGACTTCATATTTACCGTTTTTTGAAAAATCAAGGCTGTTTTGCATGGATTCTTTGATAGAAGAATCTTTCCTTAAGAAGCCTCACAACAAACTCACCTTTGATTGAAAGAATTATTTTCACCTCACCTTCCCATACGGTGCTCAAAAAGAAATTTGGTAAGCCAATTATAAAAGAGTTCTCCGTATTCAGATTTTGAAAAAAAGGAATGGTTAAGAATAGAGAATGGACCTTGCAGTGTGAATAGTTAGAACACACGTAAACGCTGTTTTTCTTGTTAACGATGTTAAGAAAGGAGGTTGCATTGATCTGAAAGATTTTAAGACAGTAGACTTGGATAAGCACTGCATTGAAGCAAATCTCCAATAATGAGAGAGACCCTGTCTTCTGGGCAAGCTTATGACTCAAATTCACTGATTTCAATACATTCATATGTTCATATATTTTTCTGCATGTGTTCCTTTTGGTCTGTCTTTAATTATAACCATAAATGAGTGCAGGCTGTGGAGCTGAAATCGGTGAAGAAGGGATCTTTGAGTATTCTGCTTTATGGAACCAAGAGAAAAATTTTAAACTACCAAAAAAATAGAGTTGTATCCTTTTGCCAGATTCTCCCGGACAGGTTCTGATCCTAATTCCTGTAAATCTCCACACTAATTTGAAATGCTAAGTTTAAAATTTCCAAATTTTCTAAGCTCATAGACTCCCTGAATCTTCCAGAATGAGATTTTACTTACATTTAGTTAAAATTCTTACAGTATAATTTCCCTCAGCTTTATAGTGACAGTAGCAGTGACATACCAAAGTCATAATCCGTTCACAGCACAATGTATAACCCACTCCTTCAACTTCGCTACCATGAACTTTTGTGTAGGAGGCTCAAATGTTGGCTATTAATGGTTTCTGGAAGAGGCAAATGAAAAGAAGAAATAGGACAACCTTTTCTGGTATCTCTCTTAAGAGGAAATCATCAAAAGGAGAGCCTTTTGGTCAAAATGAATACTCCGGCATTTTAAAAAGTCATGTGCAATAAAGCATTTCTGAAATGTCCTCATAGCGAAAGGATTTTAACAAATGAAACAAGAAATTATGATTCCATATCAAAAATCTGAAGAGGGAGGGAATATTTTTGCTGTGTGCAAGCTGAATCAAGTTAATGAGGCATCTAACACTGCAAAAAGAGAGTTCTCTATAAATAAATCCCGTCTGATTGGGATATATTAGTCTTCTGATAACACTCTATAGCATACAGATGCTTTGAATAGAGTGCGTATGTGTGCAAATACTCAGATCTATTGGAGTTACTGTTCTCCAAGTCCTTGTCCATGATGCACATTACAGTCATTTTCATATTTAAGCACTGAATAAAACCTCAGTCTCACTCCACTGCCTGGTTTGAATAGGTGGGCTCAGCAGCTAAGCTCTGTGAAAGCTCTGGAGATTGTATTTCACACACAAAGATGTGGCTAAAGAGCAGCTGTGTAGCCTGTCAGTGGAGAACTCTTCATCTGCTTGCCCTTCTGGTGAGCTCTCCCAGCACTTTGCTAGCACTTTGCCAACACTTTCCTATTGCTTGCAATCCCAAGAACTTTAAAGGATCAAGGAGTAAGGCCCTGTGTCATAGAGTACTTTCCACCATCACTATCTTGCTCTATGCTTCTATGTGTCATTGAGACTGTGTGGTGACTGTGAAGGCACATGGGCAGTCAGGAGAAAAATTATATGACTATATGAAGCTACAGGGTCATATAGCTGTCTCAGAAGTCAATGTGTGTTTAACCACAAAATCTCTTAATGAGAGGGTCAATTTTTTTTTTTTTTTTTTTTTTGTGAGGGAAACAATTTGGTAAGTTCTTTTGAAAAAGTTTGTAATTTATTTTTGTTTATTTGTATATTTGTTTTTTGCTTTATCCTCCAGGGAGTTGAAAGGTCTTTCTTTGTGAAGTGTTATAACCCTATTGTTCCTTGAAATTGTGTTGTAGCTACCTATGCATTGTGTTTTCACATTTTCCTAATGGATTTGCATCTTTGGAAATCTTGTTTATTCTCTGCCCAGTTTTGAGAACAAAGTGATGTGGATCATTGGACAAGGTGTTCATGTTGCTTTGTTGTGGTCAGAAAAGGTAACCTAGAGTTTTAGGGGCATTGTGTAGAAATTCAGAAGCTTTAGGGGTATTTACTCCGTGTAACTCAGAATAAAATAAATAAACAAATACCAAACATTTCAATACCAGGAAAGACTGTAAATCAATAGGGTATATATTATCCATTTTCTTTAACTATAGTAATTTTTTTTTTTAAGTCCCTTAGACTGGACAGGAGGGGTTTAATTTTCTTTTCAACTATGTGAGAGTGCTTGATGGGTAAATTAACTTTTGAATTAAAATGCAAAAGTTCTCATGAGCTTTCAATTACCTATTAAGACACTGTCTATTTGAAATCACAAGAATTTAGGGCAATGTCTTTTTTGAAGTCAAATGCCCCCGTGTCTTTTGAGGGTCTAGATTGTTGAATTCAGTGATAAGACTAAGAAAGAATACTGATATATTTAAAACTGTACCAACATGTCTAGTTAGCAAAACACACTTGTCCTGTAGTTCAGGATAATTTGGGGTTATTTTATAAAAATGATGCATAAAATTAATGCTTAGAGATACACTTTGTCTTCATTAGTTTCATTTGCACTCAATTTTTATAGTACACAAACTAAAATCAATATGCTGCTTAATAAATCAAATCTTAAAACTCTATGATCACTGCCATTATGCCTTTTAAAGAGGAAGACCTCCCTGAAAAGCTGATATCAATCATTCTTGTCTGGGGTCTGAAGCAAATGTAACCTGCAAAGGCTGGTAGCTGGGCTATCTGCCATCATTGCTGGCAGCATAAAGGCTCCGGATACAGTGTTCTAATGGGAGGAATATGGAGAAAAATCTGTCTGGTTTTAACGTATGTTACATTTTTGAGATTAATGCATGTTTTTATGTATGAAAATAGTGATCTAGACTTCAGGGTCTATGGATGGCTTTCCACTACTGTGCCCTCTGGACAGTTCGTCACTCTGTGAACTCTAGTTTTCCCCTTTATATAAGACTATCCCTGTTTTTGAGGAATGGCCTGGGAGAGAGTTATTAGCCCATTATCAAGAGGGGCAGAAGTCTTGTTGGCTTTGAGATATTGGCTTTGTTATATGAATGTTCAGTGCTAGTATAATGAAGCCCCAAAAAAGACAGTGGACAAATTATATGAGGATAGCACTGAAATACCTTTATTATGGCACAAATGGACATGTAATGGTCATGCAGAATAGGGAGTGCTGAATACTTACTACTCAGGATTTAGCTACACAAGTTATGATTTCCAGAATCTTCTAGATTTTATATTTCCTTTCTGCAGTAGAAGAGAGTGTACAAATGCTTAATGATTGGATAACAAATATTTGAAGGGAATACACGTTAAGTATCTCTTATGAGGTAAATGTGGACCCTCATTTTAAATGATGACTGGAAGAATGAAATAAGAGCATATGAACAAGAACAATGATTTTAACCCAACTTACATCATGCATTAAAATATTAATATTATGGAATTGTTCAAAACAGCCTATAATAGAAAAATATAAAGGTCCTTCTCTTTTTTAGCTAGCAAGTACTGTGGTCCAAAAAACCCCAAACCAAACCCTTAGAAAAAAATATACAAAACTGCTTTTCCTTTGAATACATATTTAAAATGAAGACATGATGACAGCTTTCATTTGAGCACTGGACAATTTTTTTTCAGAGTTTGCTGCTGTTCATGCAAAATAAGTTGCTGTGATTGCAACATATGTATTATATGGCACATATGCTACCTCTTAGATAAAAGTGTAACTCTTGTGGTTCCTAGCATTTTTCTAAGGACATACAGTGTTTAACAGTAACAGATCTTTTTATAATATTTTTGCCATGTTTTTGGCAACTAAATATTTTTTCTTTAACCTTTCTCATTCATAAGTTAAATTTGTTGTTAGAGAAAAATGGAGTGTGGAGGTAGAAAGCAACAGTGTGAATAAGAGAGCAAGAGTGTTTTGACTGGCAGTTTTCTCTTTGGCTACCATTTTGGGTTTCTTTGTTGTAATGCAGAAGGGCAATAAATTGCCAGCTGCAAACAAGGGTCTGTTTAGCTGTGTTTTGTACAGACAATCATATACAATCAATTATGGGTTAAAATGCTGGTGTGACACTTTAGAAATTAGGAATACGAACT
Source organism: Corapipo altera (assembly GCF_003945725.1). Classification (NCBI taxonomy): domain Eukaryota; kingdom Metazoa; phylum Chordata; class Aves; order Passeriformes; family Pipridae; genus Corapipo; species Corapipo altera. Next base: position 23,748,730 of record NW_020884878.1, on the reverse strand, counting down.
ACTCCTAAGAATAATGTGGATTTATTGTCTAATCTCTGACATATAGAGTAAAATATGTATTTTTTATATCTGTGTGTTTGATTATGCTCCCTTCTTAGATGCTTCTCTCTATAAGGGTGTGAGCGTTGAGTTATGGTATACTGAAACATATTTTCACACAATAATGAATCACAGAAAAAGACAAATAATCAAAATTGCACACACAGTGTCATTGATTAAGTGTTTTTTCTTGTGAATATTCCCATGAAACCAATGGAACTGTCCATATGAATGCTTTTTACTATATGTGAGCAAGGAAAAAAGTGAGCCCTGCTTTAGACTTGAATACGAAGCAAGCTTTCCTTAAAGGACAGCATTATTTGCTCCCTATATAAATCCTAAGTAAATGAAAGTGGACCTTAAGTCTTTTCCCTCCTACTCCCAGAAATGATCCCATTATACTGGTAGTTCATAAATATGCAGCGAAGCCCATCTGTTCTATCTTGTGATTTAAGAGAGTATACTGTAATTCTTGTAATGTCTCTGGGTCTGATCACAGAGATAGCAGAGGCAACGATAAAGCCACCATTACCCTCAAGTGTGTTGGCTCAAGGTTCCTGAGAAACTTTGACATGAACTAGCCCCTGTCAGAAGTTATCTGGTGTCCCTTTCTGTTGCCCATCATTCAGGAGAGTGCACCGTTCACAGGGTATTTTCTAGAATGGGGCTACCTGTGCTCCTGCAGGAGGGGCCCTTTGTGAATCTCTTGGGTCCTTGCATGGGGATGTTTTCTCCAGATCAGGCCAGAGCCCCCAATTACACTGTCAGGCTCTATCTTCAGACAGAGAAGACTTTTTAGACTATCTGTAGATCTGACTGTACTGTCAGAATTATGAAAAGCCTTGGAAGGAATTCCATAAATGTTCAAAAATAGCTATTCATAAGCAATAACAGAATAGAAGTAACAGTTTGAGAGATTTTTAAACTCCATTACTTGTACATATTTATACAATATAGTGCCTGTCAGAGATAATGTACAGCAGATTTATCGTGCTTTATTATTTCAAAGAAGAGTCAGTTCTATGAGTGATGTATAAAATAAATTGCAAATAAACAAGATGCTGCTTAATAAAACAATTAGTTCTCTACAGGCTCTGGGAGTGCTTTCTGAATTCTTATCAGCCCTGGTTTACAGCTGTAACTTCAGGATATAATAGGAGTTTGAATCATATACAGGCAACAAAACAGATGATCAAATTCACAAGGGATCGTATCAGGCTTTTTCCAGTACCAAAGAAACATATTAATCCTTGTCACTGCTTTTTGAAACGCTGTGACAGAAATAAACCAGTACTGCAACTTGGTCTTTTTAATGAGCTTCTGGAGTGTGGGCTTTCCACTCAGCACCTGAAAAACACAACAAAACACCTTTTACATTAAAGATGTGAGGTTTGCTGCTGGCTAAATTTGTACACAGAAGTCTATAAACCAGTGCTCAGCCAGCTGGGAAGGAAGAAAGCAAATTCAGATTCTGCCATGAACTTCACAGACCAATTATCTACTTGGAATCATGGGAGTTTAACAAACAAATACCAGCCCCTGCTGAGCCTTTTCAGTCCAGCAGCTTATGGGTGATTCAGTTGCATCAGAGGCTTTTAGACTGATCAATTCTTAATCACAAAGCACAAAAATTATTCTCAGACTCATGTCAGTTTCTTTGGACACCTTTGTTAACAATCTGCTTCAAATCATTTTTTTAAAGAACTGCAGACACTGTTTTTATTGACTCGCCACTTGTAAAATGTTTATAGCTTGTTAATTTATATTTACCCCTTTACTTTTGCCTGCAAATCAACATCACTTAGCACAGTTTGGTTACACTTTGTCCAAAGGAAATTACAGAAGCCTGCTATGGGGCTAAAATGAAGGAAAGCTGAGGAAAATCAATACACTGATGATTAAACAGATCGTAGAAAATTCACGGCTGTAGGCTACTGCATGGAGACATCAGTGTGATGCCTATCTAGCAGTTAATGTCCTTTCAACCAGCTGAAGAAAATTTTACAATAAGGCAAAATGTAACAGAAAAAATATAAGCTATTACAAAGCAGTGCTTTTTTTGCTCCGTAGGAAGGGTTCTGTTATTCAAATTTTATTTTGCTTTTTGTCTTCACGGTAACTGCAGAAAAGGTTTAGAGTTAAGAAAAAGAAAATCTCTGTTATGAGAAAATTTGCAGTGGGAGTTTTAAAGAACTCTTTGACTTGCAGTATCATTCATATCTATTGTAAAAGCTCTGTATATCCTGTTATTTTAAGCCACTCTTTTCTGTCAGTGAAGTTCAAGTGTGATAATTTCTATTTTAATCTTCCTTTTGCTTTAATTAGAAGACAAAAAAGTATAAGCTTCTTTCTAAATAAGTATCCTAACAAGAATGAAAATATTTAGTGTAAATTTTATATTGTTTAACAAAGTGAGAATCTTTCACTACTCATTTCAATAGAGAAAATGTAGACTAAAAATAGGCAAATGGAATTTTTTGCATATTAGATTCTTGTTTACATTTAACAGCACTGGGGAAGTATTCATGGCATTGACATGGAAGGAGGAAAACAGCAGGCAAAGACCAGTACCAGAATAAAGCAAGTCTCCTGAGTGGGTCCAGGGATTTCACATTTGTAGATACTTCTCACAGGATAGGGTTCCTCTCTACCACCCACTGCAGTGCCTTCAAAGCATAATGTGACCCTGCGTGGTGTGTGTTTACTAACCAGTAACCACATAAAAATAGAATATGTAAAATGAATTTGAAACATTAGGCCCAAATTGTCGCTATTGATAGAAAAAGGGATGTCAGAGAAGAATGAATTGCAACCAGAAGAAACTTAACAACTCTGACTTGAGATTTGCAAATCAGCATATGTCCATTTCAGGGTATTTCAAAGGCTTGTATAAGAAGATGGCCTACAGAGACTGCCTCATTCCTTCAGAAAGGATATTCGGGAAGCAAAGGAGGTTATTTCTCTTTCTCATGCAGCTTGAGCATCTGCAGAAAATGTTCATTCTGGTGAAGGAACATTGCTGACCTACTCCCTAATTTTCCTGACATGCTGGAGCCTTTCAGTCATCTTCGCCTGAATGTGCTGGTGTGCTGTCATTCTGCCACAGTGCGGGCAGAGGCTCACAGAGTTTTGTGGGGCATCAGCATTAGTGTGCTACCACCTGCACCCACTTTCTCGCACAATCCACCTACCCCAGCACTCCCCACAGGGTCCACAGTGAGAATCACCATCAGAGCAAAGTGAAGCAGGGCTGCATTCAGGCTTTCTCTTGCTATACTCTCCTGTGTTTATCCAGAATTAGGCATGTTTCTATACTCACTCAAAAATGAGCAGAGGAAAATACTTGGGCCTTACTTCTGAACTCTAAAGTGATAACACTGCTCCTCACAAATGCATACAACCTTTCTTTTGAGGATTTATGAAAACAACATGGTCTTATACTTGCAGCATAATCCTGCAATTCTTAATTTTAATTAGGAGAAATACTATAAAGAGAAAGTGAAGTGCCAGAAAGTTTATCTGTGTGTTAAGCTACATTCTGCTGCTGATTTATTTATATGAAGGACTGTATTTAGTGGATAATTTTATTGTTTAGCCAGTCTTAAAAAATCTACTCTTTTTAAAAAAGGTTCTGCACCAAAAAAGGAGATTTTTTGTTTTGGTTTGAAGCAGGTAAATGCCTAAGTGCTTTAATAAACAGTATTTAATTAGTTAAAAACCAAGTAACTTAGAACTAGTTTTTGTGAATGACAGCGCCTTGTAATCTATGGCATCAGATGAGGAACTATAGATTCAGTACTCTGTTAAGATGCTTAAAAATTCCCAGTAAATATAGAATTATATTCCCAGTAAATACAGAAATATTCTCAATACTAAGAAAGCAAGAACTATAAACACACACAGATACAGATTTCAAAGAAAAAACAATCTTTTCTGAACTCGACCTGTGCAAAAATTTAATCACGTTTCATATTTACAACTATGATTACATTGCAAACTCAGTTCAAGGATGAAGAAAATTAAAAGAAAATACAAATATGACAGACACAAAAAGCATAGCACAATAAAAAATGAAGATAAAATGTGTTATTAATTGAAGATTTTTTGCTTCTGCAATTCGCATGGCAGCTTAGAGTAAAATTTCCACTAAAATTTTTTAAAAAGATTTAGAATGTTTTCCATTATTGGGATTATAAACATGCATTAGAAACTTACCTTTGAAAAGATTTCTTATGAACAGTGTAATAGACTGCCATTTCTACTGAAAGATGTAACTTCTCTTGTATTTTCTCTAATTCTGTATCTAGACCTGTAATGAGTATTATAAAATAACTGATAGCGAGAATTGTAGTGAAACATGCCTACATGATATTGATAGATTAAAAAGTGAAACAGTACTACTGGAAAACGTGGGAAAAGATCCATGCCAGAATCTTCTTGGGTTTACCACTTTAATTGTGCTCCTGGGTATGTAGTTTTCAGGATTTCTTCACTTGTGGCATTGAAGGAAAAGTAAAATGAAGTGACAGAACAGATTAGAAGGCGATAATGGAAGGAAAAGTGAATAAACCAAGTGTAAACTTTTGAGAGGAAACACTTGTGTAAAGCCCACTAGTTATGTGTTATTTTTTTTTTAAATTTTGTAACTCCAACACTTTCATGAAGATGACTAATGAACTTTTTTATTATGTAGTCATCCATATTCAAGAGTAAATATGAATGTGCTCCCAAAGTATCCTTTTTAAAGGAGTGGGATATTTAATGTTATCAATAATGTTAGTTATTTCTATTAAAATTACACAATAGGTTTATGCTGATAAAAATATTTTGCTGCTATTCAGCTACTTACATGAATTCCTATTTGACTATAATGTGTTATTTATGAATGGAATTCTATTTAATTGGTAGCATATATAATTGATTTGATTATAGAAAGCATATAATTAAAAGAAAGTATAGCCATATGTGTTAAGATTTTTCTGACGACAAAAATCCAAATGCAAAGTAGTATATTGCGACATTAGATGAAACTACCTATCAGTAACAAAATTATTTGAAAACCTCCAAAAAATGATTTTTTTTTTAAACTTTGTAAAACTGATTAGCTTGCTAAAGATCTGATCATTAAAAGTTTGGATTGTTTCTCTGTTAAATCAGGTATTCCTCTTAGAATTTTTACAATGCTTCCTTTATAAATTAGTTTTTCTGTGGCTATTTGTTAAAGAATCTCCTCCACGTGAAAAACCAAAATCTCAGTAGATGTGGATTTTACACTGCACTAGATCAATCCCAATACCAGTAAATGGATATTATTAAACAGCATGGGGTAGTGCAAACTGGGAAAGAAAACTTGTAGTGTGCTGCCTTTGAGCAGACCTGGCTTGCATGCTGTGACAGGGCAATTGTCGACATGCTTTTTCATGCCAATCTACAGCTTTTTCAACTCTAGATGCTATGGCAACCAGGGTTTAACAGACTAAGCAGCTAACAAGCTTCCCTGATGGAATTGTCTGGTTGTATGATTGCCTTGTCTTAGTGAAAATATAAAATAGACTGAAGACACTTGTGGACATTTGTCAAACTGATTATAATTTGGACACTCAGCTCATAATTATCCGCTATATATTGCATAGTATTGACCATCAGTGTTTTCCGTGCTGTCTGTAGAGAACCCAAGTACCTCTCTGTACAGCCTGTTTCCTGTGGAAAGAATGGGGTTTGGTTAGGCTGAGTTGGTCAATATGGTAGTTGAAATTATGTGGACATAGAAAACAAATACTACTAGTGAAAAGGTTTCTTCCTCCTTTTTCTCTGAGTAGTTTATTTTTAAAATAAAAGAAAGAAAACAAAAGTCAATTTTAAAGTAATATGATTCTTTACAAACACACAAAATTGCAAAAACCATATTTTCAGGAAATATTTTAAAAAATATTTAAGTTTCTTATGTCAGTCATAAGAAGGTTGAGTTCTTTTTGTTGGCCCAAATGAATGGTTTGTATTTCTTACTTGCTTGTTTGTTATTTTTTAATTTATTTTCAAAGTAAAAGGCATTCACCATAAAACATGGGCCTAAGACTACATGTTTCCCAGCACTTTTTATAAGCTGAAATCTGTGGAATTCATTACTTTGCAGAAATTGCTTGGCCACTTGTAGAACATTGCTTTATTGTTTTGAATCACGGTTTTAATAGAAGCTAAACAGAATGCTTTTCTTGTGGGTTTTTTGGTTTTCTTTGTTGGTTTGGGTTTTTTTTGTTTGTTTGTTTCATTTGTTTGCTTGCTTTTGTCCTGAGGAGGGAAATTCAGAAACATGCAGGCACAACTGAGATCGCACCTCAAGTTTTATGTCCAGTTTTGGGTTCCTCACTACAAGAAAGATATTGAGGCGTTGGAGCTTGACCAGAGAAGGCCAACAGAGCTGGTGAAGAGTCTATAGAGTAAGCCATATGAGGAGGAGCTGAGAGAGCTGGGGTTGTTTAGCCTGGAGAAAAGGAGGCTCAGGGGTGACCTTATTGCTTTCTACAGCTACCTGAAAGGAGGTTGTAGCAAAGTAAGGGTTGACCTCTTTTCCCAGACAACTAGTGACAGGACAGAGGAAATGGCCTCAAGCTGCTCCAGGGGAGGTTCAAGTTGGACATTGGGAAGAATTTCATCACTGAAGTGGTGATTAAGTATTGGAACAGGCTGCCCAGGGAAGTGGTAGAGTCACGATCTCTGGAAGTGTTCAAGAAATGACTGAGTGTGGCACTTAGTGCTATGATTTAGTTGGTGTGGTGGTGTTTGGTCAAAGGTTGGGCTGGATGATCTTGGAAGTCTTTTCCAACATTAATGAACCTATGATTCTGTGATTTTATAAACTATTAGTTTCTCCACTTTGTATTGATGAGGAGTCATAAATGCATCTTTGATGTCTGCAAAAGGTTTAGTCCTTATCTAACTTGAGAAATTTTCAAGAAACAACTTTCCATATAACTTTAGAGACATCCAGCAAAACCCAATACCTTCTTTTAAATCACTCATCTAGATTTCTACTCAAGAAATCTAGCTGACAAGCTAGATAAGGCCACAGTCTTTATTTCACTATAAACCCCAAATCAATCTTTGTAATCTCCTCCAAAGAATGACTATATTCATCATAAGGGTTTTTTTTTAACTAAATATTTTAGCTTTAGTGATAAATAAAATTTAGTTTATATGTTCCATCTCTTGTTGCACTTTTGTTTCTGTTAATAAATAAAGGAAATAATACCACTTTTAGAAAATGAGGTTTAAAATATTTTGAAAAGGCTTTTTTTGGTTGATGGTGTTGACTGAATGTGAAAAATCCCATGGTGGTAATTTTCCAGTGTCCAAATAATTAGCCTTGGCTGTGGAAAACAGTAGCTGTAATCTGTGGCAATGACGTTAAGGATAATCTCTAATGGTAGGGAGTTTATGCTTCCTTGCAACTACCAATTTCTGTCTCTCAGGTTTGGGAGACCTACTTCTATGCTACCAGAACTACTCATTTTCTTTTTTGCCCTGGATGGGGCTTTTGATAACTGTCTCATGTGTGGGGGCTTCCAGGTCTCAGCCACCATCAAGCTATAGTAAAAATTTTTTTGACCATCTGATTTGGAGCGAGCATCATCCATACTATTTTGAAGTTCACTGTACCTTTAAATAGAAAGAACAAGTTTGCCAATTACAGGAAATCTTTTTCCTTGAGTTTAAATCAAGGAGCGCATTAAAAAGAGATGTGCAGAAAATTGGAAAAAAAAAACCCATCCCCAAACCACAAATCACTATAAGTTGTGTTTATGCTAAGAAGAATCATGTGGATGTAACATGTATGCCTCCTCCCTGGAGGTGTCCAAGGCCAGGTTGGATGGGGTTTTGAGCAACCTGGTCTGGTGGAAAGTGTCCCTGCTTATGGTAGTGTGTTGAACTAGATGATCTTTGACATCCCTTCAAACCCAAACCATTCAATAATTCTGTGATTATTAATTTTTTCTTTCATGTATTAATGTACACATTCAGATTGCATATAATTGGCCCTTGTCTTTGGCAATCAGATCATCGGGAGATGATCATCAGGAGAAGACAAATAACTTGTTTTTCTATCTTTTTTTTTCTGGACGTCCCAGTTTAAAACAAAATTAAACAAAAAAGCATTGGTTTTGATCCTGTTAGGGTAAGCAGAGATCTGGCAGATTTTGAACTGTGATAAGTAAGACTTGACCTTTTTGTGAATTTTTACCTATTTAGTCTTAGGAGAATGTGATATGGAAATTTCTAACTATTTTTACCTATCGAATTGACCCATTGAAAGCATACAATAACAGTGGTCTTGAAAGAAAAGTTGAAAGGACATCAAAGAAACAGAAGGTACTGTAAGGCACTCCTAAAAACATTATCAAAAAGTATTTATGCCACTGGCAAAATGAGGAACACATGAGCAAGTCATGAGCAACATGCAGAGGAACTTCCCCAATATTTTGCAGAACAGAAACACTTTTTTTTTTTTTTTTTTTTTTTTTAAATGTGTAACATTAAGTGTGGTGTTTTCTGTTGTTAAACTGAGATCACTTCAAAATTCTTCTGGAAACATAAAAGAGTATGTTCAGACTAAAGTAAGATAAAGAACAATAAAACATATTTAGAATGAGAGAATATTCTATCTCCTACAAGTTTTCTTTAGCATAATCATAAAAAACCCTAACTAGAACCTAAACAAAGAAGTGGAGCATCAGAACATAATTGCCAATGATAAGAATAAAGCAGTTAAATACGTAAATTGCCTTCAGTTCTGTGATTTATATAGTGAGACTGGCTAAGATTATTTTCACAGAATCCAACTCTGCTTCAGGAGCTATTCAATTTCTAGTGGTATACAACTAGTCTATCAGCAAGAAGAACTCCCAGTAAAAAGCAACAAGTGCATTCTTATTTATAGAGAAAGTAGTAGTAGCTTTTATAAGAAAATTTCAGAAAGGAAGAAAACTGAATTTTTGACATATAACTTATCCTTATAATGCCCTGAATTGTTAACACTAAAGGAAAGCATTTAAAGAAGCTAAAATTTAGCTAAATTAAACTTGAAAAAAATTTTTTCTTCTACCTAACTATGTTGAATCTCAAGTTATGTACCTCATTCTAAACAATTATTAGAATATATATAGCTGTCTATAAAATATTTTATAACCAAAAATATCAATTTAGACATAAATTTATAAAACTTCAAAGACAAAAACATGCTAGATAATCTGAACTTTTAAAGCATTCTAATTAAATTTTAGAATATTTTATCATTTCAATTGTATGCATGTATGCATTGCTATATGAATGTATTTTAATTCTCCTATTTTTTCATAGTTTATAAATAGATTTTTACTTGAAGATCAGATGTCTGATCTTTGCAGTCATTTAACTATGCAATCTAAGTAACAGCAGACATAAAGGGGCAAACAAATGCATTTCAACTGTCCATTTAGAATTTTGAACTGTGAATATTGCTTCATCAAAGTTACATCATTTCCCCTGTGATAGCCACGTAATTCTGATTTCCATGTTTTGCCTTTACCTGCCTGCCTTGTGACTTCGTGAATGGCTGTTTTTCATGTCAGCATTAAAAGAGTTGTTAATTTTTGCAGAGAAGAGACAGTGTAAGTATTTATTTTACTTGAAATTATGGCAATGCAATAAACCAGTAGCAATAGTATGTGTCCTGTACATCATATGAGAGAATCATTCTTTCTTATTATGAGAGAATATTAAAAGACATTCCTACAAAGGTTCAGCTTCTATGAAACAGTAATTTTCAGGAGCTTGAAATGGTTGGCTGGAGCACATATCAATTTGTTTGCTATTTCTAGAATATATTTTATCAACACCTTTTCGCTACAAATTATGTTTTTCAAAATGTCAGTGTTTCTGTGTGAGATACTAAGTATGGACCAATTAACTATTGATGTTTTCTGCCAAGAAGAAATGTTGCGATATAGCATATATACAGGACAGAATAAATATTCTATGATGGAACTGCAGAAATTACCAGGCTACTGGTGAGTAATGCATCTTGAATATTACCTGAAGACATGAGTCAGATGCTAATTATTGATGTGGAATCTGTTATAGAAATAGTTGAAACGGGGAAGGGAAAAAAGAACAACACAAGTCTTATAACTTTTTAGTTGTTATCTTTTCTAGGGGAAAAAACAGCTTACCTAACCAGTTTTGAAAGTGTATTCAGTTAGGGAAATTTTAAAATACGGTTTATAAAGTCAACAGAATCAGACTAAAATAAAATAGTGTTTGAAGAAATTAGATATTCTCTGAAGCAACACCGAGGCTGCTGCATTCAGGTGAAGATGTGACAGAGAATAGAGGGAGGCTTTTAGAAAGTACCTTGTCCTCAAAAGGATTTCTTTTTCTTTTAAAGCAGAGGGTAAACAATTTGAAGTCTTCTGGCATCTTTCAGGGTTTTTTTCTGGTGACTTTAAAGTAGGGACTGAGAAATGTCAGAATGGCTGGTGCTGAAGGTGGTTCACAGTAGTTGGTGGTGTTCCTATATCCCCTGTTCTTAGGTAACTAGTTATGAGTCTAGAAAATTCAAGCTTTGGTAGTAATTCAAAATACTAATAGCTACACATTGGTAGAAAACGATTGGGTAGAAAGTGATTATCTGTAAAAAGTTCTATCAGTTAAATTTTGGTTGTTGTCACCAGTTTTTATTTACCACTGTGTGATATTACTGGATGATAACTCAGTCTATAGTAATTTGGAAAAGGGTAAATTTTTATGGCAGCTGTTTCTGTATGTTATTTTCTTTCATAATGAGATGATCTCTCTCTGTAAATACACACCCATTTAAAAATGTTGGGTTTAGAAATTTTATGTAACATTAAGGTAGCAGCTGGGTCTCAAGAACCTCTGCATGAAACAGAAAAAGAAGGTAGTAGATGCAGTTACATACTTTTTTTTCCCAGAGCTGAAGTTTCTGAGGTCTTAGTCTACTGACAATCAAAAAGATGAGATGTAGACATAAGTGCAATCTTGTGCCGCCAGAATTGATGACGTGAACCAGCTGCTTCAAAAGAAGAGATTCTTTTAAAGTGAGTAACTATTAAAGAATTTGGGTGATGACATGTAATCTTTCACAAAGATGCTTATTGAAGAACTGTCTCTCACACAGGCACAACTTCTTCTGGAGATCCTTGTCTTCAGCCCACTTCAGTAAAATTCAGTGCCTCTGCCTGTGCTCAGCTGCATATTTGGCCCTGCAGGCCTATTTGTGAGAATAAATCTGCAAGGGTATGCTTGCTCACATAAGTAAGCATGACTTTGAAAGAAGAGGAAACCTTGTCTCATGTGGGTAAAGCAGCTACACGTACTTGAATTCTCTGTAAGAGAACTCCACTTTCTCCCATCACATTTAGACACACTTCTATAGGCTTTACCCTTACGCAAGAAATTTTAAATAATGTTCCATTAGGTAAAATATCTGGGGATAAATAAGTAATAATGTGTCAGGAATCACCTGTTTGCCTCTTAATTGGTGTCACCACTTCAACTCTTTGCTCCGGTGAGCCCTAAGTTCTGTTCTATACTTCACTTTACAGACTCCTCAAATATCTAACATTCATGCTATTTGGATAAGGAGAAACTGCAATATTAATCGAAATATTCACTTTGGATAACTGTTTGAACTAGTCTTCAAGATACTATGTGTTTTGAAAGTTAAACTGGTAGAATTTTGGAAATAGTTGTACTGCAATCAGAATTCCTTTCTCCAGTACAAGAACCTTCTAATACTATTGGGTAATGATGTACATAGCACAATACATTCATGTTGCTTTAATGTTGCTTTAATGGGTTCAATAGTACAGAAGAATGTAGTAATTAGGCACTAAGGGATTCTTTTTGCTATGTTTTGATGAGGTGGTCAATTCCTTGTGCTATACAACAGCAACTGGTACAACTGGTTTAATTTAATAAGTACATTGGTGAAAAAGGCCACTGTGATGTACATTAGTTGCACTGAAAAGTTCTTTTGAGTAATTACCAAAATAATACCTCAAATATCAATTAATTTAATTTGTTTGGAACAGTTTACACTTTACACATCATCAAATCTTTTGCTATCACAGACTGTACTATACATTAGGTAAATTATAAATGTCTACCAAAAAGTGAACATTTGGCTGTGATGGCTACTTAGAAAAGATAAAAGGTAACAATTTACCTAGAACTTGCCTTTAACTGAAGCTCTTAAACTAAGATTGATAGAAAACAGTTTTTGAGAAGAAATAATGCATACTGATTTATATAAAATGCTCTTCACTGTATTTTCCTTTTTGTATTAGACTTAATGAATAGATATGCCTTTTTTATTCTGTGGTACCCTACCATTAAATGATACCATCAATTTTTTTTTCTGCCTAAATAAATTCTAATTCTTGTCACCTACTATCTGTACAGGAAGATTTGAGACATTATTCCTAATTGAGATTTTTACTGAATATCTTTTAAAGATAAATTTGTTTTATTCTTTCACCCACTATTTAAAAGGATTTTTCACATTTTTATCTTCTAAAGGAATTGTCAATGAGAAACTAAAACTGCATAGACTATACATTAAAATCACTTTAGTTTTTAAGCTGTCATGAACTGTTTCAAAAAATGCTAAGTTGCTATTGTTTAATGTCTGTCATTTTATAATGCTTTAGAAGTTATCTATCCTGTAAAATTATTAACTGATGCTAAAATTGCCTTGTAAGTATTAGGACAATAGCAATTTTGTAACAGCTGGGACACTGCCAATGTAAGATAAGTACATTTTGCTCTGTAGATTCATAAAGTGCTTTGAAATGGTTTGTAACTGATGGATGGATGCATTTTCTAAGTGTAGAAAGCAATATTTTGTAGAGGGAAATGGCTTGAAAGCTGACACACATGCATGCAAATGCCATTCTCTTCAGTAAGTAATTTGCTTTTTCTTTCAAAAGCATAAATGGCATAGTTAGACACATTATTTTGTATATTGCACATAACAATACAAGATGCACAAAAACAGCAAGTACAAAACATTTCATATTGATAGAGGAACCCATGGCTGTAGTATATGATTAGCATAAATGTATACACACTGAAGAAATGCCTTCAAGATTAAAAAGTAAGGCTGAAAACAGGAAAAGTTCTTCTAACTTCAAGAAATGAAAATATTTAGAATATACTTTTTATTTCTAGACATTGTACCTTTTAAAAAAGTTAAACTGCATGGAGCCTGAATCAGATTATACGCTCAGTACTGCATCTGACTCTCATGCCCCCGTATCAGGCCTTCACTTTGAAGACAAATCAGTCAAATAAATCCTTAAAGTGTTTGTATGTCAATGACAAAACCCAGGAGAATACTAGTCTGAAATATATATAGGCACAGATAGTATAGATCAAAGTAGTTTCCTTATAATCTAAGATTTAAATGCTAATACTGATTTCTGATTTATATCATTGTATCTTATTTGTGGTTTATATCATTGCATCATTTAGATCATCTGCATTGTAAAACCCATACTAGTCATGAAAACTTCTGGCCAGCTTCTGTAATGATCTTTCATGTTAAGCTGATGTTTTATGTCTTTGCCCTCAGAAATTTCCATGCCCACTCAGCTATTGAACATTGATGAGTCCCAGCCTCACTGAGCAACTGAGAATAATACAGCTAAGCCTATACTGAGTAAGTGAAGGAATCTCAGTCTTAGTCTGAAAAATGGTCCCCAATGAAATCTTTGGAATATCAACTTTAGCAGGTCTACTCAACATAATTAGTGTCAACATGTGGCATTTTTGTTTAAAGGAAGGAACATTTCCTTCACAGAATCTTGTTAAATTTCTCATTCAACAATTATTGTAATCATGACCTCTATTGTTCATCATTTTCACTAAAATTTTTGCTTCTACATCAGCTTCTTTCTTAAGATATATATTCCCATTAGATACAAAACAGCCATTAATCTTAATGGAAGCTATGCTCAGAAATGGAGTGAGAAAGATACCCAGGAGGTTTTCTCATATCTTTAAATTCAGTAAAAAAAAAATTGATTTGAGCTAAATTCTGATAATGAATGCACGTTGTTGAAGAATTAAAATTTAAAATATATTTATATACTTCCTGAATTTATATTAAGAAGAATTGAAACAATACTTCTACTGGATTATGTGGCAAATTTCATACTGATTTCATCCTAAGAAAAGCTGCTCATTTTGTGATACTGTAGAAAAGAGAATAGGGTGAACAGCTCATAAGAACAGCTTATCTGACAATCTCGGTTTTAATATTCTTGATCCTTGTTTATGAACAGATGATATTATTTTATGAAGTGTATATACTATTTTATAATATAAACTAATTTTATTTATTGTTTGTCCCATAACATTATATTTAAAATTCAAAATTTAAACACCAAAGGTTGCTATTCACCACACGGCTTTCACTCTGTTTCTGAACTTGATCTCTGTGAAATGCATGAAACAAAAACATGAAAATTGTTTTTTTGGGGGGAGAATAAGCTCTTCAAAAAAATCCCAAATAGTGTTTGGTTTTGTTTTTGAAGTATATGATAATCTCTTTTTAGACTTATTTGTTAGATTTTGTGACTGCAAAATTGTGGCAACATTACAATACAGCTACATGTGACTAATAAGAAAAGTAACCCCACAATGAAAATAAAAAAATCAATCATGGTAATCGTCCTTCAGAAGAGGTGGTTATCCCTATGCATATTAAAATGGAATGAACCTATTAATATTAGGAGTGTTTTGTTAATTGAAAGTCCTGATTGCAGTTCTTTAGAAGTTTATCTCATAATACCTCTTTATTTTGAAGGATCAGTTTGTAGAAGAGAATGTGAGAAAAACATTTAATCAGAAACTGGCAAACAGTCAGTAGAGTGGCAAGAATTCGATGGTAAACAATACTTCTCTGTAAAATTGCCAGATTGAAAGGATCTGATGACTCCCACTTCTAGGAGCTACTTGGACAAATTGCAACTATTTTTAAATGCTTGTGTTTTTAGAAACAAGTTGTCATAAAGAATCACAAAAATCATTTCATGAGAGTAGGTTAGGTGTTTATCTGTACTGTGTCTGCCCTAAGGAGAAAATTCAGCACATGAAGTATGTTTGTCACCAGAGATTATGGCTATAACATATCAAAACCTTCTGTGATTTTGCTAGCTGATGTGACTGAAGCCCATACGTTGAAACTGTGCCTTGGAAGACAAAAAACTTTCTAATCTATAATATATGCAACTTTTGAAACACCATCAGAGATGAAGAGAAAATTCAACTAATACAATTAAAAAATAAACAGAAGAAAAGTCTTACATTTACACTGTATTGCAGCTGGAGTAACATTATAGTTTTCTTGAAAGCAAGATTTAAGTAAAATTATTCTATGATTTTTGCTTTACAAAAAATAATTTGATTGATTTGAAAAAAATCAAAATGCTGTGCTCTTGGGGAAAAAACTGTGAGACAATTAAAAAACAAAGGGATTATAAATATTACTTTTGGAAGGTACACTTTTCAGTTTTCTTTCCTTTAAGTGAAAATACAAGCAGTTGTGAAGAAAATGAGAAAAATTAATATTTTCATTTCCCTTTATGTCCCTTATGTTTTCCCCAATTAGTGTCACATATTTTCCCTGCATATTTACTTCATGGTTTCTTTGTAAGAAAACACACAAACACATAAATCCTCCCTAAACTAGGCAAGAAGTTTAAGTCTGATTTCCCCACTTTGTCATTCTTCCAGAAATTGTAGTTTGTGTGTGTGTGCACTACACACAACCTTGTGTCAGTCCTACTGCTAAGCAATGAACATAAACTTAATGTTCTTGAAAAATTATGTTAAAACATTTTTGAATAACATCAAATAAGATTATGTTTTATTTGAAGAAATAAGTAATATGAACAAATACTTTGAGTACTCTGCTTTCCCAGAGCATTCATATTGACAGTGTTTAGTTACCATATGCAGTATGGTCCAAGAAAAGTACATCTCTTGTTTTAAGATGATGAAACCATCACTTCACTAAATAGTGCTAATTAGAGGCAGAAACTAGACATCGCACTGGAAACAGAAGCAATTCTGTTGTCTCAGCTTTCCATTCAAAACCTTTTGCTTTTGGAAATTCTTTTGCTTAATATCATAAGCAGCTTGAAATATCTGTTTATTGCAAAAATCTTCAGACTCCTAAGTGTTGGGGTTTTTAGAGAAGCCATGATATTTGGATTAGAACTCCTTTTCTATCTTTTTAAAAAGAAAAAAATTGTGGCTTAATGGAAATAGTATAAATAATTGAGACTTGTTACTCTTTAGGAAAAGAATTATTTATGAAGAAAATTCTTAGTGGTGTTTGGCCATGATTTAGAGACCACTTTGAATTCTTCAGTTTGACCTATTATGAAGCAGATGGGATAATTTTCTTCTATACAATTTCTGCAATTCCACCTCACTCTTATTTTAGCACATAATTAGGCGTCAAGCATTCTGAGTAGGTTATACAGAAAAATATATGCCATAGTGATTTGAATAGGTTTTATGTACTCTAGCTATCAAGACACGGTAGCCTTCAATCACAATGAGGACTGAAGTCAGAAGAAACTTGGTGAAAGGTACAAAACCCTTGCTTGCCACACTCATAAGTCCATCATTCTCCATTTGCTACTTTTAGGCTTTGGCTCAGTAGCTAATATTATGACAGTGAGATGAAACTAGGATAGTTGTAAATATATCATTACATCCAAATGTTTTACTTTCAAAACACAATGGTCCTTGCAACAAAAACTTTACTTCCAATGAATCACTGGCAGGTGCTTTCACATTTTTAAATCATAAAATGTGTGAGATTCTGGCAGGTTCACTTACCTCTTCTAATTGTATTTTATAAAATTTTCCACATCTGTCATACTTTTTATCAAATTCTTTTTTTAAAAATAATTTTACTTGTATTAAGGAATTGAGTCTGAAGATTCTCCAAACAGGTCAATGCCTAATGTCATCATCTTTTTACGAGACAGAGAAGCAGATAGAGGTTCAGCACTGCTTATTTATGCATCATCTGTAAAATGGTGAAACCATTTAACATCTAGTAATTTATATATGCCTTGTCATAAATTAAGATTGAGATGAAATAAGATATCAGTGATATAGTTTTGGTATAATCTATGGTGGTATAGTCTGGATACTCGAGACAGTATGAACCATTTACCTTTTGCAGTAAGGCTTAAAAAAATTCAGAGGCAGCTTAGAGATTTCTCTAACTTAAAATTATGTGCCACCTGTGCTCTCTCATTGCCATATTAAGAGGCAATAGGTCACCTGTGATAGCTTTTCAGGTGACTATTATGTTTATTAGATATAAAGACACAAAGTAGAACAAGTTATTAATTTCAAAGGTCTTTTGAACTTGCCAGGAAAATCTGGTATTTTAAGTTCAAAAATTTCCCCTTTTCCTTTTCCTTCCTTCCTTATTTACTATTTTGTTCCTTCTTCAGCTATTTCCCTTCTGGACTGCTGAAATTAGTGCGTCTGTTGTTGGCTAAAGGTTATGTCATTTAGATGTATCTTATAGATGGTTTATCAATACGTTCTTGTAGTTAACTTTCAGACCTGCAACTTACAGGTAGTATAATTTAACAAATTATTGAAACAGGGAGAAGATAAAAACATTTTTTGGGTAAGTTAGATGATAAAATAATAAAATAATCTATATTTACAAGAAGATTAAGGGTAATATAGGTATTTTCATGGTATATTTTTCTACATGACTAAGCTGAATTTTACAAGAAATAGAGAATATTCTTGTGAATAAAGAAATAATCTTAATTCTGATACTTTTGTAAAAGTGAAAACCATCAGGTATTTCGCTGTACTGTGTAGCTGATAGAGCTATACTGCACAGTAAAACAACTTTACAGAGCTATCTTTGAGGATATGACAGGATCTCAGATGTCTTTATGATGAAAGGGACTGAATAAAAGAAAGGGATTCCATAAATCCAATTTCATTACTGTAATGTCCAGTTTGTGTCCGCAGAGCATATGGGTCTTCCTGGCCTGGGGGTTGTCAGCTGAGAGGTAGAAGAGTGATCTGGGGATAAAACAGTGAGGGAATGTAACAATTGTGTTAGGTAGCATCAACAACAAAATGAGAAATAGGTATCAAGTAGAGTTCTTCCTGATTGAATGCATGGCAGAGGAAGCTTGATTTCAATACAGTTAAGAGGGAAATGAAGAGTATGTATATTCTGAGTAGTTAAGAAAATCACTCTTAAAGGGTAGAATTCAAGGATGTATAGCTGTGTATTTTAGTTAAAAACTGTAATTCTCAAATGCCTTTCTTTCACTTCCTGCAAATTCGAGGTCTGAGTTGCTGAACCTGAGATAATGAAAATCCGAAAAAAATTGACTAGGAATATTTTTTTATTTTTATGTTTTTATTTTTTTTCAGAGAGTCAGTGATATTTTAAATACATAGAATCATAAACAGGCTTGCAGTTGGAATGCTACTGCTGAAGGCACCATGAAGGCACCATGAAGGCATCATGAAGGCACCATGAAGGCACCTGTGAAATTAGCTCAATTGGCTAAAACCTGATGCTAATAATGCCAAGGTCACAGGTTCAATCCCTTGTAAGGGCCATTGACTTAAGAGTTGGGCTTCATGATTCTTGTGAGTCTCTTCTGACTCAGAATATTCAGTGATTCTGTGTGACTGTGAAATTCTCACACTCATCTCAGTAGAATAATGACCGTCTATAGATAAAGTGAAAAAACCTACATGTATAGGACCAAAGTTTTCAGTTTACTGAATGGTGGTTCCAGTAACTAGAGCATCCTCTTATCCATTCCATTAAGCCATTACCATTGAAAAAGCCATCAAAAGAATAAAAATTTCAACTTTCCATCCATCTCAGTCAGCATCTTAATTGAGAGTCTCAAAGCCACAGATTCTGTCAGTTATATATCTTGAGCCATATAGTTAATATTTACTGAATCCTTTCCTAAGTATGCTAATGGAACAAGTTGTTCCCCCACGACCCATGTATCTTCCTCCCACACTCTACTTCTATTCAACTCCCCTGATAGTCTATCAGATTGCATGTACCCCTGCACCTGATAATTTTTGTTAAGGTTTCTGCATCTGAAACATATCCAGCTTTTCAAGGACAGAAAGAAGATGAACACTGAATCCCTAGAGTGATAGAAACTTCTGGACAGCAGCTCCTATAAGGAACAGAAATTGGTGCTCAGAAACATACAGTGGTAGGGGAAGAGCTTCACTTCCCTCTACATGTAAACTATATATTTATATTTTTTATGATACTGTAGAATATTTATATTTATTACGTATACCATATCTATCACACATATATGTTAAGGTTTTAAGCTCACTTAAAACCCTGAGAAGCTTAAATCCTTTGTGGTTCTTTCAGAGTCAAACTTAGTTTCCCAAGTGTGTAGAGAAGCTAATCTAAACTCTTGCTGGCCTGTTCAGAATCAAGGACAATAGCTTGTCTTTCAGAACTACGCAGTTTAGACAACATTTATAAGCCAGACAGCCTTTCTGCTACTCAGCCTGTGTGGCACAATCGCTTTTTGATGTGTATTAAGTTCATGTTTATCTTAAGAAATATTTTTTTTGATTATCATTTTCAGTTTCGCATCCACAAGGGTACAATGAGCAAGATCCACTCAGTGTAGTGATAATTGCCTGTCTGAAAGGATTTGGATGTGATCAGAGCCATAGTTGGATCTTTAGTTTGTGCAGAAAAGCATCAATACAATCTGTTGATTTTGTGAAAAGTTGTGGTGACAGAGAGCAAGCTGGGAGCAGACTACTTTATAAATATGTTCTCAAATTTTGAATAGGAAACCCCATGAGAATACCAAGCTGTAAAGTAATCCAGTATAGCATGTGAATTTTAGAGCTGTTAAGAAGTCAACCTTGTAAAAAGAACAAAGTTCTCAACATTACCTCTAATAGAGATAGCATTCTGCTATTGTAATGCAGGCCAGACTAGGCCACCTAAGTTAGTATAAGAATCCAAACAAGGAATAAAGTACCAGACATAGTGCAGCAGCAGGTGAGAGACTATTATAAAGCAATTTTCATGATATTTATTATAGCTCTCTAAACTAAAAAAAAATGAGCAAAAGATAGAAGGGAGCTTTACAACATATTCTATATTGTGGGTTATTTTGTTTTCAGCTGCAATGAACCTGATAATGAAGTCAGCTGAACAAGAGCATAAAGGTCTCACACTGACAAGAAAAAGACATCCCCAAGAATAAGCCAACAGAGATGCCTTAACAATCACTACAAGTACAGTAATGTAGACTAGTGACACTGGAAAAATAATCAAGTAAGCAAAAGTAACATTTATGCTCCAAATATGGGTTCCTGATGTCTCTGAAAGGGAAAATAAACGGAGAATTTAAGTTTAGGATTCTGAGAGAGTAATAGAGATTATCAGAAAGCAAATACTTTACTGAATTACAGCATGCTGACACAAAAACCAACAGGGACAAAGATTATTTGGTTCCAAACTGCATTAGCAATTATGGGGAGGAGACGAAACAGCTTGGAGGTTACCACAGGGAGAGTAGACTGGAACAGTTTTGTTGTAGTTTGTGTTTAATCATTATTAAAGGCATCATTTTCATGCACATAAAGTCAACATTTCATAAAAACAAAATTATACAAGCCCGGGGCATGTGCCTGTGGTTTCTTATGACTAACTTTCAGAATCAGTGTCTTGGATGAGACTCGAGGACTAGGGCCCCTATGTCCAGCTTTGACTCTGAACTGCATGAAATTTAAGGCTGGACATCAGCAGTGATTCTGAAAAAATATTTACTACGGGCTTTTGAAGCCATGAAATGGAAGGTTTTTTTCTTTAATTGAAAGTACTTGTTACCCCCTTGCTTTCTGTCTATGGGAGAACTATGCAACTATTTAAAAAATAATATACTTCAAACATTCTTAGGACTTGTGATAACCCCAAAACTAGTTTTTATGACATGGCTATCCCATGCCTAAAAGGATCTAATTTAGACAAAAAGATCTAATATTCCTTTTCCTCAACTCCACCAATTATGGATCCAGCACACCATGTGTTGCATATACAAAGATTATTGGGTATAATAATCCAGTCATTACCAACTTCCTTATTAGATAGGTAACACCTGTTTGTCAGGGACAAAAGCCATTCTCATGGCACACTGACCCTAGAAAGATTCTGATGGGAGCTAGTTTACCTGTGGAGCAGCTGAGAAATCATTTGCTGCTTTCAATCGTCACCATTCCTCAAGCTCTTCTTTGCTGCATATATCTAATGTAGCTGTAGGACTTCTCTATTTCC
The DNA here is from genome assembly GCF_003945725.1 of Corapipo altera. NCBI lineage: Eukaryota > Metazoa > Chordata > Aves > Passeriformes > Pipridae > Corapipo > Corapipo altera. The sequence goes on along the minus strand of NW_020884878.1, from coordinate 23,727,282 downwards.
GGCAGAAGAACCTTTACTTGCCTTAGCTATTCTTAAAAGAGAGGCTCTCATGGTAGGTACAATATACACTAGAGCACAACTGCCATATGTAATGCTCTGATGATATACATATGAGTGAAAAACATCCTTCTCATGTATTGAATCAGGCAACTAAGCCTTGGAGAGAGTCAGAAGTTCAAGACAACGTTGTATTGAAAGTTTCATATTTGTTAGGCTTTTGGAATTCTCTATGAAGTGTGCAGATTTTAGGCTTACTCTTCTGAGAGATCTATTTTGTAGATAAAAGAGAAGGATTAGACATGTATAAATTGAATGCTGCAGTGTGCATATTTTTTTACAAAATTTAGACCTTGTCTTTCTCAAACAATATTTTTATCATTTTGATTCCTTAGTTTGTATTGTGTTAGAAATAATTACTTTCCTCAGTTTTAATTTAATTTGAAACAGGATATAGCAGGCTATGTCTGAATTCTACACTGGGATTACATACAGAATTTAGGCAGGATGAACATTTTAATACAATGAAAAGATGTTAAGGCAAGATAAGGCTTCAAGCCACATGTGTAAAAGAGAGAATCTATGTAATTTCAACTTTCAAGACACTAAAATTTGTCTCTGAGGTCCTGAATAAATAAAAATAAAAGTAAATTATGTAATCAGGCAACTAGGTCCCCATATAAACTTGGTCATTAGAAACTTCTTTTGATATTATGCAAATGCCTTAATCCACTTATTTTTATCCCACTCCTGTGTTGCACATGAATCAAAATTCAGTACTACTTCAAAAGCTTTTTCATATCCTTCAAAAATTTAAAAAAAAAATTCATAAGGAATGATGGGCAATTAGAAATTCTTCCCGTACACTGCACATCTAAGTAGAAAATATTTTTATTCTGTTAATATTAGAAGTTTCATAGATATTTTCAATTTATAAAAAAATTCTCAAGAGATTTGACTTCAGTGCTGAGAAAATGCAGCAAAACTATTTCATAATTGGATATCTTTGAGTAGGAGTTTGAAAGAGTAATTTATTTTTTTTAATTTTAATTTTGTAAAATTTTTGCTTTTCAGGTTAAACAACATTACTTTCACTAACCAAAAGGATGGATTCTTACTGTTTAAGAGTCCATAGTACCACGGTCAAAAACATGTGAACAGTTTAAGCATATATAAGCTTGAGAGTCTACAAAGGAAATCTATATAATAATTTTTTAAATGAACTTTTTTAGCAAGATAGTCCACAGCTTAGCTTTTCTTAGTAATTCATTATTATTCATCAGAGAAGCATCTTGTCCTGAGGCAAAAGCCTGACTCAGTTGAAGTCAGTAGCAAAACTCCCACCTACTTCAGGGAGATGAATATAACATCTCCGGAGCTGTGATCATTAAATTATTTTTTTAAAGAATAATCATAATTTTTTTGGTGAAATTTACCCCCAGAAGGCAGTTAATTGCTTTACTGACTAGTGGAATTTTAAGTTTCAAGACTGTACATCGTACAAAAGCTTGAAACTTCAATGTGAAATAAGTGATTACATAGTTTGGCATAATTGCAATATGTCACAAAAAGACAAGCTGTTAAAAGCTGCATTAGAGCTGGCAAAGTGAACACCTCTGAAGTACAACCAACATGGTGTCATGCTTGCAACAGCAACACATATGTTCCAGAACATAGATTGCATCAGAAAAAAAAAGGGGTTTCTTTGTCAAAGAAAAATATCATCTGATATTCTACCTAAACACAAGAAAAACTGTCTTCATTTATTATTAGTTATGGTATTTGTGCTAAGTGCATTCAGTACTGGAGAATTTGTAGTGACTTAGATGTCACACAAAAAAAAGAAGAAAACAAAAGGAAGCAGTATTATTTGACATGGAACTGATTTCAGACAACAACTGCTGTTACCACTGCTCAGTGTTCAGTGTAGTTGGTAGCTACACTGTCCCTCCCTCCTATAAAGACATTTTTTCGTTGGTACATCAACCTGACTGCCACTGGGCAACTGCTGCTTCCATAGGTGTCTCTTGAACTCATTTTTCACTATTACTTACAATTATATAAAATTCCTTTTACTAAACAAAGTAACCTTAAGATTAATTGGTCTTACTTGGACCTATGTCTTCACCAGCAACTCTCTCTATAATTGTTCTCATTCTCTCATTCTTTAATGATCAGTTCTTAAACAAAGACCATGCTTGAGTCTGTGCTCTCTCTCTCTATTGGTGCTTATCAGCTAACCCTCTCAGCGGTCACACTCAACCTCTGATTTTTCAGGTAACATGTGTGGGACAATTTCATATCCTGTCTAGCTTATAGGATTCCAAAAGTATCCCAGATGACTTTACAGCCTTTTACATTTGTCTGTGGATAATATCTAGATGTCTCTATGGAAAGTCACATCTATAATGATGCAAAATACTCTCGTTTTCTTGTTGATATTTTCCATCTATACTTTCTGGAGCATTTAGAAGCAACCTACATTGCACACTGAAGAAACCTGGTTATTAGCCAGCACTTTCATACATGCACGTGCCAATTCTGGTTACTGTAAATAACACATAATTACTATAGCATTTCAGATAGCACACCATATTAGCTAACTTCTAAAAGTGTCTGGGAAACAGCACAACAGGAAGCAGTTGCAACATGCCTCATACACCACAGCTTGTTTGAAATGGACTTTTGACAATTTGCAGGATTGGGCATTCAAGGGAGCTTAAGGCTTTTCATTCATCTGACCAGACTGAAAAGCAGATCACTGCCTTCTTATGACTTTTCCCCAAATAAGCAGTTCCCTTGATGCTGAGCCTGCAGAATTTAGACATCCAATATAAACCCACACATTCTTTTAGGCTTATTACCTTGCTTATTCTGTTCACAGACACTTGAGGAGCAACACCAATCGGATGTAAAGGTACCATTGAGGCCTGCAGGATCTGTCTTGGTTCCCTTTGTGGCTTTCTTTTTACACTTTTTTATTCCGTCTATCCTAGCCATTTTATGATGATTTTGCTTTTGTCTCCTGGTTTTAACAATCTCCTTTTTTTCAAGGTTATGATAGCAAATCTTAGAGCAGTTTGCTCTTCCATTAGTCAGGCCATTACTGACCAATGGCAGCTGACACCATAAAGAGCATTATAGGCTACTCTCTTGAACACACATGCACTCAAACCCACAGATCCTAAAAGATGGGTCCAGGTTCCCTTTAATTTTAAGAATGTAGGTGGTTAGTCTACATTGAAGAGAAATTACATTTATATAAATAAAACTCTGTAGGGTGGTTGTTCAAAGTCTGCGGTCCTTATATGAGCACTCGGCAATGAAATAAATGCTCTGAAACAATCTCATACATTCAGAGTATCCTCAGCCACAAACCTGACAATATGCAGTGTACTGGGCCACAAGAAATATAACTGTGGACAGTTGCTCTGAAAGGTTCACTAATTTCTGCTGTATAGAATGTCTACCACTCTCAAATTAAAAGAGACATTTGTAAATTTTTACACTGTATATATAAGTTTTTCCTTAATGAAGTCTCATTCAAGTGTTAAACTGAATTAGTGTTAAATTAGCAATTAAGTGGAATGAATTAATTCAATTAATCACTGCTTTATGCAAAAACTGTTCATGTGAGGACTGTTTTGAAGGTAAGACAGGAAACTTTTAGGAGCAATCCATAGATCTTTATCTGAGTTTTACTTAGGATAAGAAAAGAACTTTTAATAAGAGTTATAGCTTCCAGATTCATTGTCATCTGTCATTTTTACTCTACATTTGAGAACAGCTTTCCCCCAGCTTTATGATGCTAAAGGAAGGCTATATGAATAAAATTACATGAAAGTTGTCTGCTTGCAACTGCCCAGTATTTCTGAAAGTACACTTCTGAATTCAACAGCTAACCCCTTTACATCTTCCTCTGAGCACTTTATTTACACATTAATAAATGGGTGTTCATTTAGAAACTGGTTCATAGAGCAGTTCTATGTCATCATAGCAATGTCTCTGTTTGTAGGATGAAGCCAGTACATTTTTTACGAGCAGTTTCCCAGTTGTAAAAGGATTAGGGAGGTAATACTGAGCATGGTGACCAAATGAGCAGATAAAAATAAATGGAATACTGTTATGCATGATATGCTGGCTGAAAAGTACATTATTAGACTTTCATATCACAGTATATACCTCAAACAATGAGGTAATGAGAAACCTCATAGATTCATATGCAAGAAAGAAGGAAACATGCTGGGAGACCACACAGAGGGTGGTGAAATGAATGCTCTATGTAAGCCAGTCCAACAAAGTGTTCAGGCACTAGAAGTCCTATGACATCAATAAGTTAAGGAGCCTGAAAAATTTGGTCCTTACACATTTTATAAAACTTACTCAATGAAAGAGCAGTAGTTTTTTGGCGGCAGTTAGAAGACCAGTTTTGCCTTGCCAATAATGTACAAAGAGAACAAATTTTTTCTTGCCAAATTTTACTGCATTTAGCTCCTTAGAGAAGGGAGGAGATATTTGAGGCATGTACAGTAAGTTCCTTCTATTTTCTCTGTTAGCTTACTCTTTCCTAACCAATTTATTTGCTTTTTTTTTTTTATTTCAGCAAAAGTTACTACAGCACGGACCCACAAACCTCAAAAAAAATCTGTCATTCCATAGCTTTCAAATAGAATTTTCTCCTCTCTATTCATAAATGGAAAATACTTTCCTTATACTGTTTGCTTTTTTCTGATTAAGATGAGCAGAATGAGCTTCATATCAGGAAAAGGCGTAGTTTTTCAAACAGATCTTTGCAGTTTACCTACTGAATGATTCAAGTTTACTTTTGCTGTACGATGATAATGTCTTCTTTAACTTGTCACTAGATAATGAATAAAAGTTGGCAATTTATCAGTCTAAACATTGATTAAATGAACAGTACTTTTCCATAAAATCTCATTATTTTAGCAGGTTTGTACAATGTTTTTGTAGGAGTGACTTCAGCCTTGGATAAGGTGTCTAGGGAATAATCTAATGTGTAGCCATTAGGCCTTCATATTTCTAGATCAAGGCATTCTATTGAACTCATCTGTTCATTCTGACATGGACTGTGAGTTCAAATTGTGCACTTCTTAACACTTGATGTTTTCTAACATGAAATTTGATGTAAGAATCATTCCTTCCTGTCATCATACTGAGAAGAGACAGGAAAGTCTACAAGGATTCTAATATCTTCTTTCTATCCACAGAGTTACTGTAATTAAAAAAGCACAGTAACCATAGAAAAGTGATGGCGGATTACTCCAGAAAACATTTCATTTGCAGAGTGTGTAATTTCATATATTTAGAATGTGTGCTTATGTGTGTATAATTCATTTGCAAAATCAAAACATTATGTAAGTTCAGTGGCAACTCTTCTCTGCTGGAACCTCATGCTTGAGCGTTACTCTTCCTGTAAGATTGTACAAGACTTAGGAGCAGAAGCTGGTGGGAGCGTCAGTGGTTCTCAGCATTGTCCCTCAATGGTTCAAAGGTCTGGTTTATTGAAAGATTTCCATGTTGAACAATGTAGAAAACATGCTAATGGCCTCTTCCTTTGGTATAGGAAAACAAATCTTTTCAATGTAGACCTATAATACTTTGTTGAATGTGAGTTTAATAATTTTCTAACTTACCCAAATAAGATTTATTGACCTGACTTTTATTATAGAATTAATGATATGTACAATCAAAAGAGAAACTGAATGAAACCTAACCAGGATAAAACTATATGGCTACATATAACACAGGCCTAACTGTGAAATATTTAGGAAAGTACATCTCCTGCCAAATCACCTAGATGTTTTCTCATCTTTTAAACTTCCACTTTGATGTATGTAATAATTTTGATGACAAATATTTATGGTATCTCTGAAGAACAGCTATGAGCAGGTCAAAAGCCTGTGAGTAAAATCAGAGGCAGAGACAACAAAATAAACCTCATGATTGGTGTTCACTACAGGCCACCTGACCAAAGGGAGCCTATTGATGCAGCCTTCTTGCTCCAGTTACAGGAGCCCTTGTGCTCACAGGTTCTTGTCCTACTGCGGGACTTCAACCACCCCAAGATCTGCTGGAAAAGTAGCATGGCGAGCTGTAGGCAATCCAGGAGACTCCTGGAATGCATGGAGGATAACTTCTTGAGCCTGGTAATAGACAGCTCTACCAGAGGGGTCACCAATGCAAGTGAGCTACTTGGGGACTTCCAGATTGGAGACAGCCTGGGCTGCAGTGATCATGCCTTGGTGGATTTTGCGGTATTGAGGGATATGGAGTACTGAGAAGTATGCAGTACTGAGAAGAGATGTAGAGAATAACAGGAAGGGCTTCTACAGGTATTATAACCAGAAAAGGAAGGTCAAAGAAGGTGTACCCCAGCTGACAAAATGCTGGAAAACTAGTAACAACAGATGAGGAGAACACTGATGTATTCAGCACATTTTTTTCCTCAGTCTTCACTGGCAACCTCTTTCCCCACACCTCTTGAGTGGATAGGCAGCAGGATGGGGACTGGGGGAGCGAAGTCCCTCCCACTGTAAGTAAAGATCAGGTTCATGACCACTCGATGAAACTGAATGTACATAAATAAGTCTGTGAGACCCCATGAGATGCATCTCAGAGTCCTGAGAGAATTGGCTGATGTAGTTGCCAAGCCACTTTCCATGATATTTGAAAAGTCATGGCAGTCAAGTGAAGTCACAGGTGACTGGCAAAAGGGGAATATTGTACCTATCTTTAAAAAGGGTAGAAGAAAGACCCTGGGAACTACCAGCCGGTCAGCCTCACCTCTGTGCCTGGGAGGGTCATGGAACAGATCCTCCTAGAAGCTCTGCTAAGGCTCATGGAGGATAAGGAGGTGATTCAAGACAGCCAGCACGGCTTCACCAAGGGCAAGTCCTGCCTTACAAACCTAGCAGCCTTCTATGATGGAGTGGCTACATTAGTGGGCAATGGAAGACTACAGATGTCATTTATCTGAACTTCTGTAAAGTGTTTGACATGGTCCCCCCTGACATTCTTCTCTCTACATGGGAGAGAGATGAATTTGATAGGCGGACTGTTGGATGGCTAAGGAATTGGTTGGACATTCACATCCAGAGGATAGTGGTCAACGGTTCAGGGTCCCAGTGGACATCAGTGACAAGTGGTGTCCCTCTGGGGTCCATATTGGTACCAGTGTTATTTAATATCTTCATTAATGACATAAACTGGATTACATCCCCAACAAGTTTGCAGATGATAGGTAGTGAGTGGTGCTGTTGACACACTTGAGATATGGGATACCATCCAGAGGGACCTGGGCAAGCTCGAGAAATGGGCCCGTGGGCCTCATGAGGCATCAAATGCAGGGTGCAGCACCTGGGCTGAGGCAACCCTTAGTATCAGTACAGGCTGAGGGATGAAGCAGCCCAGCTGAGAACGACTTAGGAGTGGTAATGGATGAGAGGCTTGACATGAGCTGGCAATGTGCACTTGCAGCCCAGAAAGCCAGTTGTATCCTGGGCTGTATCAAAAGAACCATGGCCAGTAGGTCGAGGAAGGAGATTCTGCCCCTCTACTCTGCTCTGGTGAGACCTCAGCTGGAGTACCCAATCCAGCTCTGCAGTCCTCAGCACAGGAGGGCCATTGACCTGTTGAAGTGAGTCCAAAGCAGGGACACCAAGATGATTAGAGGGTTGGAGCATCTCTTCTACGATGAAAGGCTAAGAGAACTGGGATTATTCAGCCTGAAAAAGAGAAGGCTTCAGGGTGACTTCATTGTGGCCTTCCAGTACCTGAAGGGAGCCTATAAGACAGAGAGGGACTTTTTACAAGAGCATGTAGTGGCAGGACATGCTGTCCTGGGTGGATTCAAACTGAAAGAGGGTAGGTTTTGATTAGTCATTAGGAAGAAATTCTTTACTGTGAGGGTGGTGATGAGGCACTGGCATAGGTTGTCCAAAGAAGCTGTGAATGACCCATCCCTGGCAGTGTTTACAGTCAGATTGGATGGAACTCTGAACAACCTGGTCTGGTGAAAGGCATACCTGTCCATGGCAGGGGGATTGGAATTAGATCATCTTTAAGGTCCCTTCCAACCTAGGCCATTCTATGATTCTTTAAATAAACATACTTTTGTGTGCTCAGTGGAGGCAATTCCTACTGGCTTGAAAATATTAGTCAGATATACAGTTGCTAAATATTGATGTCCTATCACATTCAATATTCTAAAAATTCCAAATTATGTCACCATATTAATGTCTATATCAATTAGCCACATGGAACTGTAGCCCCATACTTTAGATATTTGAAATTATAAATTGCTAATACAGGTAACGGAGTATAGTTGGAACATTCCTTGGTAAGAAAAGGTGATGTCTTCCATTTTAGTCCCTTGTACCTGTAAATCATTCCAGATAACACATCTTAAAACTGAAGTGACAGGACTGACGAACGAATTCACACAGACTTAGTGTAACTCTTCACACTATATTCCATTGAGTGTTGCAATATATGTCAATTAATATTGCTTCTTTACCTTACAATAGTTTGAACACATTTTGTTCTTTCAAAATTATTTTGAGAATTCTTTCATTTAATAGAAATAAAATCTGAGAATACCAATTGTCTTTCACTCTAGCATCAGGTAATAACTTATCCAGGTGTCAATTCTGAGATTTTCCAAAATAGTATTTCTAAAATAAGTATGATTTTAGGGACAGATTGGTTCATGACAGTTTTTAAAAAAGATTATTGTAGTACTTAAAAGAACTTGCTTTTCTCTTTTGTCAGTATATATTTAAGTATTTTATATAATATTTTTCCCCCATTAACTACTGTAAAAGTATCTGTAGTTCATGCTTTACTCATCTGAAAACTCCATAATTGGCACATAAAATTCTAGGCAAAGGCTTAATAGTAGAGACTTGCAGTGAGGTTTCTTCTTACTTAGATCTCCTTTCTTTAAAAGATAAACTACAAGGGTGACTAATATAAAAAAGAGGTATTGTAAAAGTGTAGTTCATGTTATTAAATAGTAGTTACTTTAAAAAAAGAAAATGACATTTATAATACATTAAAATTACTTGTTTACTTACTAATTTGCAAGACTGTAAATTTTCTCCCCAAAAGAAATGTGACCTAAAAGAATGGGCCCACAGAAGACAGGCAAAATATGTAAATTCTGTGTGAGACCTTAAAATTAGCACTGAAGTAGAACAGTATCTTTATTCTCTGCAGGAGTTATGAGAACTAGTACCAGTCTACTTCATTAGAAATACTTCTAGTAATATTCCAAGCCACAGAGTTCCCTGTTCCTAAGATCATCTCATGGATTGTTCTCTGTAAAAACTGATTTTATAATCCTATAAATATTTTCTAGGTAAGATCACATCATGCAATGCATAATTGTTATAAGTGATTTCTAAGGACAGATAGCTGAATGATGACACATTTGAGAAGTGGATTCAATCATAACAGCTACAACAATATCTAATTGAGGATATATAGAATTTTTCAGGCTGCAGTAACAAAAAGAAGACATCAGGATAAAGGTGTGCAGTGAACAACCACCCCAAAAGACACCAGCAGACCTCTAACATCAATGTCTGGGCAAAATATTTAAACCATAACATGCAGTATCACTCCTTGGAGCATATAGTCTGCACATTAAGTCTCATCCTATGTACACAGGATAACATACATGAAATTGAGTGCATTACTAATACAACTTAATAAATGAATGTTATAACATGCACTGAGAATATTTCCACATTAGCTTACTCGAAAATACTTGTACCATGCAATTCATAAGCAAAGTATTGGTTTTTTCCCTATTTCTGCATTTTTTTGATATTTAAAGCACTAAATATTTTAAACAATGATGAACACTTTTACTTTTTTTTTAATGACTGGCTGACTTTCTAAATCCTATCACAAAATGGTATTTCTTATTTTTCTGCTTATAAACTCTTGTTGGTTAACATTGTTTATATATTTGCATAACAATGAAACATTTCTTCATACAAAAATATTTCTATTCATTCCATTGACTTACCATTTTTGCAGATCTCACTGACACTGGCTTGCTTTACAGCTTTGATTTTTCAGGGTCTCATGGTTCTAATGATAACCAGAGGGACTAATTTGAGCAACAGTATTGAATTAAACACATCATACTAAGTAAGCAATTAGTAGAGACAATTTCTTCCTATAATACATAGTATTAATCATTCTGGAAATCCTCAACATGTATAAAAAACAAGTGCTATAGTATTTAGATAGTTTTACAAGTGCATTAAAATTTATTTTTCTGCAATGGTTTTACAATTAGTAATGGTTTGAATAATTATTAAGATAGTGAAATAATTTGTGATAATATTGAATATACATGTAGTTAAATGTTAAGTTATAGTTCAAACACACGCTGCATAACCCAAAATTTCATGCTCATCTGATCTCAGTTTAACATTACTATATATGTTATCTTTTTAACAGAAAATCTGAAATATAAGAAAATGAAAAATTAAATACCTAGTTGGTTTTTCTTTTTGTTTTCCTTCATCAAAAGGTAAACACATTCTGTACAAGTATTTCCTCCCTGCTCAGGAGCAGATGACTGTTAAGATCTTTTAGTAGGTATCTGTGCACAGAAGGAATGCTGAAGGGTCAGTGGAAAGCTGGAATCCCTTGAGCAGCACAATTAAGGGTGCAAAAAGTTCTAGAATATCTTTAAGTTTGATGGCAGAAGAATCCTTATCCTATCAATACCATGCAACACTGACAATGTAGGATAATATCTATTTCTGGTATCCAACTAACCAGAGAACTCTTGGTAAGACAGAACATTATATTTACAGTGATAGCTCCTTAACTCCTGAGAACAGCTCAATATTTGGTCTTGAGAGTGCTGCCAATCAAATATAAAAAAGGCTGCCTTCAAGACAGCTGGGTACCATTTCTAAAGAGGCTAAAAGAAAACAGTGTAAATACTGTTATCAAAATAGATAAGTATGCTCTACACTGTGAGAAAAAAATACGAAGGAATAATCTTTGCTTCAGCCCTTGGCGGAGATTCAAAGAAGAATGTTTTGGTGTCTCTGTGTTTGGATCCATGAAATTTAGTGTTTAGTAGAAGAAGATATCACCTTTTCTCAAAATTACAGAGCTTTGACCATGGCTCCCCTGATCCGTGAAAAAAGTCTGTGTGCTCCTCAGGAACACTTCACAGAGACCCCTCTCTGGGAATAAGAAGTCTTTTCATGCCTTTCTCCAGTGAGTCCACTGCGTTTTCCCACACTTCCTTATTTTAGGAAGGACAGCACAAAGGAGGTGTAAACTACTTGATAATGTACTAGTCATCTTGAATGTATACCACAAAATCCCCAGTTTCTCATATCAAACACAGAATACAACCTGTTATTAATTTGAATATAAGCAAATGCTTCTAAGATGATTTTTATTTGAGTCATATATGGATTACGGGTGATGATTGTACATGTTTCCTGATACACTGTAACAGACAAAATTTCTATGTGAATATTTAAGAGCTCTCACATCTACCTTGTTTGCATAAAATGAAGAGTTGTTTTGTTAACTGGCATTACTTTCTATTTAATGTATTTGAAATGGGAGCATACCACTCCTTAATTATTACAAATGAAGTTTCTGTTCATTAAGCATAATATTAATATTTTCCTTTTCTTTTCACTCATTACTTCCTCTCAAATATTTTCCACCTTGAAATTTTGTTCAAGTTATACACTTTAAAATTACAAGCTATTTTTTGTGTACTTAATGTTCCATATTAAGCAAGTGGAATTCAAATTCTCTTTTCCTTGATGTTCTGTTTTATGTTAAACAAATTGAGGATTATGCATTGATGGTATAAATATACATATAATCACTTCCTTAATTATGCATATGATTGCTACCTAACTTCATAATATGTTCCTACAGTTACTGCAGAACTAAAAGGTTTTAATTTTCAAACTGTTTTTCACGATGTTAATTCGCTTTCATTTCAGGGCTTTCTATCAAATGTATTTAAGAAAAGATCTATAATGGCCTTGACATTCACTTATCTGTCTATTTATTGTTTTTTTTCTGTTTTCTCTTTTTTTAAATGAAAATTTTTAAGCTCTTTGAAGGATGGATATGTAATATAGAAATAATATTTAATATGTCTTCTGCTCTGTAAATACTGGAAGAGGGGACTTGTAGTGTCATAATGATTACTTGTCTGTACTAGAGTGAAAAAGTTTAATCTTTAATATGAAAAAATACTTCATACAAAAGCATCATCAGATTTTCAAACCTGATGAAGGAGACCACCTAAGGCTACTCATTCCCTGTTCAAGTTGTCTGGCAGTTTGGAACTGAACTAAGTGTTTTTCAATTAGGAAAACTCAAGTCAGCCAATAAATTATGACAATGCATGTTTGATTTCTATGTATAATGTCTAAGGATGGTGCCTTGGTGGAGCAGTATCACAGCCCCTCTCCTGAGGCATCAGGCACCTGTTGCTGGTTGGAGCTGCAGGTGGAGGGAGGAAGGGGGTCAGGGCTGTGGAGTAGGAGGTGTTAAAGGGAGGGGTGAATGGGGGCAATGACAGTTTCTTTGGCCCTCAGCCATAGAGAGCTTCTGACCCTCCTGCTGTAAGGGACTGAGGGCTATGGAGAGTAAACAGGTCTTGAAGCAGAAGGCTTCATGGTGGAGCTTGAACTGTAATGTTTCAGCAAATATGGTGAATATCTCAATTGAGATATCCAACCATATCTCAATTGAGGTGTGCTGGACAATAAATTTTAGCCTGTTATGACTAGCAGGTGTTAAGCTATGCTGAAGGATGGTGTTAGTCCTAAGAGGAAGAGCTGCAGCTTGGGCAGATAGAACCACATCTTTTGTTTATTTTCCCTCAGAAAGCTAGACCTGGCCAGCTGCCAGCTAGGTAGCTGGGAGTGCAGTGAGATGAGATTGCTGAGCTGACCTGCCTGCTGGCTGTTCTCCCGGCTGTGCATTTCCCCTGCTTCTGCTTTGTTGCTTGCTGCTTCTCTGACCTCTCTCTGAGCCAATTCAGTTCATTAAACCATGGGTAAACTAACCCAACCAATAAAGCAAATAGCTTTCTGTTGGAATAATGAGTCAGTTTGCTGAGGGGTCAGATACGTGCCAGAGATGGAATGCAAGGGAGAGGAGAATAGGACTGCTCCTTTTGGCATCAGAAAGCTGTTAAGCCTGCTCAGTTGTTCCTGGAGCACACCCCTCCAACCGCAGTCTGACAATGCAGATAAGGCCAATGAAAAGGCTAACCCCTGCTGAAAGGGATGTTCCCACTTCCTTCCTCCGCAGCCTGGCTTTGTGCTGCTCCTGGCACTAATGCTTGTTTAATCCTACCACCAGCTAGTTTGGGGGAGATTACTGCATTCTTTTGTTTGTTGGGGTGGTTTTCTAACCTACTTGCCAAGGGGTCAGATGGTGGTAGGGGAGAGGTGGGAGTGCATGGCTAGACTTCCTCTTAGTGTGTCAGTTGGCCTTTGAATTGCCTTAACTGCTTTGTTAGGCTACACTCTGTGGTTCTTTTGGCTAATTATTGGAAGCAGCTGAACCCCAGAGAAAGACAAAAGCAGAGTACACAGACCTGCAAGCTTAGGGAACTGTTTGTCTGCAGGTTGCTGACAACTGATGGTGACTTGTATAGTCCTCCTGACAAGTTGAGGAGTTTCAGGTGAGAAAAATTGTTATCTGGGTGACTGAAAGCTGGCAGAAAGAGGTCATGCAGCAGAAATGACAGCTGCTGTACTGGATAAGAGTGGCTTCAGTACCAACCAGCAGTTGTGTAGTAGCAATACCTCACTTAAGTAAAGTATGATTGATCTGTGAAGCTGAGCTTACTACAAGTTCATGTGGGTATGCATAAGCGTATGTGCCTACAAGAAACCCAATGACCAGAGTCCCAAACCTCAGTGAATTTCAGCAATAACAAAAACAGCAAATATGGGTGATCAGTGAAACTGTATGCCTCATGTATATTTGCAAGGGCTTGTGGAAATACAGTGCAAGGGTTGGGAGTTACCTTTCTAACTTTCAATTGATTACAGACTGCTCTTGAGTCAAGACATCTAAGTTTAAATTATTTGACTATAAATGAAGAAAAGCCTTGTGCTTTCATTCAGAGATCCCAGTGGGATTATGAACAGTACTCAAGTTCTGGTTGAGGGCTATGCTATAGGCAGTGTGCGTTTGTTTAGCCAGGGCTAAATCCACAAAACTTTATATACTAGTCTTTCCCAGACACTCCTTCTGTTTCTCAGAACACCTAACTTCTTTTCCCTGGTTCTTTTTTCTCCTCTGATCTTCTACTGCATAATCAACTAGGTTTTCTTTGTTTGTCAGACTAGACAGACCTAATTTCAGGTACTCATCCTGTTCATGTAATAATTGGCCAAGTTAAAGAATCAGGTGTATATAGCACATGGAGTAAACATGGTCTTGAGTTTCTTTTTATCTCTGGCAATTGGTTATAAAACACTGTTTATGAATGATTCTAATAGTGGATGAGATTTCAGATAACTTGTAGTAAGGCTTTGGTTACAGTAAGCAGTTTCTTCCCTAGATAAGTTACAGTGAGACACAGTAGTTCTCCACACTTAGTCTGTGATGACTGGCATATGAAAGGAGAAGCTCAACCTGGTAAGCAGCAGCTCTGTAAAAAAGATGCTGACAGCACAGGGCCCACTTCTGCTCTTGCAGGCTCACAGCTTACTGCAGAATGGATGAGCGAGACTGAACTGTTGACCCCAAGCAACTGGCAAGAGTTTTTTTCAGACCTGTGAGAATGCTGACCCTGGGAAATAGAAGTACTGCATACTAACTTTGGATTAATTATTTTCCTAGGATTCTGGAAAGGTAAAACTCCTAATAGCTGTGCTGAAGGACAGGCTTACCACTCTGACTAGTGAAGACAGACTTGATAACAAGCACTGAAGTAAGTAAGCAGGCCAAGCACACCCCAACAGGGTGTTAGAAGAGTCTTGTGGCAATATTCTTGTTAATTTTTGAGACAGATGTATTGGGGGTGGGTGTTCTGGGGATAGGTTAATTTACGTTGGGGTCAGGTAAAGACCCTTAATGAGGATAGATATGCAGGAAATAAAAACAGACCTAAAGTGGTTCACTTGGTTGCCACTCTGGCATGTACAATCTGCACAGATTTAAATTATCAACATGTTTAATGTCCCTGTATCCCTACATTTGAAGAGATCAACAAATTGATTGCTTTTGCAGTGAGTTGATTTGAATTCTAATTTGTTCTTTCACAATGAAATTTGTTTTAGGTCAATGTTGTTCCGAGTCACAGTGCCCCAGTGAGAAACGAATATACATATGACAGACGCAGCAATATATAGCAAGTGCTTTTCAGAGAGACTGACCATGATGGTAGAATAAATTTTTAAAAAAATCAAGGTCTGTGCTTTGGTTACCTATCGATATAACACAAGAAATTATACTTGGAAACTGGGAAAGTAATTTTAGCCTCTACAGAATAAGACTTTGTTTGGAAGCTACTTTGCATGCTTCTTTATGCATGTATGATTTATCATCTTTTATCCTGAAATTTAATCAACGTGGCTGGAAAGGTTAAATGATCGATACAGGGCAACAATTACAAAAGGAGTTGTACTACAGCTGTCAAAATGAAAATGTGAGTGAGTAGTGAAAAGATTTCACTTCTCTCCCCAAAAAGCATATTTGCAACTTTCAAAAGTACTAGTGGCTTGAAGCTTTGTTCCTGCTACTTTCTACTGGGTTTACGATTCTGGATACGTTTTCAGTCTCTGTAACAGAAGCATGAGAAGCGATCTTGCTCCAGTGGCAGTAAAGGATGTACTTATTTCATGGTACAGGTAGCAGTTTCTGAAACATACAGAGATGTGAAGAGGAAGAGGAAACACTGGATGAATCCTTACCAATGTAACTAACAGTAGTACTTTAAGATTCCAGAAATAGAGAATGTAGAAACTTCATCTTCTCTAAACTTCTGTAACATGTGAAATAAATTGCTGGAGAGCATAGTGCTTTCCTGTGTTTCGTCAAAGACTCAATAATGGAAATGTATCAAATGGCTTAAAATGAGCACCTAGCACATATATGTGATGACTGTCAGAACTCTCTTTTATTCAAAGCTAAAGTAAATTATTATTTTTTGGATAGGCATGATGTTTGGTCATTTATTTCAGCACCCATTGGTTTACCTTTTATACTGCTCCCACAAGAGCAGTATACTTGCCACATAATACTAAAACTAATTTATTAAAAAAAAAAAAAAGAAAATAAAGAAATGGCATGGCTATTTTTATGGGTGCAAAGTGCTTGCATATATTACTGTGAATCACCAGGGAAATCCTAAGTGAAATAATTAACGTGTTGGAACTTAGAAAGGAATACTGGGGAGAGAAAAGCAAAAAAATAGGACCATAAGAATGTGAAGAATGTGGCAAATAAAAATAATGCATGAAAACCAAATGTACCTTGCTAGATGCATATATGTTTTTTGGAATTCATATTAAAAATTTGCAAATAATTGATTTTCTCATTATCAGTCAAAATTCAGATTAATTTTATTCAATAATTAATGTGATTAAATTTTCCTTTCACAAAGAAAAAAAAGGGTTTTGAAAAAGAACTGTATTTATTAAGATTTCCAGAATGTATGTTTTGGTACGCTTACAGTATTACCAAAATGAAAGACTTTATTCCACAGCAGGAAGAGATGCTTTCCCTTTTGCTTTGTAGTTTGGCAGTGATATCAGTTCTGAAGTGATAAATGTCTGATAAAATTCCTCTTAGTGAGAGGAATTGAAAGTGATGGAGACTTGGATTCTTATTTCAGGACCAGCACATACCTGCCTACAGGACTTCCTAAAGGAAAGATTGAGAAGCATTCAGGACATCTCTGTGGTCTGATAACCTGGGTTGCCTGCCCCGTGGGGCCTGTTTTGTTTCAGGCTTGCTGCTCTAAATAGAGTGGACTACTTAATTGTGTTTCCCACTTTCAAATGGAGGACTGTTGCGAAGGGGAAAAGGTTTGGAGGGAGGGATATGAATGTAAGAAATATTTCATTCTCTTCTGATGAAGTTGTACCCCTTTTCTAAAGCACACATTGAAGTTGAATCTAGAAGTAAATTACCAGTTTCTAATAAATCATTCGTGACTTCAAGCAACTAACAAACTGCTTCTTATCAATTTATATGACAATGGGGGAAAAAACCCCTTTCTACATCTGTTGATTTCAGTCCTAATTTCCTTAGTTTATGTACCTGAGGCAAAATGGTAAATTAGACCACCTCAATGTCTTTTATCACTTTTATTGTGATTGAAGCTATCAAGCTGTCACTTGGAGTTTTGCCTTGCTATGGTGGAAGAGTGGACTACCACAGTGTAACTGGTGCTCTGTCTTCATGGCATTGCGGTGTCACCCAGCATGAAAGTAAAAAAAATATGTTCCCTCTGCTGTCAATCTAGATGAGTTTTGGTGGGTGCTAGGTCAGGCCTGTGGATGTAATGGATGCCCTACAGAAACTGAAGTCCAATGAGTTTCATTTTTCCCCCGGGGAGAGTTGCTGAAGCCTAAAAGCTCAGAGAGCAATCACTGCAGAGAGCCTCCCAGAAACTTAATTGCAGGTTGCTGGGAAGTATCTTTGGGTTGCCTTCTTGAATAGAAGGTGATACTAAAGGTGGTGTTACTTTTAAGCATTTTTTAAACACCTATAAATGAATGATTTCTTCAGTCTGGTAACTTGAAAATTAAAAAAAACTACTTCTGGTTTGAAATAGAACAAACTTTTACACTTGGCTTATCATTTATAGAATACCATGCCTGGAGTTTTTCTTAAAATCATATTCAAATAAAAAATTTTTCAAAAGGCATTTGGATGTTTTGAGAGGGGAAGTGACTGCCACAAGCAAATATTTTTCAATACGTGCAGCTGAGTAAATGTAATGAACATCCATGGGAAATAGTTTTTTTTCAGAAGATACATTTTGGGGAAAAAAAACCTAACACAGTATTTCCTGGCATCACTATATATAAAAAGCCAGATCTTGTGAGTTCATTATGCTCATATATAGATTTTGCGTTATGGTTCTATTTTTATTGTGATGTGTCATATTAAGGAAAAATATTCGGTTAATTAAGAGAACCTTGTAAGGTAATTTTATTTCAGGTGTAGTCATATCTCAAATCCAAATCTGGACAAGAAGCAGACTTAAATCTACATTTCTGAGCTCTATCCCTATTTTCTCCATAGTCCGGTTTGGAAGTAAGGGACTATCTAGGCTTGGTCTTTGAGATCAGTTTGTCTCTCTATTTACTGATAAAGAAAAAAGAGACTTGACAGAGCAAATCTGAAGATGTCATTTATCAGAACAATGTTTCAACTAAATATTTCTCTGCCTGTTGGTTATGAAAGTTTTCATAGCAGTGCCATAAGATACCAAAAGTTAAACACACCTGAAGTTCAAAAGTCTGAGAATTACTATTCTATTTAAAATAGTAGAAAATTGTGTTAAATGATGCTTCTGCTCTTATAACAGACTTAGTAAGAATCCTACACTGAATATATCTAAAAACTGACATTTGACTAAGCTCCACTTTGTTTATGCCCTTTTTTCTATTTTTTTAATAGAAAAAATCAGTTTACATTACAGGTTTGGTTGTGTTTTAAGTGAAAATTCTAAATTTCAAATGAACAATAAGTTGCTCTTCTGTCTATTTTCAAAAATTGCAAACAATCCATTATAACATATGCCCCCTCCAAACTGGTCTTTCTCAACACAAAATAATTAGGGGCTAGATTATTATTAAAAAAAATTCCCCTTAAGTCAGGCATCCTTCTAGAGAAGTCTCTTGGCTGATGAATCTGACAGTGTAATGGTTAGCACAACACTTCGTTGATGCTGTTGCATCATAGTAAACTTGATTATGTGTTACAGGTTCTCTTGCTCGTGGCTCTCTGTGCCAAGAGATTGCACAAGAAAATCTGCCGGTTCTGTCTGTTGCTTTAGTGCTCTTTAAAAGATTCAACTGGATACATCCTTGAGTGCCATTTCTGTAAGTAGCAAAATACTTGATGTCAGTAGATGGTGCTCCAGAGTACACAGCTGCAGTCCTAGGCCTTTGTAAAGCTTGTTTAACTTTTTCCATGCCCAGAAAATGGTGCCCTTTGTGCAGCACCCTCAAAAATGTCCACAGATTGGATATACTTACTTGAAAGTTTCTTTTTATAGAGATTTCTACTTTGTTGGGGTTTGCTAAATGTTTCTATTTTAATTGAATTGTAAGTCCATTTTTCTCGTTGTATTCCATGCCTGAAACGGAACCACATATTTGTAGGTGTGACCATAATGCTAAAGCCAAGGTGACTGAATCTGGCCAGGGGCCTCATGTTAAATGTAATGAAATTTCTCTTTGTAAAAGCAGTACTTAGATGTCTTAAGTACAGAGGGTTTATTTTCTTATTTTCCTTGAGGTTTATGTATCAGTTGTGGTCAAAGGTAACTAATTTAACAATTTACTACACTTTGGAAACATATTTCCACAAAGATAGAAAAAAATATGACATAGAGAACCCATACAAGAATACTCCTAAGGAGTCTGTTAATGGACCAAAAATGAGGATTAGAACTCAATGAACTAACTGGGAATTAAGAAGTATTAATATTTTATATATATTCCACAGTAAATTTAAAGAAATATGCTTTCAACATTAAAAAAAAGAAAATAATATTTTCCTGAAAAAAGTATTTTAAAAGATGAAAACTGAGTTAACTGGAGTGTTTTAAAGGTTAACTAGTATTAACTAAGTCTTTCTTTATGTTCTTCCTGATAACACAATAATTTTCATTTGAGTCAGACTATAGAATCAGGAGTGCACAGAGGGACTGTAGTCATCTTATTCCCAATAACTTCAGTGATGGTCTTTGCTATGTAGCATTGTTAAGGGACCAAACATTTAACTAAACATATTGGCTGACATGATCTGTGCTATGAATGAGATGAAAATTAAACTAAACCATGTTCATTTAACAGTCATAATTTCAGGTTCTAGTTGTATGCTTATGTATGTCTGATTGTTATGTAGCAGCATACTAAAGGCTCTAATCTGTCCATAATTGCATGTGGAATACTGTAGATAGCTGTTATCCTAGTACAGATACTGTTCCCATAGTCTACTGAGGTTTTAAAGAATGGATATTCTAAAAGAATTTCTGTTTTGATTATTTTCCGATATGCAAAACCAAAATTCTAAAGGCAAGCCAAGAGTTCTCAAATTTCTACCAGAGGGAGAGAAGAAGCAATTACTTTCTAAATTCTTTATTGCTCTTCATAATTAGTGTTCAGTATTTAAAACTGTTTGAGAGTATCACAAGATTTCTCAATTTTTTTTCATAATTTAGAATTTTTTCATGATAATTTAGAAAACATATGTAGATATGTGTTGATTTTTGGTGGAAAAAATAGTGCAAAACTTATAAGAAAAATGAAAAAAAAAATGAAAAAAAGGAATTTGGCTTTAGTATTTTCCAAAATTCTGCAATGGAGATTTTTACTATTCGGTCACAATAAAATGTAAACAATGCAGAAAAGTGCTAGTGACATCACCCAAGGAAGTTTTCTCATGCTGTTAGTCCGGTTGATGAAGTGAAGCCATAGCAGGAGAGATGATTCCTGTTTGTTAACACAGCAGATATTCTGGATCATATATTAAGTTTGTGAAAATGACTAATACTTCACTGCTTCACTGAAGTGAAACTATTTCAATGATAAAGATCCAGCCCTCTCTCCCTATACATATTACATTGCTTACTAGTTATTAGAAAATTCTAGAGAGTGTTTTGGAAAATAGTAGTGGTGCTTCTTGGTCTAGATACATATTACTGTGTTGTAGGTATTCATTTAGAACAATAACACAAAACTAGGAATGCTTCATTGTGCAACATGGGAGTTAACGTATACAATTTTTTTTTTTGTTTAGAGAGAGCATTTAAAAGTCTCTGTTTCTTAATATTTAGCACCCTGTAACTTAAAGTGGTTCCCTTTTCCTAACTTTTGTCAACGATAATTTTCATTAAAAGGTACAAAGCTTAGGTGTTTTTTTTTTTTAAATTATAACAGTTTACATCTTTCTGCCACAGTAGTGAGAGGAAGAAGGATCTGTCCTTCAGCCTGTTCATGGTATAGTTAAAAAAAAAAGAAAAGTATAAACACTGAATTCCTGAGCTTGCTGTGAGATTGAAGGTCATTAACAGGGCACTTGAGCAGATTGGTATTACAGTCAATTGAGATCCTGAAACATCCTAAATGGCCTAATGCAGCAACTAAGTGCTTCTTAAATTCCAGAACTTTTACTTGAGCAGAGCATTCATGTCTAAAGTGAATTTCCATTTCCTTTAGTAAATGTTGTTTTTATATAGTCATAGTTGAAGAGGCAACATAGTGTAAACACAGCATTTGATTCTATCTCCACAGCAGCACTAAACTAATTTGTCAAGTTATAAACATGAAATCTGAGTCTCTGCTAAATATATATGTTCCCCATTGAATTAAGAGAAATGACAGGAGTTTGTGCGTTAACATATACATATACTGACAGTATAGCCACATCAGTCTAATCAGCATGCAAATAGGAAAGGTTTTATACTTTGGGAAGTTTTATCAGTATCCAATCAATTTATCATCATAGAAAGGACAAATTAGATTTCACTTAACTTCTTTATGTAAATTTGTCAGGAAAGAGGAAAGGGAGGAAAATATGTGGTATTTTATTTTACCTGTAGTTGCTCTAGTAAAAGATTTTCTTTAGATCTAGCAGTACTTTGTGTAAGTAAATATTAAGATTTTGTTTGTAGTTCTGTCCATGTCATTCAAAAGTTGTGAGAACTTTATTTGAGAGACAATACAGAAAACATCTCCCTATGTGTAAATTCCTAGACGAAAGGTGATATCTTCATGATTCTTTGTAATATATATGAATAAAATATGCATATTATAAATAAATATAAATAAATATGTATAAAAGTAGTTTTAATTGTGAAGACTACAGATGGAAGAAAAGGGCATCTAATCAAGGAAAAAAAAATCAACAAGATATTTTAGGAAGGTCTTATGAACAGATAGACCAAATACAGCAGCTGCTGAGTGATAACAATAGCAAAGTCTGAAGGTTTCAGAATGCTAACACTCTATTTGGCAATACTGTATATGCTTGCATGCTTGCATAGGGGTTGTATTTCCATTGATTAAAACTACGTTCTTCTAAAAGTTTAAACAGTTTGTGAACCACTATGGAAAAAATATCCTAAAGTAGGCCTAAGATGTCTGATATTTGCTGAATTTTTCTATATCTTTCTTTTCTATTGTTAACTCATTCCTCTAGCCAAGGTTATCATCTTTGTTACAGAGGACAAAAGAGAATACATGACTAAGCCCCAGCTGCCCCAGTTTACTATCCAGCATCTTAATTTAAACACCTTTTGAGACTGGGCTTGCACTAAAATGCCAGGCTGAGATTTGAAGTTGCTGAGAGCAGCATATGTTCCCTTTTGCTGACTGTGACGGACAGTTATCTCAGAGGAGGGGTAGCTGTCAAACATCTAGGAAAGAGGAGAGCAGGTTTATCTTAGGGTGAATTCTTTGCCTACTTGTGTGAGTCAGAGATCTCATTCAAAGTTTCATGAATTACCTCTTACATGTCTAACAGATTCCCATGTCGTATTTTGTGTGATAATGCAGACCTTAGCGAATGAGTGCAAGAAGTTTCCTTTCTTCCAAATGAATTTTTGACAATTTTTTCCTCATTTCAACAAGCAGGTTCTAAATTAAGTGGGTTTCCCTTTTTTGTGCCTACCCTCCTAAAGTCTGTTGCTGTTATAGTCTTCACAAGGATGCGTAGAGAATTTGAAAGATTAAAGGCTCTCACGTTTTAAGGACCAAATCACAGATCCAGTGAGGCTCTCGGGTGTGTTAGGGCCACTCACTGGCCTACCTAGAGGTAGCATTGTCAATAAGACCCTGGTCAAACGTATTGCTCTTATCTGAGGCCGTATGTTGCGCTCATTCTATGTAAAGGCCAAGACTAGGGCAAAATCAGCTGTTGTTTTTTCCTTTCTTTCCATTAGTGCTTCTTCACTTGGGAAAGGCAGAGGAAAGGAGCAAGGAGGAATATCTGTCAATACAGTAAAACAATGGAAAGAAAATAAACATGTTGAAACAGTGAGATTTTGCAAAGGGTTTCAAAGGAAGAATAAACAGAAGCCTAGATATATAGAAAACTCTGTCTTACCACTTTTGAATAATTCAAGCTCTTCCATATTCTGAAATGGAAAAATAAGTTCAATTGCATTGGTGAACATTTTAAAGATGAAATAATTTTTTTTTAACAGAAGCAGTTTACTTTGATTTCTAAATTGTTCTGTTGCTGCATAGGTAATTTTGACTACTTAGTTGAATAATCTGAACGTGAGCACATTTTCAAATTAGTAAAACCAAAAGCCAGTTTCAGTTAACTTTGTCTTTTCATTAATAGCTTGGTATTCTGAGGTATTGAGTTCTAAATATTCTTTTCTAGCTTTTAGTTTTTCATCTTTATCGATATGTTTGTGTATGACAAATTAGGATCTCAGTTTCTCAGACTAACACACAGGCCATCATTTTACCTTTCAAAAGCTGTGTTTCTGTGAAATCAGAGACAGCATGTGTTTGTATGCACAGTGAGTCCGATGTGCACTGGATATATGGCACAAAATTGGATCAGTCATGTCTGCAGTCAATCTGCATCAGAGGTACTTCAGATATACCATGTCTTCAAAACAGAATAAAGTGGTCCCTTGTGCTTCTTTTCAAACACCTTAAAATTTGACCAGAGCAGCTTGGACACACGGCAGGAAGCGTAATGCTGTAATTACTAAAGAAATGTACAAAAAGCAGCAGTGTGGTAAATGACATCTGAAAAACACATGCTCAGACTCAGACTCAAGGTTTCGTTCGTTGTTTTGTTTTGGGGTTAGAATTTTGTTGTTGTTGTTGTTTGTTTGTTTGTTTTGGGCATCCTGCCTCTTGTATGGGATTAATTTAATAGATAAAATTAGAATTCTACCTAAAGTGTTTGTGATAGTACCTGTGGTGGCCACTTGTAAAAGAAGACATGATTTAAAAAATTTGTTCACTAGAAGCTGAGGGAGAAAAGATAGATATCCAGAGCAGTCACTGTTCTATCCACAACAGGAAATACTCTTTATTATGCTTATTTTGTCTTCCTCTAACAGTGGGAGGAAGTCTGTGGAGGAATAGGAGTTATTTTGTTATATAAATCTCACATCAGCAGCCAAATCTGAGGAAGATACCTTCATTTGCTGTTTACCAGAGTTTTGCAGATTGTATATCCTGGATCTAATCCTACATTAAAGTTGGTCTCAAATCTTATAGGCTTACTTGCTTATTATGGCACAAGATTCACTTCTCAGAGGATCTCATTTCAGCTATCGTTAACATTCTGCTTATCTATTGATCTTTTGAACTTTCGTGTCTCTGCGTTTCTTCCTCCACTGTGGTTTTGTAACCTCCTATTAAAGCTGTAATAACACAGTTTACTGCTCATAGTTTACTAACTTCAGTAATAAATGATATGCCTTAAAGAAGCATTATGATCACCCAGTAGTTTCTCATGTCTTTTACTTGACATCTTTTACCTTACGTATTTTTTAAAGCAGTAGATACACTACATGACTTTACTTAAAACTCTGTTTGGATAAGCACTTCAGGAGTTTAAAAAATACTTAATAAATAAATAAATAAAAAATATAAATACTTAATAAGATCTTGAATATGACCGTATGTCAGTGGAAGTGTTCCCACACTCCCTAAAATACAGTTCCTGAACCACTAATAAGCTCTCATACTACAAGAAAATAGATAGAAAATAAAGCTGGTGGTAAAACAAGTGAATAAACATTCAAGATGGATTATAGGAAAATATTTTAAAAGATTATTAAATGTCTTAACTATAGCTTCTTACAGTTATTCTTAAGACAAGTAATTTCTGGATTCCTAGTTCTACACTAGGGGTGGGGGTGGTGAAGGCAGACTTTAGTTCATTTGACAACAGTGTTTTCAAACTCTACCAGTAAAATAAAAAAATCATCACAAATTACATTAAATCCTATTCCTTGGATATCCTTTTATGAAATATGGTTGAAAAAATACAAAATACAATATTCAATAGAAAGATGAACCTGCTTTTTGCCAGGTATGAGCAATTGAAAATGTTGATTTCAAAGGTGCATGTGTTATACTTATTAGCAATTTTAAAAAATAAAAGTGATGAAAATCCCCAGTATTCTTTAAGAGTAATGTATTTTCTTCAAACCTAACTAGTTCATTTTCATTAACTTGCTCATTATGCCTGTATACAGCACAGATGACTCAAAAGGGTGCTTAATCTGTTCTGATTAACTTTTTATTACAGTATTTTTCTATAAAGAGAGATGAAAGGTAGGAGGGTCTGTTCCCTTCTGAGAGAACCTAGAGACAGTATTCTCAGGAAGGAAATGGTTGTCAAATTTTTTAGGGGGGACTCTGGTTATTCTTTGAAGAAAATTTGTTTTTGTTTCCCAGTGGGAAATAGACAAAACATTTGAGGGGGCTCCTGTGACAACATCATTACTACAAAGTAAGCAGACTTTTCTCTGCTGAATGACAAACTTATGTTGAGAGTAGTCATATCCAGTTCCAGCAAGACAAGTAATGACATCAATTCTCATCTCATCTCATCTTGAAACAGTGAAATTAAAACATTGTCTGTTAATTTCATCATGGTGAACATAATATCTATTAGGTTGAGGTCACAAAAAATTACATGTTCATTTTTCATCTCTAGCTAACTTTTTAATAAGGTAATCCTTAAAGCAAAACAGAATAAACATGTGGCTGCCAGCTCACTGGACAAGGTTAACCAAGCTGGCCAGCAAGAAGGTTTTGGACAACGCTCTCAGGTATGTGTTATGGTTCTTGAGGCTGTCCTGTGCAAGGCCAGGAGCTGGACTTTGATAATCCTTGTGGGTCCCTTCCAACTCAGGATATTCTGTGATTCTAATCTATGATTCAATGAGTAGTAAGCAGCTCCTGTACAGCACACAGTACAGAATGTAGTGATTACACTTCCAGTTTTATAATAGATCAAAACATAGCTATAACATTACTTCTCTCACGATATTCGATAACAGAACTACTTTAAAAAAACCCACTGCACAGCTTAGTGGTTTCATGGAACCAAAAGACTTGTGAAAACATCAGTAAGACAAAACACATGAGCAATTGTTTAAAATTAAACACCAATTTAAATTTTGTAAAAGCCAAATATGTGATATCTTCTTTGGAATCAGATCAGAATTTAGTTTTATTGGTACAGGAATGAGTTTATTTAAAATTAACTATTCCTGATTCATTTTTGTATTAGAAAATTTTGCACTGATCTGAATGAAATACTACTAATGTTCCTATTTAATAAAATCTAGGATGAAAAATCTCTCTTTGGGTTTGTGTAGTAAACCTCAGTCATTCATTGTCTGATACAGTTACTAAAATTGAATGTAAGTTTCAAAACTTGTAAAAACAACAGAAAAGTAACCTAGTAGATTTTTTCAGGGGTGAGGAATTCAGTGTCATTGAGGTTAGCTCTTTAAATCATAAAAAAACCCAACCCAACCCAAACCTGAGAAAGTAATGTATTTCTTTGTGGATGAAAATATTATTCATAAAAAGTTATGAGACATCCAATTCATACAAAAATTATGTGACTTTGAGATAAGACCAAACAATTTAAAACAAATCAATTGGAATAAATAGCTCTTACAGAATCTCAGGATGGTATAGGTTGGAAGGAACCACCGGAGGTCATCTAGTCCAATCCAGCTCAAGCAGGGCCGCCTAAAGCTGGTTGCCCAGGACCACGTTCCCCTGTCTTTTGGAGATATCAAAGGAGGAAGAGTTCATAACTTCCTTGGGCAACCTCAGTCATCCTCATAGTAAAACAGTGTTCCCCAATCTTCAGAGGGACGCTCCTGTGCTTCAGTGTGTGCTCATTGCCTCTTATCCTGTCACGGGGCACATTGAAAAGAGCATGGCACTGTCTGCGTTGCAATTTTCAGTAAGGTATTTATATACATTGATAAGATCCCCTAAAAGAAATTGGATAAATTAAATGGGAAAAATAATATATTAATTAAAATGATAAATGCACACCAATTTCTCGCTGTATTGAAGACAAATTTATGAACTGATTTAATGTTTTATTTTAGTTTTGAAAACTTCCTAGCATATTGTTCTGTTGCTTCCAACACTTTTAAATATCCTTCTCCTATATTTATAAAATGTAGATTATAGGAACAAATCTAGTGTCAACAAAGTAGGTTTTGTGCTGTATTTCCCAACAGTGAGTCAAGAACAGACACTATGCAGCTGATGAAGTAGAATGCTCATCATAAAACCAGTTGGTCTGTAATCCTTCCTACCTTGGTATCTCAGAAACTAGACTGAAGTCGTTAGACTCAGGCTTTTGGTCTCTGACAAATATATAGCTTTCCTAAAATCAAGAGTGTCACCTCCGTATTCATTTAGCTCTTTTGCTGGACCTTTTAAAAGTGATTTAAATGGCTGGTTGAAGACTGAAAAAGAGTAGAACTGGTTAAAAACCCGAACATTTTAAAACATTTAAATGGGTCATACACTTAGCAAACTTCCTAAATTTAGCAAATTTTCCTTTCTCCCAAGCCCACGTAGATTCTGTCAGGAATATCCATGAATAGAGTTTAAGTAGTTCATTATTTTTAATTTAATTTCAGTACTTGCAAGGGTGTCATGTACATATATCATCAGACTGCTGCAAATTTACAGGCTGCATGGAATATGGAATTCTCTGCCATCTCTGAGAAATTAAGACATTTTTGTGTTCTTTCAAACTTAGTCTACCTTGGACACTGGAAAATCACCATTTTAGTGGTCCATGTGGGAGGCTTATCTAAAAGTCAAAACCCTTACTTTGTCTATTTTGACTATTTAAAGCCTGTCTTAAATATCTATGGGGTATCCTTGTACTCTCAAGAAGATCTAAATTGCTAAATGTTGGACTTATGCTGAAGAAGCCGTCTTGATTAGGCTTTTTTGCTCCCCTCCATCCATATCTTTTATATCACACTCCAAGGCGTGTGAAGAATTAGTTGAGATTTTTTTGCCACTGTGGCATAGATCTTTCTGCAGCCAAAATCAGTTTTTCATGTTCCTTTAATGGCTCCTGACTTCTTACAAATGAATGAAATAAGACAAAAGGGTAAAGAGCTTTCAAGATGGCTGGAAAAAGCAAGCTCTCACCCACATATGAGTGTGCATCAGATTATTAAAGAACTTGCCCTCTTTTGGTTTTTGTACTCATATAAAATACTTCCTGAGTGTTTGCTGAGCAATTACTCAGAGCAACAAATGCCATCGATGTAAAACTGTGGCTCCAAACTGCAGAACTCATGTAAATCAGCTGGTGATCAAAGTAAGGTAGTGAGAGTGAAAAAGGTCCTATAGTTTTACAGGGTGTCTCAAGAAAAATATTCCCATCTGTATTATTATTTCCCATAATGGTTGTGTATTCTCAAAAAGCAACAGTTTCTTGAGAGGTAATGTTCTCCCCTTTAGCACCTTTCTTTAAAAACAAAAGAAAGAAATGATGGGGTTGGGGGGAAATGCCAGCGAGAAGTTGTGAAATCTATTTTATGGTGAAGTAGATTGTTGGATAAACCCCTGTGCATATGGTATTGTTATAGTACTTATTATTTACTCTGTAGAAACTAGCAGCTCTGTATTTATGGAGTATATAGTTATGGACTTTAGAACATTTATTTACTTGGATGTCCATAATGGATCTGAATAAACTGCTGTGTAAGCATGCATTCAAGCATTTTAAAAAAATGCATATTGTTTACTTCATTGACCATGTACAAAACCATGATGGGAGCACTATTGTTTAGCCAATACTGTTTTGAGGCCATGTCAGACTAATAAGTGAATAGGCATTCATAAGTGTTTCTAAAACATATATCATTTACCTGGTATTAGGAGTGTAGCTTTTCAGAAGTGCTTTAAAGTGTACATTACTAATGTATTTTCCCAATAGTGATTGTAGTTAAACACTTGGGATTTTTTTTCATCTTTAAGAAAAGGTACCTCTGAAAGTGCCTAGAAAATTTTGAAAGCTTTACTGTGAATACAAAAATAGGAACTGCTGTATCCAATAAGATGAATGTTGTTGTTATTACTATTAAGAGCAATAGTACAGTAGTGTTTAAAGGCTGCAGGTGATGTTAGGGTCCACTCTGGTATGCACTGTGCAAATATACAGTTGCAATACTTGTGGTTTCTGAGCTGGTCTTTACAAATGCCATTTAGTTAACTGACTTTCCTAGCATATAAAATTTAGCCTATCTATCTGCAACCGAAAAGATAGCAATTCTTATATATTTTTAAGAATCTGTTTAACACATGCTTGCTTAATCTCTGATTTAGTTTTTCACTTTTAATTTTGCAGTAATATATGTAAAGATGAGCATAATTTCTGCTCAAGAAATTAATCTTCCCCTGAAGAAGAAAAAATAATTACAGTATATTCATATTTTGACATACTAAAATAGCTTCATATTTACTGAAATTAATTAAGTGTTGATCAGATGGTGGCATTTTCTCATGTTTTCTTATCACTAGAACCTTCAATCTAAATGTTTTTCTACCCTGGCCCAGTGTGGGCATACTGTAACATTGTTGTTTGGACGTACACGTGTCTTCAATAAGTAGTTCTAGGAACACCATCGCAAATCTTTTCTTCTTTTTTTTTTTTCTAATTACAATTCTTCCTATTGAACTTTAATTTTGCTTTTATTGGTCAGCCCAGGAAAGAGTTTTCCTTTGGTATTGCACTTCAGATTATAGGAAAAGTGATCTATGCTCCTGCAGCAATGCACATAAACCATATAATTTATGAACAAGAGGGCACAGGTTCCTTTTCATTCCTTTTTATCTGTACTGTTAAAGAACTGCTTATTCATGCCAATTAGTTTGGTTAATTTCTGGCATTCCAGAATAAAATATCAAGAGAGAATTCATATCAGTTCCATTAGATTAATTTAATCTGGATTTCTGCATCAGATTAGAAAATAGTTTACAATTACAGAAACACATATAACTTTATTTTATATTGACAACCAGTTTTTGTATAAGACAGTCACTGATTTATGTTTTTGCTTGTTCAACAATAAGAACTTCTGAAGGTGCAAAATTGGAACCATAAACCTACTTGACTGAGTAAGTGTTTTTTTTTCTTAAAGGTTATTGGTCTAGAAGTAAATTTTTTAATTATCCTTGGGGATGGTGAACTTGCCTTGTGGGAGGCTTGAGTGATGGCAGAGAGCTTATTGGGGGTGTCTTGAGAGCCACTTCCTTGACTTCTCCTGTCTCTCTCCAAAGACATCTTGGCAGTGATGAAATACTGGCAGTTTGTGATGATAGTCTTATGAAATGAAGTTATAGTACACACAGTATGGTTCCTTAGTGTTTTGTTGCTAAGTAGTGCTTGTGCATGTTTAATCCCTTCCTTGAAATTTCCAAAATAGAAAATAGACACCTGGAGGGAAGGAAAACTATTCATCTCCGACCTGAAATATGTTTTCTTACATTGCTAAATAAAGGACTACACAAATTCCCTTATTTACACACCCACATTATGCCAACGTACATGTTAACCTTTACAGTTGGCAGAAATTGGGAGACTGGCTGCCAGTTTCTGTTTTGTATAGATTGATGTAATCAAGCATGGCATTGCAGTATGAAATATGTAACAAATGATGTTAAAGTATATCTCACAAACTTGCAGTGAGCATGAAAGGAGTGTTTCAGAAAGAATGCAAAGGTCTTGTCTTGCACCCTGCTTTGTCTTGTGTACAGGGGATGAAATTGATTCTGTAGTGGCACTAGTGTCTGAAAATGAGATCTAGATTAAAAAGAGTACAAAAGAATAATCATTATAAGGGGGAGAATGAGTTCACATATGTAGATGTGCATTATACCAGTGGAACCAAAACAGGAATAATATTCTGCCTCTGCTGGAACCAGTGGGACAAAATACCACTCAAATGTCTTTAATGGGATGCAGTCCTAAAGACAATTTTCCTCAAGACACTTTATATCCATTCTAGTATTCTTGCTGCCAGCAAAACAGCTTTACTCCACAGTGCAGATAACTTTTCAGATCTGTCCTTAACACAAGATATTTGAGACAGCCTCTGTTGCTAACCTGCTGTAGTGGTGCTAATTCCAGAGGAAAAGACTCAGCAATCAGTTTAACAAGGTGCTGGCATAAGCATAGTTTTGAGTGCAGAGTAGAAGGAGGGAGAATACGTAATCTTTGAAAGAACAAAGCTGTACAAAATGGCTTCGAAAGATGGCTTTACGCTACTTAATTTCCTTTTGTACCTGGAAATTATATTTTCAGTATGGGAGAAATGCTATGGTAAAAACAGGGGAGAGATGTGTATTTCTACCCAACTAAAGGGACAAAAGAAGCTAAGTAAGTTTGATACTTAAAAAAAACCCAAACAAACAAAGAAAAAATGATTCTCTTTACACTGACATAATGGCTTTATGAGAAGCTTTGGAAACTATCAGCTCTGACAGTCTAAAGTTATGCCATCCAAAATGTTTTATCAGGAATCAGATTCTCCAATCTCAGACATTTATGAAAGGAAGAAGCTGAAATTTAAGAGCATTTGTGTTTAAAGATGGTCTTATTTGAAAAATAAGATGACACTATTATTTGAAAAGTAATGACTTCTACTTTGTCATATTTTGCTGTTTTTTACAGTGTAAGAGGGACTTCAAGAATCTGTTTCACACAGGGTATTTGTGTTTCCGGGAAATTTTCTTCCTTTTATGATAATTTACAAGGATGTAAAAGTGAACTTTAAACTTTAATGGCCAGGTTTCCTCCCTCTGCAGTTTAAAATGGTCCTTTGTAAACAGTAAGACTCTTAAATTTGAGTTGACTATTGTTTCCTGTTTGACTTGTGGCCCCATTGCCCTCACAGATTTAGTTTTTTAATTTTCTATTTCTCTAAAATAGTCATGTTTTGTGACTTCCCCTATTTCAGCAAAAGATTGATGCCATTCTCCCGCTAAACTGTTTAGTGCAGCATGAGCCTGGAGGAGCAAGCAGAAGACAACAAGCTTTTACAATCCATTTTAGAGAGTAGATGAAATATATTCCCTGAAATTGGCAGCTATGTGCCGGCCCCTTCCATCTGCAGGCACTGGTACAGTTGGCAGTTTCCACCCTGCAAAATCAATCATGCCCCTTCCAGATTAAAGACCTAAATAATGTTCATGCATTTTAAGAGCATTTTTTAATTTCCTGATATTTATAACAACACTTGGGGAAACTTGACACCGAAATCTGTTTCCCAACTGCATTTGTTTTTCCCTCATGTGTGCACACTGATTCGTTATTGCAAGATTGCTCATCAGTGCTGGGCTTTTTTTCGTTTTGGGGTTTTGCTTAGTTTTAAGACGGAGGATTAAAGCACTCATTGTGAAAACAAATATATATATATTAGTGTCTGTGTATATATATATATGAATAGTTTTAAGAAGCACTGAATCAGTGCTAATGATTTCTTTCAGCTTTCCAACACCATGTTTACAAAAGTCCCTTAAAATGCTAACTCTAGCTCTTTTGTTACGAATGGTGAGTGAAAAATGAAACTCAAGGAGGTTTTGTGCTGACCTTAGACCAGACATCTGCCACAGCAGTCACCTAGTACAAGCTACAACACTATGTTCATCGTTGAAACTGCTTTGAAAAGAAAAGTGCTAAATTGGTTCTTGGCCACTGGATGATTTTCCTCATTCTTATAATCTGTTATGTATACGTTGCATCAGCAGTATAGTACAGGTTAGTTGGGTTTGGTAGGACTGTCCAAGAGATGAAAATATTTATATTCCTGAAAAGTGTTTGAGATATGTAACCAAATTCAACTAATGGAGAAATTTTAGGATTTAGACCTTAATTGGAAGTTCTTCTTGATGCATTGATATTCAGCAAACATGCAATAAACACTTGAGTTAATAGTGTGATTTATGCAATTTCCACAGAAATTAATTTGAAATATCAGTTGCAGGATTACATAGTCCTCTACTATCTTATTGCTTGAAGACAATACTTATACCCACTTTGGTCAAATTCTTCTCTGGAGAGAACATGTGATGACCTCCAGTTTGAGTATCTATTAAACTGGAATTAAAGCGATTTCTTGCATTTATAACTGGCCTTCTTGTGTTGAATCTTGTGTAAAAGTTTAATCTTTTGGTACTTGGCCACAGCGCCTTGTGACCTATGCACTGCATATCTAATCCCATTTCATGTGGAATAAGTTCTCATGTTTCCTTCAATTAGGTGATGGTGCATTTGGTTGCTCAAAATAAGCAAGTTTGTCCTAGTTGAATGTGGGGTTCATGCAAGAAGTGAAGCTGAATTATCTTACATCTGTGTATCCAACTCTTAAAGAAAATAATTTACTTCCTTTGTAAATATTTCTTTTATCTTGCTGAAACAGTGTTACATGTTGAGGAGTTCAGAGTTAGATTTCTGTTTACCTATGCATCTTCAACTGTCTTGGTACTGTTGTAGGATAAGCTATAATAATGCTTCTGAAACCCTAATTGCTCAGGAAGATCTAAGGTGCTAACTTGCCTACTCTAAAATAGGTGTATGCAAACACAGGGAGAATTAGATACGTTCCAGATGCACTATACCGTTGTGCATGTACAATGTTGGGTACTTGCCAAATTGAATAATTTTGCTGTACAGTTGAGAACTCTTCTACAACATGATTCATGCATTTCAGAAGTGTAAGGGTCTGCAGCTCATGTTTGGAACCATTTGGTGAGCAGGATATAATGATGTGGGATATAATTCTTAGAGGGCTTGAAACATGTATTCAGAAAACCTGCATATGTGATAGCTCTATTGCATTAGAGCTAGATAATAATAGATAGCTCTATTAAACTGTACAAAGGAACTTTGTTTTCAAGTACACCTAGGTAAAACTTGAATAATGTCATAAGTGAAAGCACAGGTTGTTTTCATTAGGTTGTTTAGTGTGATTTTTCTGTTAATTTTGCAATTGTTTCACTTTATTTGCTGCTCTAGGGTTCTGAGGGCATGTCTTGTATTTCTGAAATAAGGTGTCTACTTTGATAAAGAGAACAACGTTTGGAAAATCACACAACAAAGAATAGGAGCAAATAGTGAAGGATAATTGACAGTAGTTGATAATTAGATTCTCTTTGCTCCATATTTGTTTACACTTTCACCCTGATGACTGTAGAGTACTTCCTGTGTTGTCTAGGTCCTGTGTGTTTACTAAGTTTTTAACAAGAATCTTTCATAAACTAAACTTCCACTGAATTTTTGTGGACTTGGAAAAGGAGAGATTGTGTTCCACTTGTCACAGCTTTAGAAGTGGTTGTTATTAGAAGCATGAGCTATCACATTTAGTAAACTATTTCTAACTAACACAAATTTAGTTATAAACATGGCTTGGTGTCTTAAATGAGAAGAGACCTGAGCCTTTCTCTACTGATTCTCATCTCCCTGGAAGGCAAAATAATTTCTCCTGGAGTAACAGTTAAATTCATTTCTCAAGATAAGCATCATGATTTAAACATTTACATTTTGGGTCTAATTGTAAAAACAGAGACAATCACAATGTTAGCGAAATGAAATAGAAGTGGTGCAGAAATTGTTTTTTAAAATTCTTTTATTTTATTGTAACTATGCTGAGGAGCATATGCTAGGCTTAATCCATCTTTAGGATTTTTGGTAGTGTCTCCAAAGGTTTATTTACCCTGTGCTCACGATGATCATAAGTAGTTGCATCTGGTCAGAACAAAATTTTCCTGTGCCAGTAAAGCTGTCTTCACTGGTTGCTAAGGACCATGGTATTGAAACATGGAAAGATGTGTAATGATCCTTCTACCCAATAGCATCCTGAAATCTGTGAGATATGTATTTACTAAGCCATATGTTTTTAGTTTTTTTTTTTTAATTTTTATGGTCCTTTCATGATTTTCTTTCACCTATTTGTCCAGTCATTACCTATCTGCAGGTACATTACTAGGAAATGTTATAATTATTTTCTTACCTTTTTTAAAAAGAGAGTTTTGCATATTTAATTCTATTTTCATTAAAAGGCTCCCATTCTATTTATCTGTGCCTCAAATACTGCCTTGTGGTGTTGCTGATAAAGATCTTTTTCAGCTTTTAAAAAGCATCCATATAATATTCCCTGTTACATGACCTATCTGGTTTTTTTCTATTTTTTCTTGGGCCTTTTACTCCTCAAGAAAAGTATGTTGCCACTTATGGATGAAAAAATAAGAAATATAATATTATACTTTTTTCCTTTTAAATTATTTAAATTATTTTATGTTTTAAGATCTTTTCAGACTTTGCTTAAAGTTCTCTAATAAACTGGAAGTTTCTACCTAGTACTTATTTCTTAGGCTTTAACTCAAGACAGGGGTTGAAATACAGGAAGTAGATAGGGCAGGGGTGAGAGAGAATTGGGGTACCAATTTGTCAATAGTCTTATTTCTGACAGAAATGTTAATAGGTCTTTTACCAGGCTTGAGAGCCAGTTGTGGTGGCTGCAGTTGTCTTGCCTGTGCACTTACGAGTATCCGTCAATCACTAAGATGATACATTTCTTTATCATGTGTGTGATTATAAACCATTATTTTGTGAGAGAGCCCCTATGCTTTTCCTAGTGTCTCAACTGCTCTTTATAAAAGTTCTTCTGTCAAGGAATTCTTCAGACTTGTACAATAATGTATCAAGGTAGCAAACTCTGACAGCTTCAAAAGCTAGGTTTCATTTCATAAGGGCTTTTAAGCTGTCTTAGATATGTACCTGGCAGACATTTCAGTCACTGTCTCTGTACTGTTTTCCCCCTTTTCTTTCCCACATGCCATGAAAATATTTTCCTTTAGATATTTACATAGTAACAGTCTTCCACGTAATTTTTTTTTTGTTAGAAACAGCATTTTAATGGGTAATTGAGAAGGAATACTTCCTTTCTCATTAGACACTGAATAATTTGATCTCTGGATAATGTATTTGAAAAATAATGTTTCAGTGTGTCATGATAATAAGAAAGTATATTTTTTTCTTCCACAGGGTTACACTTGTTTACACTATTTTACTATCTCTTGAGTAGTATGATATAAAATCTTTTTATTGCAGTTTTGTTTAAGAAGAATGGAGCATGTGATGGAACTGTCAATCAGCATTTAGTCATACAGTATCTATTTCTGTCCCTGTTCCTCTTAACACAGAGGGCTATTATAGTCTACATTACGGGATAGGTACTTTGGATATAGATATCCTTGAGGGGCAGGATTTATTATGAAAGAGGAGAATCAACATAACATGAGACATAGTTTAAATAGCTGAATTTACTTACAAATTCTAAAAGGCAAATTAAGCAGAGGTTGCTTTTATACATTGAATTTTTCTGTCTACTAACACGTTTTTTCTGTTTCATGCCTGAATTTGCAAGCAAGGTGCTTCAAATAAGACTATCAGTAATTTTTATAATTGAGATTATTTAAGATAATTTTGATATTATGTTCTTTGTCTCAAAGGCTGAGACTCTGCCTTTCAGCTCTGTTTACATAGTCCATTTGGCATAAAGCACTTTAATGTTAGTGGTCACTGAAGTACTTTGTGTACTCATCTACAATGACTGGGAACCCACTCCTGAGACAACTCCCCCTCTTTCATTCTTGTAATTACAAATAATAAAGTAAGCACCTAATGCATCCTTCTGAAAAAAAAATTTAAACTGAATAAAGTTATACCTCTATTGTTTTAGTTGTGTTTTAGCCAGAAACAAAAGGGATTCAATTTCTAAAAACTGAATATGTTAATATGCCATTTGTAGTCTTTATGCACATTACTTCCTACATGTGGAGCCTTGTGTTGGCTAAATAGAGTGGAAGGGTTCTCTCAGTGGGAATTTGGTACCTGAGTCTTGGGCTCTCAACAAAGTACTAAAAAATATAATCATCATCTTCATCATCATCATCATCATCATCATCACATGTCATGAATTTGTACTGAATCTGAGGAAGTGAAAAAATAAAATGTGTATGGATGTATTCATCAGTAATTTTCTTAAAAACATATGAGTTTGAAGAAAATTACTTTGAATTTTTAAGTGCTTATAATATTATCTTCTGTTTAATTAATGTATGCACTTAATATGTTGCTTAATCTATTAAAAATTGAATTACTTTGGCAAAAGCAGATAAATTTCTTATCAGCTACAAAATTAAACACCATACATTCTGCCTTGTATTTTTTACATAATATTAGTTATGTTGGATCACAGCAGTCAGAAAGGTAACATTTTTCAGGTTTACTTTTGGAAGGTAAAGATACACTTTCAATGAAAAAGGCAAAATATTAGTCACAGGAGAGGGGTTTTAGCCAAGAAGGAATAGTCCAGACAGAGTAAAATCTGTCCCTGGATTTACTGCAGATTCACAGTCATCATTTTCCAAAACACTGATTCTGTTTGTTTGTCCTGTTTCTATCGCTGTATAGTTCCTCTTACCAAATATTCTCTTTAGGCCTGTAAATGAGCTGTAACACGACATTTCTAATTGTAATAATTATGCACACAAACTTTAAAAAATTATTTAGTCTGGCTATGTTAGCTGTAATATGCATCTAGAGTATTGTGAAGTCAAATTTAATTGTTTTTCTTTTAAGTTCATGTCCCTTGACTGCCTCCCAGACTGTCCAGAAGCAGAGTGCCATGAGAGACCTCAGTTAGGTGATTGGATTCACTATTCCAAAAAGCAGTCTATGTCTCCCAGAATTTATAATTTCCCCTGCTTCTCAGAAGATTCTGTATAGGGAGACAGCTTTTTTTTAGCACAGGACATTTCATGCACTCCTCTGCCAAGCTACTGGTAGCAAGGATCCCTTCTTGTAAGATTCCAGGCAAAAGCAGCTCATGCGCCATAGAGTTGCTGAGTTGTTCAGGCTAATAGTTTTGCTCTAGGTATGTCATCCATTTGCTTTTCTGGTAAATGTGGGACTTACATAAGTATTTCTTTTCATGAAAGCCTGTATTTTGTTGTAGAGAAATTAATGGGTCAAGACCCACAGTTACTGCCAAGTATTCATCTGTTCAGGCCATAGGCAGTGAGGACTCGACTGCCTCATGGTTTGCTAGGATTTAGGTAGTGGCTTCTGATCTTTGTAGTGCTTCTTAAGTTCTTCTCCAAGGCAAACTGTTTTGAAGGTCACACCTTTCTCCACAGTCCTTGTTAGAGCAGAATAACATTGTATTGCAGTGCATCAAAGAATGGAGAGAGGGACCAAACCTTGTTTTTCTCTTGCAATGTGCAGTGGTGAAACAGCTATATAATTTCCAATGGCTTTTGTTGTGTGGAACAGATGGAGATTCTCCTCCTGTTTTCTTAAACATCTAAGACAATGGATGACTGTGTTTATTAGGTATAGTTAAACTAATAATCAGATATTGGGAAACATAACAAGTGCTACTAACACATTATAGAATAAAACTCACATGAGCCTTTGCTAGCTGTGTTTCAGAATTTTGACAAGACTTGTTTTCTCGTAGTGTTATGCACGTATGTGTGTATATATGTAAAACTCTAAGAAATATTCACAGGATGCTCTGTGCAAAACTAGTCTATAAAATGTAGAGTGAAATCAAAAATGTTAAAGGTGTAAATCTCATTAAAAGCCTTACTCGCTTCTGTTCCTTTTACAAAGAGAAATTATAGTATATTCATGTCAGCTAATTCTGAGTTACCATAGCAGCTTATGGAAGTAGAATAGGGGACAGTAATATATTTCTGTAGTGAATACTGAAAATAGCAGAAAAGTTTTTTGTGAGTTGAGTTCTCTACTATATGGCTCTTAGATTTCAATGAAAAGACCAATTATTTAACCAGAACATATTTTTAGTAAAGGTGAGTTGCTGCTGTGAGTATTCCCAATTAAAAATATTTTACCCTTCAGCTTTCTCTATTCATTTCACAGATGACAAGATATTCCTGGGATAAACAAAGTTCGTAGAATATAGTTTGAAGTGGTGTAACATTTGTTCTCAGCAATAAGAATTCTATTGTGCTTAAAGTATAGTCTGAGGAAAATCAGTTATGGATATTTTTATTTTTGACTGGGAGCAAATAAATAGCACACAAACATCAGCTAATACATCAGCTGCAGTCAATTTTCAAAAGAGAATGGCTTTGAGTTAGAAATATAAGCTTTCATCAAATTCTGTTATTGCTTACAACATTTCTATCACCCACTCTTTCTCTCTCCCAGGAAAGAAACATACAACAAAACTAATGAAACTTCAACACTTCTTCAAACTGAGAAATGCTTATTCCTCAGGTCAGTGTAGTCCTCTGGTTAGCTCAGAGACAACCTTAGTGTTTAAATGATTGAGATGAGTTTGAAGAAGTGGCCTGGCTTTTCAGTGTAAGTTGCGAGTAACTCCAGAATTCTTGGGTTTCTCAAGTTGACCAGGAAGGTAGACATTGTTTCCATAATTGTTTGTGATACCTGATTATCTGTCACTTATTTGGCATTTGTTATTGTTGGTGATGCTAGTGACCCCAGAGTTGGTGGAAATCAATTTCATGCTGGATTTACATTGGTTAGGAAAGGTCTGGACTGGGTAATCTTGCTTCTAAGTTTACATTTTTTCCTCTAGATAATAGTCAACTTTTCTTTCTGTTTTGATACTGAAAAATTGCCTTTTGTTTTACAGATGTGGCTCTATATCCAAAATTAAAATTCTCCTGTCACATTCACGATTTCTTGAACAATGCCTCAAGCCTAGAGAAACCATCACAGAGTCCTTAAACACTCCTGTCTCCCACTTCTTTTTGATAACTGGGAAACATTCGTTGTCCTGCCTGTCACTGAAGCCTGTAACCACATTCAATTTGATTCTCTCTTAAACAACATTAATGTTTTATGTGACAATAACACTTGATGCAGTCCTTGATTCTAATATCTTTTGTTAATCTAACTTTTTGAACATGCATGTTTTTTCTCCTGTTTTTTTCACTACATTTACAAAACCTTCCTTTGTTTGAAACTTCCTTGCCCATGCCCTATTTCTTTGTTATCCTGCATAGGAAAATCTTGAAAATACTTTTTGATGAGCAGCACTGTGTATTTAATACTCTGTTAACCCATCTATCTACAGCCATTTTATTTTTCATTTGCATAAACTTTGGATATTGTCAGCTCCACATGACTCCAGGGCAGTTACTAGTTCAGTTGCAATGACTGACTGGTGCTTGGAAGATCTGCTGCAAGTTAATGCTGGTGCCTTGTAGCTTGCATTCATGCCTTGGAGTGCTGTAATTCCTGAACCTTCTTTCAATTCTGCCCTG
The DNA here is from genome assembly GCF_003945725.1 of Corapipo altera. Lineage (NCBI taxonomy): Eukaryota > Metazoa > Chordata > Aves > Passeriformes > Pipridae > Corapipo > Corapipo altera. The sequence goes on along the minus strand of NW_020884878.1, from coordinate 23,686,687 downwards.
TGGCTTCTTTTGTCTGCCTGGAGTATTGTGCCTCTTTGAACTGGACTTTGATCAAATTGTTGGGACTAGGATCACCTAACAACTGTGCATCATCATATCAAGGGTGTTTTCCCAGCTAGAGGAGGGTATTCAACCAGGGCTTGACTCCCATGTGTAACTGTAACTTATATAATTTATTTCAATGTCCCCCAAGTAGAATAAGTTTCTGTAAGTTATTATTGCTCCTCTGATTGTCCCTCCTGAACAGAAGGTTCCACTTACACATTGAACTTCCAAACAAACAACATAGTACCTGTACTCTATAGTGAAGCCAGACACCAACAAGTAAGAGGTCACCAGGTATGAGCATTTTTCTTTCTTATGTTCTCCAGTTTAACTTAAGCTTGGGAAGACAGCTGTGAGAGATTTACATGTCATTTTCACATGGATTTCATTTACGTGAAAATAACCCTGAAAGGTTATTGAAGCTCTACTTAAACAACTGAGAACCTTGTTAGAAATTGGTTCTTCATGCCTCCTCTTGTGAGTGGGGAGAAGGGGAATTGCAAAATAAAATAATAAAAGGGTTTCCCTGTTGCTTTTGATTGGTGTACTGTTTAGTGGATTACATAAAAATGGTGTCAAATTTACTACTGCTGCCGAGGATTTCACCTTTAAGAATATTTTCTTCACTGTTGGAAAAGAGATTGAATTTGATAATGTGGCTGCACATTGAATGACTAGAAATGTCTTACTGTTTGTCCAAACAGCGAAAATGCAGAAGGAGATTGAAAATGAAGCTCTTCTCATTGATTTGCTGCATATTTGATTGACTTGCTGGACAACTGTTTGATAGAAGAGCATATAATATATCATCACTCTTACAAGTGGGTCTGAAATTTTACAAGACTGACAGGTGCTGGCAAAATGGCTTTACTAATCAGACCTGCACAATAAGAGCAACTAAAATGCACTATGCTTTTCAGTTTCAGTAGAACAGACTTTTTCCTGAACAAATGTTCGTGGGAATTAATTCACGTCTGGAGTTTTTGTGAGAGGTGGAGACCTTGCTGGAATCTCTGAAAAAGCAGTTAGACAACAAGAACTGAATGCAATGTTTCCCATAAAAACCTGTATGGGATGTAATGAATTTCAGTAAAAGCAATACTTATGTAGTTTATAGAAATATGGGCTTAAATGAGCTATGATCAAGAATAGTATGACACTATGAATCAGATTACCAGAAGGCAAAACTGAGAGGGAATTGAGATCCATAGTACTACATCTGTGCATTTGCTTAGTTTGGATGTTTTGCTCTTTCTTTCTCACTTAACTGCTTTCCCACTCCTACAAATGAAGATAAACGCCCCACATTTCAAAAAAAAAAAAAAACAACAAACACCTCAATCTTTGAATACTTTTTAAAAAAGAAACAACACATTATTTTTATTTTTCTGGAGAAAAAAGATGCCTGTAGGAACAAGTTTGAAAATAATCTTTCTATTATTTTAGTTGTCCATCTTCTCTTCTGATCGTACTTTTAAACAGAAGAAAAGGGAAATAGGGGCCTGTAGAGGTCTTCTGCAACTACAGAGGAACATTTTTGGTTTCCAAGACAGAAAATTTGATTTTTTTCATAATTATTTTAGAAAAAAATATTAATATTTTGACATGTAAAACTTCTCATAAGATCTTTAAGAAGCCTTTTTGCTTTTACTAGATATGCACAGGATGTTTAGATAAGCTATGGATTTGTTGTGAAGATCTAAATGCTGCAGATTGTAACATGTTCCTTAAATCACCACATCCCTCCTTGGAAACCAATGTTCCTAACTTTTATAATTTAAAAATGTAAGTGTTTGTGTTCCATCCTAACCCCTTGTTGACTAAGGTCTGTGCACTGACATTAGGTTTCCTCACGCTTTCCAGGATTAGTATCCTCTCCTCCATTTCTTTCTGGTCTAAAACACACATTAGATATATTTTCTCTCCAGGCACTGCACAGAACTGCTGTAAGTCTTGCCTGGTTACCATGATGACATGTAATTGCAGTCCTTCACTTTCGAAGTTTACTCTTTCTCAAGAATAATGACACTGACAGAAGGAGGATGTTATACTGGAAAAAAACCAGATCATGAACCTGCTATGAACTATTTTAAGAAAATTCCTTTAGTCACTGGTACCTTAGAGGAGAGTGTAATATTCTGACTTTATTGTGTTTTCAATTGATTCCAGAAGGACACAACTTTCCCCTGCAGGAATTGACCTTGTGCCAGTGACATCAATGGAAACATTTCCATTGACAGTATTGGGAATTGGATCAGATGCTCAGTTTGCACCAGTCATATAATAGCTGTAGGTAATGACATTTTTCTTATCACATTTAGTAGTTTCTAAAGTAAATGTTAAGACTTCAGATTGCTTCTTGCAATGGATTTGGTGAGCCAGTATTGAAATATGATGATCAATAATTTTGTTCCTTTGAAAAAATCTAGTCAGTGATTTTTTTGAACTTAATTGCACTAGAAGAAGGCAATCTAGCAGAGCCAATAGCAATCAATGTGGTTAAAAATGAAACTGCATAAAAATGGCTGAATATATTTATGTAAATAGCTGTTTTTTCACAGTCACAATTTTCAAATGGCACGATGATAGACTTAATAGCTACATACTTTGACAAAACAGTTCAAGCAGCAAACTAAGAAATGCCTTTTTTTGATATTTGAGCTTTGAACAAATCAGTGAAGTAGTTTCTGAACTAAAGCAAAACCCTTTCCTGGCATCAGGTTTCAGGACAGCATCTGGAGTGCAGGTCAACATGAACTTCACCTAAATTTGAAGAATATTTCAGCCAGATATAGTGATGTCGTTAATTAAAAAAAATTATTGTTTTGTTAAGGATCTTGACTGTTTTCACAGCCAAGCACATTTATTGTCAGTACCCAGGTACTAAATGCATTCATTTTCACGTGTACCACACACATGCACCCACTTGCCTCTGGATCATTATGTGATAATTCTAGCTTTTCTATAACACTATACTGGAATACAAATATGAAATATTCTGTGTTACTAGCCAAAACAAGAATTTGAATTCAGACTGTTTTCCGACCCATTTCTTACCATGTTACATTTGTATTGATAAGACTAACTCAGTGAGTGGCCAAACTGCTCATGCTACTTTGCTACTTATTTGAATCGTACCACTAGAAACTTTTATGATGAGAGTTTTTCAGGTGGCTGCAACTATAGCTTGTTGCTCCCCAGGAATGATGGGGAAATAAAAGAATAATGTTAATCACAAAATTATGCTGACCTAACTTTTTAAAGAAATAGTTTCTATCATTTTATAAATATTAAAAAAAGGAAAATATTTTAAAAAGTTAATTCGTCCTTTGATTTTAAAATCCCTTATCCTTGCACTGAGAAGGTTCTTTGGATAACACTGACAACGCATTATTTGAGGAGGAGGTGGAACAATTGAAAAGGTAGATTTTCAAAAATTTTATTCTGAAAGCAGAAAAATGTATTTTTCCCCAATATATGTGCCTGCTTACAGCTGCTGTTTTCCATCCTTTTCAACTTGAAAATGACAGATTTTAGGAGAAGGGGAACAGTCACATTTTCAGTCCTGAGAAAACTTTAGTAGACCACTGTTCTTCTTCAGCTATCAGAAAAGGTGTTGTGCAAACAATATATTTAACTTTTACTGTCCAGCAAGAATTTATTACTATTTTAGTTATAAATACATAACTAAATATACCACTCTTATAGTTTGGTGCTTACAGATGCAGGTATTTATGTTCATTTTAGGAATGGTTTCACGGTGGCAAAGAGGAGCTACGTGAATAGTATTTCTATTGAGAAGATTGAGAATGGTATAGGGAACACACAGACTAAATTCCACTCTTAGAGGTGTATGAACAAGTCCTCCCCACTGGAATGTGAAAAATAAGTGAGTTTTGATATTATTTTCATGGATGATATATATCTTCCTTGTTTGCTGAAGTAAATTCTGTAAAGTCTGTATAGTTCTGTACACTTATAAATACTTCCACATTTTAGATGATATTGTAACTGTATTTTAATGAAATTTTGCATTAGATTATATTACTTTTTCCAAATGCACTGTTGAACATTTACAAGTATACTGTGAAGTACTATCATAACAAAATTATACTTGTCAAATAAATGAGTAAAGTGCATTTTAAGATGCATTTATGATGCATTACTTGGTTTTTAATTGTATTTGTTCACTAATGTACTACATTAAATCGTAAACCATTTATCACATATGTGATAGAACTTCCAGCCAGTGTGAATCATTACATTTTTACTGTACACAGTTTATGAAATTTAGTTATTGTTGTTGGTTTTGAAACCTACTTAGCCACTAAAGGCTTTCGTAATATCAGGAAAAATACATTAATGTCTAGATTTCATTTAGAATACAATTTAGCTTGTTTTCTGATCATGGTCAAAAAGTCAGGTTCCTTATTTTGTCATATCTGATAACTCATCAATTTGAGAGTTTGATCTTGTCTTGATCAGTTTAATATTATGGATCTCTAAGTCTCTTAAAACAGTGCAATAATGAATGTATATTGTCACGAGGAATGAAGAGTCTGGGATACTTGTTTGTTGGAATGAAAGATCTAGTCTGCAAGACCATTCTTTTATGATCCTAATTTAATTGTTATGAACACTTGGGATTATAAAATAGGATGCTAGAAACTATTCAGCAGAAAGCCTGCATGAAATTCTTTAGAATTCCAACCAGCTGTTTTGCTGATTTTAAGTGTGATTCCTATAAGTATGAATGGATTTTCTGGAAAACTGGAGCAAATACACCAAAAAAAGTAACAAGCTACTGAATATTTTTGTTCAAAGAATATGGTTGCATTTTTTTTGTTTGGTTTGGTTTCTTTTTGCTGTTTTTGTTGTTGTTGTTATTTTTGGTGGTTTTTTGTTGTTTGGGTTTTGGTTTTTTGTTTTTGTTTGGGTTTGTTTATTTGTTTTTGGTTTGGTTTGGTTTTTTTTACTGCAAGGAAGATAACTGTTTTCTTGTATACATATGATTAAAGAATGTTTCCCAGGTTCTCTCTGCCCCTTGATAGCATCTACTCTATCAGAACAGTGTGTAGATGGAATACAAATAGTTCATTAAAAATTAAGGATTGAAAATTTAAGGTAGTGATTTAAATTCATAGAATCAAGTCATCACCAGTGCAAAATGATTTAATTGAAACTACACAGTTCCAGTACAAAAAACTACAAGTATCCTGAATGGGACACTAACCAAAGGAAAATAATATGATGTCTGGAAGTTCAGCTTCAGAGCTCTTAACCAGCTTTTGGCCCATGGTCCTTTCTTTTCCTAAATAATATTTTTAGAAACTTTGAATTTTCAAGTTAGGAACTCAGTTGCCACATGCATGGAAAAGTTCCCTTGTTTAGGGCAGAACACAAAATAGGTAGTTTAATACCTATGAAATGGCACATTACTCTGTGCAATGTAAACAACAGATGATTGTAAGATAATTGTGATCCATAGTGATGCTGTTCTTACTAGCCAGAGACAAGCATATTCATTAACCTTGAAAAAGCACTGCTAAATGACATCTTGAATTTGTCTGCCAATATGGTCTACAATTATCAAATCAATTGGCTTTGCAGAAAATCAGTTCCTATTCTTCCACATGACTCCTTTCTGCTGGCACTACCTGTGCAGTTTTGGCCTTGCCAAATCCTTCTTTGATGCGGGAGCTCCCTATACTTTATAAAGCATGTATTTTGAGAAATATGGCACAAAAACAAGGATCTCAAAATAAAGGAAATATTATTATAAAATAAAAACTTAATATTCACATTTGCAATTCCTAGTATCAATTTCTATTTTGCACAGTTAATTTCTGTATATGAAAAGTGAAAACTTCATTCATGACCTGGAAAATAATGAGGTTGAACAGACATGATTTGCCCCTCCTAAGCAGGCCAATTACAGTTGTTTCTTAGAACGATAATTTTATACTTTCATGACAGGATGTACAGGTCTGCAGTTAATTAAACCTGTTACTATACATATACATGTATTTATTACAAATTAAGTTCTGCACATATTTTACGTGTAAACTAATTAATCAATAGACAATGAAAGTGAATACTATTCACTGTCTTATAGCAATGGATAGCACTGCAGTTATTCATGGAAATTAGTTATAATCTCAAAAAGTCATTACTGCTGTAAACATTCATCCATGTTTAAGAACTCTTAAATGGTTGTAATACATTTACTTAATCACTCTCTTGTTTGCTGTGAAATATCTAAAATTGTATTTGACACACAATATTGAGAAGGCAATAATGAAACATTTCTGTGTTTTTTTAGTCATTGTCATTGGAGAAAGTTCAGCAGGGGTAATAGAATTCTTTTATTTTGTTCTGTAAGTGCCAATCTCAGATCAATGATTTTATTATGTTGTTGTTTGAGAATAATTTATCACACTTTTGTTTGAGGAGAATAATTTTTTCTTCCTGATTAATCTTTGAATATCATTTTAAAAGTCATTCAACACTCATATTGAAATTTTTTAACTTCCCTTGACTGCTATCAGCAACCTGTCTGCCCTCCATGGTGCTCAGTCAGCATTTTCAGATTCAGCACTTTCTGTCATTGATTGATAGAAGACACTTTCCCAGTTACTGAGTCAGACACATCAGGGAGAGACAGACAGGCTGCAGAAGAAAATTTAATGAAACAGAAGTATTTTATAACATATTTTAGTATTAAAATCTAGTTTCAAAGAATACAAAATTTTAAAATACTGCTTAGTTGATAGCAGGTATTGAATGTATAAATTTAAATGAGAGCACACCTTTCTAAGAATGATCACACAGCCTACAAAACAAAACAGTAAATCACAGGAGCTGGATTTATTATTATTGTATTAAGAAGTACCTTTGATTTACAGTATTGTAACTAAGCATGCTAGCAGTGAATTTGGTGTATAGTACACATTCTTCTTGTTGTGTGTGGCTTTTAATAAATGAGTTCATGAACTCCATCCAGGTTCTAACAGAAGCATGTTTCTTGAAACCAGTGGTACAAAAATGAAACAGTCAACACAAAAATGTAGGTAAGAACCTGTGATGAAAGTGCTTTCCAATTATAAAGATACATTTCATTGAGAAGGTGAGTTCATAGTTTGCACCTAACTCCTTGGGGAAAGGGAGAGGGAAAGAAAAGTCAGATCACTGCAGCTAGATTCTGAGTGCTGAACTATGACAGTTCTTTATATCAACTAAAGCTTTGGTTCACTGTTTCCTGAGCAACTTTAAAAAGGTCAGTAAAGGCTTCCTGCGGTTGATTCAGTCCAACAAACTAGTTTTCATCTGGCTATTAGCAGATTAATCTGCTCTGCAAATACCATTCCTTAACTGGTCATTGGAAAATACTTTTTATGAGGAAAATCCTAAATTAATTTACATTCTAAGCTTAAAAACTTGTAGTTATCCACGAGATTGCTTAGAAAAAAACATTTTTTTTCTCAAACATATGCTTGGAAAAGGAAACTTTTTAGTCCTATCTAATATGTACTATTAAAGTACACAGTATTGTGATTTCCCAGTTCAAAATATCTTCTGAAGTGCAAGAAAAGTGTGTCACATTCTTTACAGTCATTGACCAACCTTTATCTGCCTTTTAACATCAAGGAAAGCATTGAGAGAGGGCAAGAGTTAAAAACAATTTACTTTTCTGTGCAAATGTGGGAAATACTGGGGTTTTTTGTTATTAAATAATGTTAAAATTTTGAGTTATTTTTGTTGTTCTGTTTTTCCCTATCCAAGATCGGTATGGAATTCACTACTGTTCTAATTTTGTTAAAATTTCTGTTGTAATACCTTGGGATCACAATGCACGCACTAAGTGTTTTTTCAGAAAAAAATAAAATCATGGCTAATTATCCAGATATGCATATTTGTATGTAGATACTTGTTGACTGTGTTTAGATTAACAATTGGCTTTAGGATAATACTTTCACTTTTCAAATAGGTCTCAGCAGATATATGCACGTAGATATGCCAAATAATATATATTTGTCTTAGGTTGGCAATGTGATTCCCAATTATTTTTAAAATGTCCATTACACTGTGTTTCCCAAAGATTTAGAAATATGTTATCCATCTTCAAGGCAATGTCTTCTTAGATATATTCAAGTTAATATTTTGCAAACTGTAGAGAGAAAAAAAATTAACCCTTTATGTTCTTTAAAAAAACCATATAGGACTCCTACTAAAAGGAGAGCAGATGCTTCAAGTAAACCAGCAAAGAAGAGTTTGGTATTGTTTTGCATGATAGACAAAAAGAAACTTAGGTTAAATTGCCAGATTCTTTGCCTTTAAATACGTAAAATCTACCAGATTCAACATGAATGCAGAGTTTTCTCATCACTGAGTACTTTTCAGGAACAGGATTTAAGATAACAGAGGGTCAGATTCTACTGATTCTACAGTTTATTCTTGGTGCTCTCCTGTTCCTATGTGATATACTTACTATCCTTACATTAATATTAGTGTTCCTAGAACCTGTTCTGATTCACATTTGCATAATCTTTCTATACTGGTAGATTATTTAGATGCAATGAGTATGTTCATCAAGAAGTACAATCTTGTCGCTTAGCCAAGTGTGAGGTCCATTTGGTAGCAGGGTAGATTTCAGATGCAAAGTTGTTAAGGAAGAAAAAAAAGGCAAACCAGAAAAACCCCTCATGGTAGTACAAAATCACTTCTTATAAACACATTTGCATTAAAACATACAATAAACTCAAGCCACAATAGTGTAAAATGCAACAAAATCCTCAACAACAAAATCCATAAAAACAAACAAGCTAAGCAACAAAATGAGTAAAAAACAATTACAGCATTTAACAAACAGGGATAGATAGCTTGAGTTCCTAAGCTTTCTATTAGGTAATGATATTCTGAGCTTTAGAATGCTTTCAGCTTCCATCTTCTTCCAATCTTGTGGCTGAATGGTACATGACATTAATATTTATCTTGAGAGACAGCACTCACTGTGTGGATTTTTAAAATACAATGATGAATATACTTATTTTAGATCTTTGATGATTTATCTTTCAAGCGGATGGACCAAAATCATGTCCATCTACTCCATATAGATCATTTCAGATCATTACTCCAACTTCTATTTAATCTATTGTTCAAATCAACTCATTAACTCTACTGTACCTTCCCTCTGTAACAAATGTAACACCCTTTTAAAATATTTATTGTTTGAAACACTGTCAACTGTATAGGGTGGTATTTTCAAAATGTATGGAATAGGGACACACTGTTCTTTTAGATTAAATCTGATGATATGGGCCTAGTCTTTCTGAGATGCCTTAATGCTGGAAAACAGAACCAGCAGTTCCAGTTGCTGGTCTTGTGTCACAGCTTCCTGTCCATCCACTTCATAAAGCTATAGGATCCTGTCAGTTTCTTGACACTGTCTGCTAAAAGAGGAGAAGAAAAAAGATACAGCAGAGTGCAATAGTCATGGAGATAAAAATCATACATATATACTTTAGATGACATAATATGTTTCATATATTGCTTCATACTTTATCATTGAATGACTTTGACATACATAAAGCTTGTATAAGTAATTTAGAATTATTACTTTTCACCTTTAGTGCTTAATTATACAAAGAGGATTAGGCAGACTGAATGAGAAAATGAAGTTTTACCTTTCAACTAATGAAAGAATGTGATAAACTGATAAAAAAGTGCTGTGGTTGGTATCAAGAACTGCAATGGGCACTGAAGGTAGTTTTCCATTTCACGTCTTTAAAAGTTTTGTTCAAAATTTAGTTAAATTTAATCCGCTCCCATATACATTTTGCCAGTGTTACGTTAAGAGCTCTTGTGACGTTAAAAAACCTGTGTTTATAACACTGCTTTTTCCTGCTGGAAATATTAAGACAGTATCTCTCTACCGACAAAGTCTTAAGAAATTATTAATAAAAAACCCCCATTATGTGTGATCTGCAAATGGCCTGATTGTTGAACCCATTGACATGAAAGTAAAACTAACGTAAAGAGACATTTATTGACACAATCAATGACATGGTTTTCATATGACGTCATGATGTGATTGCTTCTTGGAGAGAAAACGTAAATTGCAATGGCAGATTTGCTTAGATACCTTTATAATACCTTTTGCACTTCGTTGTCCTGTAAATAGATTTTCAGTGAGAAATTGTTTCTCTTATTTTCATGGTCCTTTGTTACGATATTTGTCTAGTCAATTGTTTTCCATTCTTGTATTTGTTCCATTTTTGTAGTACTTTTTTTTCTTCCTCAAATTGAGTAAAATGAAGATATATAAAATATTACATCTTTGATTTCAGACTACTCTTCTGGGTTATCAAGATCCCTTTGAATTCCAAACTTGACCTTCAGAATTGTTCCAACTCTCCACAACTTGCTATTGGAAACAAACATTGTGTTCTTTCTCTTTGTCAAATTTGGTAAATAATGACTAAATAAAAGTAGGCTCTGGCTAGGCCTCCACAAACCAACACATGTTGCCATAATACTTGGCAATTATTAGGAATATGGGGTTATGTGTTAACTATATAAACAGGCTACATGGCATGTATCTGGTATCATATATCATCGATGTTTCTGATTTCCTATTGCTTTATATTATAGAATTGAAGACTGGTTTGAGTTGAAACTCATGGGCAGGGACACCTTCCACTAGACCAGGTTACTGAAAGCCAACCTTGAACACTTCCAGAGATGGGGCATCCACAACTTCTCTGGGAAACCTATCTTTTTTCATTTAAAGCCATTCCTCCTTGTTCTAACACTGTCTTTGTAAAAAGTTCCTCTCCAGCTCTCATGTAGTCTCCTTTAGGTACTGGACAGGTGCTGTAACATCTATTTGGTTCCTTCTCTGGAAGATTGAGCCTTCTGATCATGTTTGGGACACTCCTCTTGACTTGCTCCATCAGGTCAATGTTCTTATGTTGGGGGCCACAGAACTATATTTGACTACCCAAGACGTGATATTATGCCAGTATTAAGGTGTGTTTATGACTTCAAATACTGTGGCAGGGAAACAATATTAAAATATTTTCAGAAGTTCAGTGGAGAACTTATAAATTAACTAGGTATTATGTCTTCGATTTATGCAGGTTTTTAAATGTTTGAATAACAAAATGATACAGTTAGCCTTAAATTCATTCAATGAGTCTTGTTATTGATACTTATCTGCTTCATTAAGTAGTAAGCTGCCAAAAACAGAACAACAGTTTGTGTCTTGTCACAAATTTGACATGGTTTTGGTAAAAATTGTCATTTTAATAATTAGGAATGCTTTTATTCTCTGTTTTTCAAGCAAATTTGCCTCTAGCACTGAAGATTTGGATTAAAAATGATTTTATGAAATTGACGGTGTAGTTTAGGGAATTTTTGTACATAATTTTCTTGTCATATAGAGGATTTTTCTGTTCAGTAGCAACTAGCATCATGAGTATATAAAGTAAAGTAAGATCTTCATAAAAAATCTGGAGAATGTATTAACACTGCTTCTGAGTTCAAGAGTTTGGGTCTAAACTTTCCCCAAGCAGATTGCTTCAGAGTAGATCTTTAAAATTACATCTCCATCAGAAAAAGAAAGGGATTTGCTAAGGGTTATCATAATTCCTTAATATCACAAACAACGATCAGAAAAAAGTCTTTTTAAAAGTAAAACAAAGAAATTTTAAAAGGTCATGTTTCCTGTGAAAATAGACTGCCTCCGTCTTAAAATTGTCTGGTAAAAAAGACTGACTTGAGATACAAGTCACATATGGCATTTACCTGTCATTTTTACTCCCTGAATTACATGGGCAGGCTCAGTAAATAGCAGCTCTTTCCTGATATATAATACAGTTCAACCTGTTGCTACTTGAAACTTGCTTTTTCTTAGAGAAACTTCTAGGTTTTCTTCTTGATAGGTCAGAAGACAGTAGATGGTATTGATAAAGAGATAAAAGGACATGCCATCTGAATTTCTAACAGGCTCTTTGTTCATCACTGTTCTAGTCAGACTGCAGCAATATTCAATGAGTCTAACATGAACCCACGCTTAAGCAGATAAAACATTAAGGTGCAATGTGAGTGAAAAAGTTCACTTAAGTTTAACCCAGATGTGAGTTCAGTGGTTGTAAGATTCCTGTATAAACACAGTCTCAGAAATATTTTAGCAGAAGTTAAAAAAAATAGCCCTTCAGCTAGAGATAGCTTATGAAAACTTGAGCTAAAGGATAGTTTTATTCTCAAAGTCATCAGATTGTCCTAATCAGATCCGTTACTTAAAAATCTAAACAAAACGCAGAATATATATCTCAAAAATTTTTCAACTAGAGTCACACTTGTGTGTGCAAAGTAAATGTTTTATCTAAGTTTATTTTGTAGAAAAGGAATTGCAAACATTATAGATGAATAATTAATTCAATTGTGAATATTCAACAATTAATATTCATTATTGATTCCAAGTTATAAAGCAAAGTTTTGTAGTAATAAAGTTATTAATTAGATTCTAATTAATAATTTCAACCTTGTAACATTTAAAAAACAAGTAGGCAAATCATCACTAACCAACCTACATTCTAGTTATGATTAGCCTTCATTACATTCATTAATAATTCTTGTGGGGTCATAAACCTCCAAATCTGACCTGAGATTTCAGCTGAAATTTTTCAGGTTTATGCACACTTCAATATTTCTTTGTAAGAATAAATTATTCCTACATTGGATAAAATTGTAATTATCAGTAATCTTTAGAAGCTAATCTCAAGTCCTTAAAATAGAACTACTTTAGATTTGATTTAAAGTAATGCTTAGATTAATAGTCTGCATTTCAAGGGAAAAAGAATTGAAGCACAGCACTGTGTCTATCTCTTGCTTCAGAGGATATATTCTTGGAAGATATTATATTTTATATGAAGTGTTGTGTTTTAAACGTTTCGTATAGGGTGCAAGTATGAAAGTTTAAAACCGCTATGGAACTTCCCTTTACCATCATAAGCTTGCTATCGCATACTGGCGTAATATTTTCAGTTCAAAAAGAACTTTATTCAGAGAAACACAGAATCAGAGAATGTTTGGCATTGGAAAGGCCCTCTGAAAATAATCTAGCCCAAAAAACCAGGTTCAGCCAGAATGGGTTGCACAAGACCATGTCTAAGTGGGTTTTGACTATCCCCAGAGGAGATTACACAACCTCACTGGCCATTGTGTTCCAGTGTTCTGTCAGCCACAAAGTAAAGAAATTTTTCCTCATATTCAGATTTTTATGTTTCAGTTTGTGCTCATTCCTTTCTATCGTGTCATTGAGCACCACTGACAAGAGTCTGGTCCCATCCTTTCCACACCTGCCCTTACGTTATTTTTATGCACTGGTAAATTATTCTCCTTTACTCATTCAAAAGGTTTTTAAAAATTTGAGGCATTTTTGAGTACCTATAAATAGTGAAAACAAAACTTTAATTGCAGCATAATTCTGCTGATGTCTATTTTGTAACTTCTACCATTACAAAATTTCCATTTTCCTCCTTTCAGTTGTCACACTTCTAAAAATCCCAGTTATATACTTATTTTTATTATAAGGATTCCTGTTCTGATATTAGGCCTAGAATAAGGACACTTACTACACCTTAATTTCCAGCCACACCAAACCCACTATAATTATCACTGTGCACAGCTTTCTCTAGTCCTCCAAGGTTTTTCCTATAATGGGGGTGGAGTACATTGCATTAGTCTTTCAGAGTGTCATCAAAGATGCATTTAATGCATGTTGCAGGCTTACATTGGATTATTCAAATAGGTTTTTTATGTTGCACTGACATACAGCATGGAAAAGTAGAATGAGACTGCTATAAAAATGTAATTATTCTGTTGCATTGTTTGTGCTAGTTATCACACTCAAAACCTCATAAATATGTTCAGTATGTCTTCAATTTTATAACCCTGTTTAAAATCCTAGTTCTCTTCAACATGATTTAAGCTTTAGAAACTCAGTTGGTGAAATCATTTTATTCCACCAAATGGTAGATATTGTTGTTGAAATATGCAGCACAGATCCTTCTGTGTACTGTATTCTTATGTGCATATCCTACAAAGTTAATCTAATTGCTTCTTTGTGCTTGCTTAAATTTTGTATTTCTTAAAAAGCAAAAAAAAAAAAGTTACATATTCTTCCCAATGTAATATTGCCTAAGAACTCTGAAGTCGTTAGGAGTTATGTATATCATATGAAAATATTTCTCAAACTATAGAAGCTGTGCAACAGATTAAAATTAAAAAAGAAGAAAAAGGAGAGTAAATGCTCTTAGGTCTAAAGCTGTGATTCTGAGTCTTTAGATGAAGCCTAACTTGTGTCTTACTTAATTTGTCTTGTTTTAAATGCATTTGTTTTCCCGCTGTTTATAGATTCTCCTCTGAAGATTTTGTGTAGCATTTTTTTAAATTCTTACATAAATGCCAGTGGGAAAAGATAACAACTTTTCTCTGATAAACTAAGTTCTCTTCTGTACTGGAATAAATAAAGAGGTTTAAATTAAAATAACAAGTTACAAAGGTCCATATACTTTTTTTTATTGTTTTATACTTTCTGTATTTCTCATTGTCAAGCATTTGTCAAAAAAGTACAACACCATTTTTTAATGATACACAGGAGCTGAAAATCTTGTGGTCAACAATGAGTAGATAAAGTCAAGTAATTATAATGGCACTTTCAAGGCCTAGGAGTTTCGTGTGGTTCTGAATAATTTGCTATAGACGTGGGTCTAGGTGTTGAGAATAGAGCGCCAACTGGAAAAATTGATGCCACTCTTTAACTACTATTGCTACTTTAACAACAGGCATCTGTTTTGTGTCCTACTCTGATTATCTACTCTAAACCTGTTTAGATTTTGAGAGGCAAGATAAAGTCAGATGGAACTGTAATAACCACTGATCATTGTTTCCAATGATTAGTATAGTTGTCAGCATTATGAAAAAATAATTAGTGATGTACATAATAGCGAGCTTCTGACCTGCAAAATTGCAGATCCAATTTGATTGGATGGCTGGAGTTAAGTGTGCAACTATTCAAATGAAATCATTAAAACTTTCTAAAAAGAATTTGCAAAAATTCCCCTGAGAAATTGAGTGGCTCTGGAAGAATTCTTAGTGGAAAAATATACTAGTGTCTGAGAAATCCAAGCTATTTTTTCTATAGAATAGAGCTATTTTTGTTGAAAAAATGTTCTATCATCTTTCTTATCTGAACTTTCTCTTTAAATTATTGCCTTAAGAATTTTACTTAAATTTTTTGTTGGATTTAATTATTGAGAAAGGTTGCTAATACTTGAAGGAGAACATTTGAGTGTGAAAAAGACACGAAATGTGTGAAAACATACTTACTCGTGATATAACAGATATCATGGATAACTGTGCATACATACAGAGATGGTACGACTTGCATGTGCTAAGGCATTGGAAATGGATAGGTGGATGTTCACGTATACCTCAGGTACTTGCAGACCTCTTCCACTTCCTAAACAGATATCTTTCAGTTCAGTTATTATCATATATAAGCAAAATATCGAATACTTCCTATTGCCAAAATATTGGATTAATTTGGTGAGACTATGTCTTCATATGGCAACTGTGCTTACAGAGGAGCAGATAAGCAATTTAATTATTGGTCTAGCAGAACTGCAAGCATTTTGCTTTCATGTACATTTTATCTTTTTAAATTCCTTCATTTTCTCTGTCTTTATTAAAGCACTGCAAAGAAAAATTTAGCTATTTTTTCACAAGAAGTTTTTTGCATCCTCAGAAAACAGTTTGTACTAAGAAATACACAAAACTGAGCAGCAGTTCTATGAGTCAGTCTGCTTTCAAAATACTTTATTAAAAAAATCAAATGCAGTAACTTCTGACTCTTTTTAAAAAAGACTATGAAAAAATATTCAGACAGTTTAATTCAAGTATAGCCCTATATTTTCCTGTGCTTCATTTTATATAATGGTGTGTTGATGAATGTTAAGGGAATGCTGAAGGAATGCAGTTTAAATTCACTAACACATATTTTGCATCCTCAAAGCTGGAGAGAAAAGGAAGCCCACGTGTTTTTTTTTAGCAATTATTGGGTTCCCTCAAAGGTGAAACACCGAAGTGGTTACTATGCAAACACATGCAACAAAAAGGAAAATTAAAAAAAATTTATATGTATCTAGGATTGACCTTTGTTAAAAACTTATGGTTTTGTTCTCAATGTGAGTAGGCCTGAGTGCAAGAAAGAAAAAAAATTCCTTATTTTGCATGTATCTGTGGAAAAAGAATTGAACAAGCTATTTTCCTGTGATTCTTTCTAATCCTTTGGTGTAAGAGACCATGTTTTTACTGAGTGGTTTGCAAAGTGCAGGGTGAACAGGGATCCTTATGTATGTCCAAGGCTTCCAGATTCTGTTGCAATATGAATTATTTAACACTGAGAAGAATTTTGTACGTGTTGGTTGTTAAGAAGAGTTTTTATTCATAGTGCATTTAAGAGAAACAATTCCTAATTCTCCCTGCTTCAACTCAAAAGTTTTTGTCTTCATGTGCAAAAATGTCAGGGTTAAAGAAAGTGTATAGTCCTGTTTTACTGAATTGTAATTAACCATAAATTGAAGTGAAACAGTAAACTTAGAATTAGTGTTGAGAATGGAGATTAAATGTTGGGCAGTGCTTCTGTTTTAAGTAATACCATTTCATGCAATGTACAGTATTGGTTTGAGTTCTATCTGAAACAATCCTGATGGATCTTTCCAAACTAAGTTTTTGTCTCTTCTAATATTACATCATATCATGTCTTGTTTTTATGGCTTATCTTTTCTTCTCTCTGTATTGCTATTACTCAGAGCTGAGGTTTTACATGCTACATCATATTGATCAAAAATAATTTAACATCAATTAATGATTTTTATATTATTATTATATACTAGATCAAGTGTTAACATACAACACTGAAAGCACTTGTAGTGATTGGTTTAGATAACGTGGAAAAAAATCAGTTAAATAAAACTGAACAGAGAATGGTACATTTTCTCTGAATATCTGTGTTACCGAGGAAGGCAGCAATGTTCTGTACACATCACTCAGTGGAAGACTTTCAGCTCTGAAAAAAGATTTAACTGTATTGCAAAGATATCTCGTGCAATGAAGGTAGAATGAGAGGTTTTCTTAAATCTGTCAGTATATTGATTTATTACATGTACTCTGTAAAGAGCATAAGAATAGATCCTCACCTAGAGTGATTTATCAAAGCTCATTGTCATGGGATATCAAACTTCAGAAGCAGCGTAGGAACTCTGGTTTCAGTTATTGTTTTCTGAAATTTTTGTGCTAATCTCTGACAGCTTTTATCTCACTTCTCTCAAATTCAAAGTGAGATCCAAGATTTCAAAATGGACATTTACTCTTAGCAATTCAGTTCCTATGAAAATGAAAAAGATAGAATTCTGAATTATACGTTACATCCCAACTTTTACTTTAAAGGTCAATAAGATACTTTAAGTGAGTACTGTGCCACAGGATAAGCCAAGCTACCTGTCTGAGAGCCTGCATCAGGCAATGGAGGTTGTTGGCATTCTAATCTGTTAGACAATATAATGCTTTTGAGGAAACTCATTTAACAAATTACATATGCTTTAATGCTTTAGTATTCTGGGAGAAAAACCCCCTGTGTTTCTGCCTGTGAAATGAAGGAAATATCTGTCCTGATCTTCCTGAATGCTTCATAACCCCTCATGCCCAAGACAAATACCAGTGATTCCATTTAGTAGGTATACCTCAATAACGCTCAACTTACTCCTTTAGGAGCAGGTTCCACATTAGATGTACTAGCTGGTGCAAAAATAGCTAAACTGCAGTGATAAGGTCCTTTTCTTTAATGAACTTGGGGTTACAGTGAAAAGTTTCGCGATTTCTCTTGGTGGTTTTCCAATGTTATGGTCTCTTGAGTCTTGATAATATGTATCTAGTCCTTGCATAATGACACCTCAGGAAAATATTCAGGCAGAAACCTGACTAATAAAGTGACTAAGTGATGGAAAGGAACAGTATGCTTGTTCTCTGAAATTCCATGTAAATTTCTTGTAGGCAGTTCCTTGATCAGCACAGTTGATTGGTTTGAACTTTGGTCTAATGCCATAAAAACTTCAGTGATCCTCAGCATTTAATTCAGGATTCCACATTCCACTTCAAGTCTTAGCTGCCTAAATATTAAACAAGATAACATGCTGTGCTGGAATGTCTGTTTACCTGCACTAAATACCCCCCTTTTCTTACAGTAGCCTGTTTCAATTCATAAACAGGCTACACATGTAAAGTAGTGATTTAAAAGAAAATGTAAAACTGTATTGAGAGGTTATGACTAAGGAAAATTCCTAGGCTACAGAAATCATTGGAATAAGTTATGTATGTACCACTAGTTCTGCTAAAAATAAAATAGTAAAATCTCTAAAGCTATCTCTCTTTTGTGCTTCTCATAATTCTATAATTTCTTTGCATAGGCAAATGGATGGTTCAGCTTCTAAAAGAGAATCATCTAGCCTAATTAATCTCTGAAAAACCAAGTGCAGTATTGCATCTATCTCAATCATCTGATAAATCAAGCTTCGTAAAACTATTTCCAATAGGATAATTAGCAATTATTTGGTTGTGATCTGTTGGAGGTGAATCTCTTGACCTCCCAGGGAATGGCTAATGCTACAGACATTTTAAAAATGACAAATATTTCCATATATAAAAATATGAAAATAGGCTACTAAAAATCATTATTTTATGAATTTACATAGTACTGCTCATCTTTAGATGTACAAAAACTGCACCAAAATGCTTCAACATAGGTGTATCTTTTAAGTTTGTCACAGCTATAATAAAAAATATAATTTAACTCTTCTGCAGTTTCACTTTAGAGTTTGCATAAACTTATAATTAAGCAAGCGTTTAAGCACTTTGCTGGATCTTGGCCTAAGAGCTTAATGATTATTTTACAGTATAATGATGTGTCCAGTATGAAGGGAAACAAAACCTCTGTCTCTAGGACTCATTTGACATGAAGAAGTCTGTCGGTATGTTGCATGATAATCAGTTCAATTCAATGTACAGTAAATTGGATCATTATTATTAATTTTCTCATCTCTCAAGCAATTCATGAACCATTTTTAGAATTTCAACAGTTCATGAATCAGACAAAAATAAATTAAATAAAAACCCAGCCCACAATGCGATGATGAGTCAGAGTCCTTTTCTGTATCAGTGTCAACCGAAGAAAATCTGAAATCTAATGAGGATTGGCACTGTGGCAGAAAGGGCCATGATGAACATGAAACAATATGTTGAATTTACATGTTAAGACTTTTTGTTGATTTTGGCAATTTCACTGAAGATTATGTGAAAAATCCATAAACATCTGGATGAAGAGAGTGGGGGGTATCACTTTATACTAAAATGATGGAGTTTATATTGGGATACAATACTAAAAATGGAAGAGGAAAGTAGTTTCTCATACAGCTGTTTCCAATTTTGCTAATCTATATTTCAGGCCAAATTCACGATGGAATTAAACCACACATTTACACCAATGTGTATGTGTCTGAATTAAAGATGTGGAGGGAAAAAAACTTTTGAAGATCACTAAATCTCAATAATACTTTGGAGGTATTTAGTCAGCCTCATTTTCAGAAGACAAAATTAGCACGTACAGCTGCTATTTGTGAGCCTGCAGTTTTGAAAGTGAAGGACTAAGTTTTCAAAAGGACAAATGCACATTTTTAGGCCCTGAAACACGGATGCAGAAAAGGCTGTTCAGAATTAAAGCTTATGTTTCAGTCTCAGATCAAACAGTTTTGTTCTAAAGGTTCTGTGTAAACATTTCAACTTGAAGTTGCTGAATATCTACAAATTTTAATAGTAGTTTTTAACAACAGATACATATGCATATAAACCTAGGATTCAGCAATACCTCTATTCTTAAAACATAAAAGTATGTGTTTCTACATTTATTTGTAAAACACTAACCAATGCATAGTCTATTTTCAAGTTTTTCCCATCTTTAAGAAATAAACTGAACTCATAGTCAAAAACGGTATGTGTTCTGCTTCAGTAAAAAGAAAAGAGTGAAGAGATTAGAGGTGGAGGACAGTGTTTGACAAAGGTCATGGCAAAGCTCCTTAGATTATTGCTGTTTGTGCAGTGGAATTGTTGCTGAGATTTCCTGTTGAGCATGTATAAGGGTAAAATTAAGGTATTTTATAATAAAAAATTGGGATAAATATCACATTCTTAATTGTACTACAGTACACAGTATGACAAAGATTTCCATGGTGGAATTGGTTTTGCAGCACTTGTCAAAGACTGTAAAGGCAGTAAGTCTTGTTCAGGCCAAATAGCACATGTGAAAGAATACATGTGCTTCCTGACATTAAAAAAAAATATTATTTCTTAAACATTTCAGTATGATCATCAGTTCTGAATGCTCAAGGTTTTGAATTCAGGAATCTTTTGTTTCTTTTATTTCTATAAATAATGATAGCAATAAAATCTTTTATAATGTTAATTTCTTTAAAATGTAAAGTTGAAGGAATTTGTATTTTCATTATTTTAGCTTGTTCTTTTCTGTCATTGCACACTTGAAACTGTTGACTGCTCCAAAAACTGGACATTTCTTGGTGCAAGAAATGAAACTATCATTTTTAATTAAGTAGGAAATTTGGAGGGAGGCTACCACAATTTTAGTGCAGCTAATAACTCTTGGACATTTTGTACAGCTATTTACTCCACTGTTCAATAAAAAAAAAGAAAAAAATTGTTACTATAGAAACTACTAAATCGCATGATTTATATGGTATTTGGAAGAGATAGTCTTACTTCACAGAGATACTGATATGTCATTGGAGTTGTAGAATTTATAAGTTTATATCACTAAAACCAGAATGTCAACAACAGATTACCATGGATTTTAAGAAAATTATATTGCTTAATTGAAGGAAATAATGGCAAACTATTTTTCAAGCTGAGGGTTGTCATATATTTTTCTCTAAACATCTTAGATCATTTTTATTTATACTCAAAATGCTGTGTTCTAATTGGTTGTACATTAGGACCTAAGTTTTATTTCAAAACTGAAAGAAAGACGAATAGCTGCTTTTCTGTTCTTGTAAGTTCTTGTAGCTTTATGATCTCAAGCTTTAAAAAATGATTTCAAAACAAAGGAAGCTGGAAGCAAATGTAATAAAATGAGAATAAGTTTCTGAATGAAGGAGTTTTATAAAAGGGTTGGATTGTTAAAGAACTAAATAATAAAAAAGGAAGTAAGAAGAGAAATTTTAAAATCTTTATGGTATGTACAGAAGCTTGAAATTTGCTTCAAGCCAAAGTTTTTTCAGAAACTGGGAATCTGACCCAAGGGAAGCATTCCATTCCTTACATAAATGATGAGGCTGAGGTGCATCAGAGGTAATTAGGAAACCTGTCTGAAGATTTACAGTCTGATTAAAATTCTAGTGATTTTAAAATGGTTTTGGATCTTGTGTCTGAGCATAATCTTAACTGCCAACTGTCACACATATTGCCAGGTCAGTATTTCTGCTACTGTCATGGCCAGTCATCTTTCACTGACCGTTCCTAAGAAAAACTAATGTCATTAAATAGCTAGAATTCTGCTAGATAATAACAAAGCAGAGATTGTTGAAATAATTGACTACCATTTTAGGACAATTCCAGTGAATGAAAAGGACACCTTAACATAGTTACATCTATTTGGTGAAGAATGACAAGAATAAACCAAATCTGAAGATGGACAGTGGGGTTCATTAGGCAGAAAAGTTTGGGTCTGAGGCTGCAAATCAAAAGACTCAGGTTTTGTTGATGTGCAGAATCTTTCTTTGTAACTTTTTCTCCTGAGAAAGTTTGTGTCATGTTTCATAACCTTAGTAATTTGTTTAAAAGCCATCTCTTATGAAAAAATTTCCTCGCAAAAGCATTTTAAATAAATATCATTGATATTGTTGCTCAGGTGGATGTGCCTATAACTTCAGTGAGTTGAACTCCATGATCCTGATGGGTCCCTTCCAACTCAGCACATTCTATGATTCTGTGATTCCCAGTTGTCTCTACTGAGCTTCAGCCTGAAAGTGATTTTATCCGTGCAGCACAGACACACAGGAAGAAGACCTGTCATTGCTACCTTTGCCACCGTTACAGAAGGCTTATATTCTGTCCTGCTTTTTCAGGCTTTATTATACCTTTCTAGTAGTATACTTATGCACTTTCTTTACTTCTTAAGCTCTCATTTCCTATTCAGCTTTGTCTGATGGACAATACAGAAGGATATGGAAATGCAGAAGAACATGGCCATAAAAGAAGGCTGATTAAACAGTGGGTAAAACACTGAACAATATTGTGGCTGAGTACGTATTATGCACACAGCTTCAATACTTGCTATTATATCTTTATATCCTTTCATGCCCCAAGCAAATCCAAAAAAGTCATTTTTTGGGAAATGTAGTTGAAGTAGGAGTTCAGCCTTTACTAGATCTCTTGTAGGAACAAAATGACATTTCCCTCACTCAACTTCTGCAGTAAAAGATGGGTGTGTCATGGTATCATACAAAATGTGTGAAACTATTGCATGAATTGTAATTATAACAATACTGCAACAAATTAGGGCAAAAACATGTATTCAAATCTTTATGACATCCTTGTGTGTACTCTCTCTTGAATGATGAGGTTTATATAAATATCTTAAAAAATCTGCCTGTTGTTATTCACTGAGTTAACAAATCTGTGTGACTATTATATTCTAAAATATGTTTTAAATATTTTTAGCCAATTACAGTGAAGTCTAATTCAAATTCAAGGAAGTTTAGTAAGTCTCTAAGTATACATATTCTTTCTGTATTTTTTTTGGTATATGAATGTCTTAAACCTCATAATGTGTGCATACATTGGGGTAGGTGTCACGGAAAACAAAATGCTGTTTTTGAAAAGCATCCTCCATTATGGGCATTTTATTTTCATTTCAAGTCAACTAGATGATCCCAGACTCTAGGCATTTTTGACAGACAGTTGACACTCCCTCTAAACATTTGAACCATAGGTATGATATTCAAAAGCTAAATATATCTGGCTGGTCCTCAGATCTTGAGTGAGAAATTCAGGATCCCAGATCTTGATGTAAAACTCAGGATGCATCTTAATTCAGGTTTGAACAGGACATTCACATGTTCCATCCCTTCTTTCACTTTTAAAGACTCCATAATTCAGACGAACAAGCAGTTACATGTTGACTGTTGTCCCAGAATTTAAATATAGCCCAAGTGAGCTCTTACTTACTGTAGACAACAGAACTCCTTGCTAAAGTGGTTGTAGTTGCTAGACATAAATATAAGAAAAACATACACTATGATCATGTAAAAAAATTTGGGCTAAACAGTTCATGGAATTGAAACACCATGTCCATGTTTTCATTCATGTATGCACCTCTGAAATTCTGTGTAATGGTTATTGTAATGCTACTGTGGAGCCTGTCTCTTTTTCCTGGAATAAATGGGGATGTTTGGTCAGAGTAGTGGGCAAATATGAAATACCCTTTTGACCTTATGAGGAAGTAATTCCACTTTTCATTCTGCTTCTCTTCTTGAAAAGGCATTACAGTCCTGATAAAGATTTCAGGTTGTGACTTTATTGACAAATTTGTTACTGGACCTGATGTTCCCTAGTGAAGATGGCAGCCTGGGATGAAGTGATCGCAGCCTGGGATGAAATGATCACACCCTGGATGAGTTTGTGATTTCAAGGAGCATAGCCTGCAAAGGAGCAAAGTCAAGGCCTTGCAGTTTGCAAGAGCAAAATTCCATCTGTTTAAGGAGTTGGTTATTGATATTCCCTGGGTAGTTGTCCTTAAGGACAGAGGGGCTGATCAGAGATGGCAACTCTTTAAGGACACAAGAGCTCTCCATCCTGGTGCAGATCCAGCATGACTGAGCAAGGATCTGCTCCTTAAATCTAGGAGTAAGAAAGAAATGCACAGCCAGTGGGAGCAGGGACAGGTGACCTGGGAAAAGTACAGAGATACTGTTCAAATATGTAGGGATGGGGTCAGGAAAACCAAAGGTGCAACAGGACTTGGCAAGGGATGTGAAGAATAACAAGAAGGGATTCTATAAATACATAGGTCAGAAAAGAAAGGACAAGGAGAGTGTACTCCCCTTCAGAAGGAAGAAGGGTGAACTAATGTCAACTGACGTGGAGAAGTTTGAAGTAGTCAATGGGTTCTTTGCATCAGTCTTCACTGGCAGTCAGGCTTCCCACTTCTCTCAAACCTCTGATCCTCTGGGTGGATGTGTGGGGAGTGAAGTCTTTCCCACTATAAGCAAAGCATGAGGAAGCTGACTAGCCATAATCTATACAACCTGATGACATGCATCCCAGGGTCCTGAGGGAACTGGCTGATGTTGTTGACAAGCCACTCTCCACCATATTTGAAATGTCATGACAGTCAGGTGAAGTCCCTGGTGACTGGAAAAAGGGAAACATCACACATATTTTTAAAAAGGGGAAAAAGGAAGATCCGGGAAACTTCAGAGGTAAGCCTCACCTCTGCCAGGGAAGATTGTGCAGCAGATCCTTCTAGAAGATATGTTAAGCTGCATAAAATCAAGGACGTGATCTGAGGCAGTCAATACCACTTTACTAAGGGCAAATCATGTCTGACCAATCTGGTGACCTTCTATGGTGGAGTGACTGTAATAGTCATCAAGAGAAGACTGACAGATGTCATCTATCTAGCTGTAATGCCTTCAGTATCGTCCCACATGACATCCTTATCTCCAAATTACAGATACACAGGTTTGATGAATGGACTATTCAGTTGATAAGGAACTGGTAGGATGGAAGCAACCAGAGAGCTGTGGTCAATGGCTCTAAGTCCAGGTGGAAGCCACTGACAAGTGTCCCTCAGGGTTCTCTCTTGGGACCAGTGCTCTTCATATCTTTATCAATGACATTGGCAGTGAGATCAAGTGCACCATCTGCAAGTTTGCAGATGACATGAAATTGTGTGGTACAATTAACACAACAGAAGGAAGGGATGCCATCCAGAGAGACCTGGATAAAGTGGGGAATGAGGCTCATGAGAACCTCATGAAGTTCAACAAGTTCAGGTGCAAGGTGCTGCACCTGGGTTGGGGGAATCCCAGACACCAAAACAGACTGGGAGAAGAAGTCATTGACATCAGCATTGTAGAGAAGAACCTGGGGGTTCTTGCAGATGAAAAACTGGACATAAGCCAACAGTGTGTGCTTGCAGCCCAGAAGGCCAACCACCTCCTAGGCTACATCAAAAAAGGTGCGGCCAACAGGTCAAGGGAGCTGATTCTGCCCCTCTACCCTGTCCTCGTGAGACCTCACTCTGAGTGATAAAGTCAGCGCTGGAGTCCTCAGCACAAGAAAGGTGTGGACCTGTTGCAGTAAATCCAGAGTACCATGAGGATGATCCAAGGGCTGGAGTACCTCTCCTATGAAGACAGGCTTAGGGAACTGATGTTGTTCAGCGTGGAAAAGAGAAGACTTCAGGGAGACTTGATTGCAGGCTTCCAGTACCGTAAGGGAGCTTAGAAAAAGGAGAGGGAGGGATTTTTATACAGGCAGATAGTGACAGGAGAAGGGGCAATGGTTTTAACCTGAAAGAGAGCAGGTTTAACTAGATGGTAGTAAGAAATTATTTACACTGAGGGTGTTGAAGCACTGACACAGATTGCCCAGGGAAGTTATGGATGCCCCATCCCTAGAAGTATTCAAGGACAGGCTGGATGGGGCATTGAGCAACCTGATCTAGTGAATGGCATCCCTGCACATGGCTGGGAGGTTAGAACTACATGATCTTTAGGGTTCCTTCCAACCCTAAGCATTCTATGACTATGTTACTCTGTGCTTGTTCAGTCATAATAACTTATTCAGGGAAGGCTAGTTAGTTTACTTAGTTTTCTAGGTGAATTAGAAGCTGGACTTTACCGTAAGTTGGGGTTTTTTTTGAGTAAATTATTTTGATTAGGCCATCTTCTGCATGGAATTGCCTGAATAAATATTTTATATGTAATATATAGCATTTTGATCTCATATGTCCTATTTGTTGATTTCAGATTATTGCAATAAATAATTTTTTCTAAATACAGGCACAGAAATAGCATATCGTCAATAGATTACAATAATTTTGTAGAATAACATTTAATTCAGGTTTTCATTAAAACTACTTTTTACTCATTTAACTTTTTATAATTCAAAGAGAAAAAAAACCTTTTCCATCTGCTCTTCTCTATTTTCTTTCTCCTTTAAAACAATTTTGCCCTTCTGTTTTGCCAAAAATAGTTGTACTTAACTAACTAAAGAATGCTACTGTGCAACTCACCACATCTCTCATGAAATTGGTTACTGCTCTTGCTATTTTTTTATTATCAAAATGTAAAGAAACATTTGAGATTTGTGTTTTCTGCACTCCTGACATAAGTGCTGTTTTGTACATTTCAATAATGATGTCTTGTTAATGAAAAACTAGATAATATTCTAATGGCACAGAAAATAACACCATTTTTAAGATTATTGTGTATACTTATATATATACTAACCATTACTAAAAGCTCCATTCATGGTTTTAAATAGATTCAATAATACTTTTTTTCTTTGAAACTGAATTTTCTGCAATGACCAAGTCAATCTCCATGCTAATGAAATTATTTAAGGGTAAAATTTAAAAATCCTATTCTTAAAGTCCATGAGATTTTTTTTTCACTTAAATATAATTGTGAATGAGATCATACTTAAAGATTCACAGAAGCAATTGTAAATTTAATTAAGTTTTTTGTTGGAAAAGATCTTAGTTGCATTTCCTGTTGAATATCTGTTTTCAAAACTGCATATAATTTTATTTATTGAAACAGAATATAAAGGCAGTGATAGATATGATGAATCTTGAAAACTGATCTTGACAAACTGAAGGTTTTGCCTATGTCTCAATGAAAAAAACATTGAAAGCCTAAGGTATTGTGGCCTAAATTAAATCCCGAAAAGATGATGAAACATGCAATTGAAAAACTTATGCAAACAGTATTTGTTAAAGGTTAGGCAGTTCAAACTCATAACACACTTCATGTGGTTTCCATCACAAATCAGTCCATAGTCCAGTCCAATTTTGTACTTTCATGGATGATTTGGATGATGGAATAGGAAGGATGAAAATTTTCAAATGATACAAATTTAAGAGGGGCTGCAAATCTGTCAGAAGTCAAGATGTAAATCTGAAATGAACCTAGAGGGATAAATGATTCATAGTAAATGATTTCAGTTAAATTAGGAGAAGTGCAAGGTTTTTTTTGAAAAAACATCAATTCCATAAGAGCAAAGTGAGGATACTGGTACTGATATTTTTGTGGAGGAGGATATAGAGATGCTGAGTACAACATCATGCTGTGATGGAAAAGAATGTTCATAATGGGCTACACAAATAAAAATATTTTATTCAAACACTGCTATATTTTGAAAATATTTTAATTTTTCTATTCAGATGATACCTTGAGCCAAAAAAGGAAGAGGAAACAGAAAAAAAAAAAATTCGAGTTCTGGAAAACATACTAATTAAACAGTCATTTTTGAAGAACACGTGTATAATCAACCTAGAGACAAAATCACGCAGAAAAACCAAGCCACTTAAGGATTCAAAGTTCTTGAAACCCCTCTGGGTAAGAACAGTTCCTTATGTTTCTTTGGGACAGGATGAGAAGCACTTATGCTTAAATAGTAAAAACTTAAAAAGTCATATATTAAGACACACACTCCCCCCCCCCTCCAATTTTAGGAAATTAAAGCATTCAACGAGATTACTTAGGTAAATTGTGAAATACTTGTTGTTGGACATTTTTAAACAAAACAAACACATAAGAAATGTGAAGAATGATTGAGATTGTATTGCCATGGGCAAATGGACAGGACAATATTGTCAGGGTACTTTCCTCTCTGTATGATTCCGAAAATTCCTATTCACATGGAAAACTCAAAACAATATAAACTACTTTAAATTTTTTTGTAGTTGAAAAACATAGGACCTCAAATATAATTTCTGGAAGATTCTGGATTGTTGTCCATTTTATTTTTTTCTAGGTTTTGAGTATTGAAATTCCCAGAAATTACTTCATTATTTTATATTGCATGTCAAACATTTCTGTGAAATTCTGTGAAATATTGGATATACTAAACGATAAGGAGAAAGTATTTCCTACCATCATCATTTTAAATTTTTAAATTTGATCTAGCTTTCCTTCCAAAAATTCATTCTTATTTAAGGTATTGTAGACAGATGTACACTTATTCTTGTGTACAAAAAACGAAAAAGAAAGACCCAAATCCATGTTGCTCAAGAATCAAAAAGGAGTAAGGGCACAATTAAGGAGTAAGTCTTAGTGATGTAACTTGCTGACATGATTTCTTCATCCTGCACAAATGCCTTTTTCTAGGCTAATTTTTGGAGGTGACACAATTTCAGGCCATTTGCTTTGGTCCTGTCGCTGGTCACCACAGAGAAGAGATCAGTGCCTGTCCCTCCTCTTCCCCTCACAAGGAAGTTGTAACTGCAATGAAGTCTCTCCTCAGTCTCCTCTTCTCCAGGCTGAACAGATCAAGTGACCCCAACCGCTCCTCATACAGCTTTCCCTCAAGGTCCTGCACCATCTTCATTGCCCTCCTTTGGACACTCTCTAAGAGCTTAATATCTTTATTATATTGTGGTGCCCAAAACTGCACACAATATTTAAGCTGAGGCTGCACCAGTGCAAAGCAGAGCAGGGCAATCCCCTCCCTCGACCAGCTTGTGATGCTTTGACTGATGCCTTTCAGGACACGGTTGGCCTTCCTGGCTGCCAGGGGACTGCTGACTCATGTTCAACTTGCAATTGACCAGGTCCCTTTCTGCAGTACTGCTTTCCAACATCTCATTCCCCAGTCTGTACATACATCCAGGCTTGCCCAATCCCAGGTGCAGAATTCAGCATTTCCCCCTGTTCATATGGTTGGTGATTGCCCAGTTCCCTAATTTGTTGAGGTCCCTCTGCAGAGCCTCCCTGCCTTCGAGAGAGTCAACAGCTCTTCGCAGTTTATCATCTGCAAACTTGCTTAATATGCCTTTCAGTCCTGTGTCCAAGTCGTTTATGAAGATGTTGAAGAGCACAGGGCCTAAGATGAAACCCTACAGAACCCCACTAGTGACAGTTCACCAGCTTGATGTCACCCCATTCACTGTTACCCTCTCTGTTCCGCCCCTGAGCCAATTGTCCACCCGCCACAAGATGTGTTTATCCAACTGTGTGCTGGACATTTGGTCCAGAAGGATCCTGCTTGTGATGGTATCTAAAGCTTTACTGAAATCCAAAAAGATTACATCAACTGGCTTCCCTTGATCAGCTACATGGGTTACCTTGTCATAGTAGGAAATCAGGTTTGTTAAGCAGGACTTTCCCCTCATGAAACCGTGCTGGCTGTGACCAAAGACAGTGTTGTCCTTCAGGTGTTTTTCAGTACTTCCCAGAATAATCTTCTCTCAGTGAGGTGAGACTGATAGGCCTGTAGTTTCTGGGGTTCTGCTTCTTGCCCCTCTTGAAAACTCTGACAACATTCACTAGATTCCAGTCAGCTGGGACCTCTCCAGATTCCCTAGACTGCTCAAAAATCATCAAGAGAGGTTTTGTGATGACATCAGCTAGCTCTTTAAGAATTCTTGGATGAATCTGATCAGGCCTCATAGATTTGTAGGGATCTAGCTTGAGCAGCAGATCCCACAGAGTTTCAGGGTCAACTGGGAGTTCATCATTCTCTCAGTCTTGGTCCTCCAGCTCAGGGCACTGAGACCCCCTTAGTCTGTCATCCGTGTTGAAGACAAAGGCAAAGAAAGCATTAAACACCTCTGCCTTGTCTCTGTCCCTGTTTGTGAGGGGACCATCATCATCCTGTAAGGGGCTGATGATATTTCTATACTGCCTATTGTCGTTAATATATTTGAAAAAAATTCTTTTTATTGTCCCCCATGTTTCTGGCAGCTTCAACTCCAATTGGGCTTTGGCTGCATGAATTTTCTCCCTACAGTGGCAAGTAGCACCTCTGTACTCTTCCCATGTCACCTGACCTTGCTTCCACTGGGCTTGCACCTTCCTTTTTTGCCTTTCCTTCTTTACTGGCACTTTTTCTCTTGTCAACAGAGATTTTAAGCTTGATCCCTTTGTAGTCACTGTGGCCAAGGCAGCCACCAATGTCCACTTTGCTCATGAGATTCACCCTGTTGACAAGCAGCAGACCAAGGAGACCATCTTTTGAGTTGGCTCCCTTAACTGGGATCTCTTCCATAAAGCTGTCATCCAGGTTTATTAGGTATCTTCTGGCCCAGATTGTGCCAGCTGTGTGCTACTTCCAGTTAATTTCTGGCAAGTTGAGGTCCCTCATAAGGACAAGCGTAGTTGACTTGGAAGTGTCCCTTAGTTCCTCAAAGAATAATTCATCGGTGTCGTCGTCCTGGCTGGGAGGTCTATAACAGACTCCCACAATGACATCCACACTTTTTGTTTGCCTCTTGGTTCTCACCCAGAGTCTTTCAATCATGCCATTGCTCACTGTGAGCTCCATACATTCTAACCCTTCTATTACATACGGTGCCCCCCCTCAGCTTCTTCTGCCCTGCCTGTCTCTTCTTAAGAGCCTGTAACCATCCAACAGAGTGCTCCCATCACGTCTTATCCCACCAGGTTTCACTTATGCAAATGATATCAAATCGCTGGGACTGTGCCCAAGCTTTGAGCTCCTCTTGTTTGTTCCTCATGCTGCGTGCATTGGATGTAGAAACATTTCAGGTGTGATACGTTGAAGCCAACGCCTCACGAAGCAGATTGAGGGATCCCATTACTGCTTGTTTCCTCAAGTTTTGTCACACCATCCCATTGTTCATCACTGGCAAGCCCGGTTTTGCCCCTCTCCCCCTTCCAAGCTAGTTTTAAGTTCTGTCAGTAAGCCCTACTAGCTCCTGTGCTAGAACTCCTTTTCCCCTTATCCGAATAGGTGTACCCTGTCAGATGTTAGTAGACTAGGCGTTGAGTAGATTATCCCATGTTCAACAAACTCAAAATTTTTCCAACCTCAGAACTACTTTTTGATCTGATAGATATGCCTATTCCTATCAATAGGAACAGGAACAGCTCTTCAACCATGGCACACCTTCTGCAAAATAATTGTTTGTCTGCCACAGTCTCGCAAAGAGGCATCAGGCACTCCTGGCAACCTGTGACCTGGAGAGTTGCATCTGCCATCTACAGGTCTGGCTGGCTGGAGGCCTCTGACATGGCTGGTTCAGTGACTCCACCAGCTATAGGGGATCAAGCTGTATGGTGTGTCAACATCATAAATGAGGAAGCTTAAAGTAATATGCTAAAAAGACTGGGGCTGAAAGTATCTATTTGCTCTTCCTTACCAGCTACTGAGTCTGTTTGCTGCCTCTATTGGCCACTCCCAAA
Organism: Corapipo altera; assembly: GCF_003945725.1. Classification (NCBI taxonomy): domain Eukaryota; kingdom Metazoa; phylum Chordata; class Aves; order Passeriformes; family Pipridae; genus Corapipo; species Corapipo altera. Next base: position 23,655,080 of record NW_020884878.1, on the reverse strand, counting down.
TGGTCAGAGAGGAGCCCTTTCTGCTCGTCTTGCCTGTGTAAACTGTCATGCAAATGTCCTCACTGATGTGCCATGCCCTGTTTGTCCACTCCTGTTTGCTGCACTCTGGGTTGCTCATGCTCCCTGGCACAGATTAAATTCCCTTCAGTTGCTCCCAGCACCACCCTTCCTCTGCTGATTGGCTGCTGACTAGCTGCCGAGAGCCCCTGAGTCCACAGGATGCAGCACTTAGGTGTTTGTGTTCACAGGAACCCCTGCACAGCCCAGTCTCACCCCAGCACCCTCTCTCAGTCACCAAGCACAAGTTTTATAAGTTTTAAAATTTTATTTCAATGTTGAGATACATATAGCACATCAACAACCTTCAGAAATCCCAAGAAAGGCTGCTTTTATTCACTGTGTAGTAATATCTGATGGAAGAGGATTAATAGAGTTACATTTTCAAAACTGTAAGTAGCCAGAGAAGTTATCCAGATCGCTTGAAACTGAACACTGAACATTTAGTTTTTCAGTATGAATGGGAGTCACAGAATCACAGATTCATAGAATGATTTAGGATGGAAAAGACATTCAAGACCATCAAGTCCAATCTTTGACCAATGACTACCTTGTCAAATAGATCATAGCACTAAGTGCCACGTCCAGTCATTTCTTAAACACTTCTAGGGATGGTGATTCCACCACCCTCCTGGACAGTCCGTTTCAATGGAACATCCAACCCAAGCCTCCCCAGGCACAGCTTGAGGCCATTTACTCTTGTCCTGTGGCTAGTTGCCTGGGACAAGAGGCTGACCCCCAGCTTGCTACAATCTGCTTTCAGGTAGTTGTAGAGAGCAATAGGGTTTCCCCTGAGCCTACCTTTCTCCAAGCTAAACAACCTCAGCTCCCTCAGCCACTCTTCATATTACTTACCAGCTAGATCCTTCCCCAGCTCCATTGACCTTCTCTGGACACAATCCAACACCTCAATGTCTTTCTTGCAGTGAGGGGCCCAGAACTGGACACAGTACTGAAGGTGTGGCCTCACCAGTGCTGAGTACAGGAGGACAATCACTTCCCTAGTCCTGCTGACCACTCTATTTCTGATACAAATCAGGATGCCATTGACCAGCAAATGTCACTTGATATTGTAACTTTCAAACCATAGTTGCAACCACATAAACCTGAAAAAGGCAAGGATTATAGCACTTTTACAGTGCTTTTTACTTTCTAATTGACCTATAAAGACAGTAGATACATTTCCCCTGTAAGCTTAGCTCAGAATGCTGTACAGTGTTACTCATGCTTTTATTTCAGAATATTGTATGTGACTAATGCAGAGACAACTTTTGTTGACTAAATTTAGTCATGGTAGAATCATAGAATATCTTGAGTTGAAAGGGACCCATAAGGATCATTGAGTCCAATTCCCCATTTTTCACAAGACTACTTAAAAATAAACCATATAACTAAGAACGTCCTTCAGACTCTCCTTGATCTCTGGTAGTCTTGGTGCTGTGGCCACATCCCTGGGGAGCCTGTTCCAGGACCCAACTACCCTCTGTGTGAAGAACCTTTTCCTCATGTCCAGTCTGAACTTCCCCTTATGCTGCTTCATTTCTTTTGCTCATATCCTATCACTGGTCACCAGGAGACCAGCAACTGCCCCTTCTCTGCTTCTCTTGAGAAAGGTGTAGACAGTGATGAAGGCACCCCCTCAGTATTGTAAATTAAGCATGGAAATATCCATAAATACCACCTTTTTTAAAGTCAAAAAAAATCACTATTACCTGAAATTCAAGCAGTCAGTAACTTCTAAGGACTAAACCTTTTCTCATTCTTTAGGACATCTTTATTTCACAAGTGTCAGGATCAGTACATTCATTACCTATCAATCGTACACTCAGTATGTTTCTGTGCAAGGCCACAACTTCCTAGGCAAATTTTCAGTCTACTACAAATGACATCACACTGATTGCAGAGAGATTTTAAGTTCATAGTTTCAACAGTTTAAACTATTTTCAAACGTATCCCATTTTTCTTAATTTTTTATATTTCTCTTGGTTTTTACAAAGGACACTTCACAGCCTGCTCTAAGGGCTCATATATTTCATCAAAGCAGGCGGGGAATGTACGATGTATATTAGCTTCAGAAGCACATCTGTGAGCTCAGATTGGATGAAAGGTCATAAACACAATGAATGTTGCTAGGTAACAGTGCCTTTTAGTCAATTTGGTTGTGAAAATGAAAGGGTTTTTTTGTACAAAGATAGGCTATTTGGATAGTACAGTGAACAGTCACTTTATTTTGATCTTCAGTGCTGTAATTTTAAAATAACAAACCTTTTCCCTTGAGAAAAAAAAAAAAAAATCACATTTGCTCTGTTTACAGTGTACTTTACCGGAAAACATTCAAAGTCATAATAAAAATGAAAGTTGAGAGAGAGAAAATTGTGATTGTTCCTGATTAATGAAAGAATCATTTTTGTTACTTGTAGTGGCTTTTCAATTCAAATTGAGAAATATTAATCATTAAGGAGCAAAGGCATATCTACTGAAACACTGTAAAACCTAGAGCAGTGAAAAAGAATAATAAAACAACAAACCTTTTCTTCTTTAAAAACATTTTCTTTCAAACCAAACATTCTACATGAAATCAATTACTGCACTTTTGATCTTTACTCTTGTATTCTTTAAAATTATTAACCTCAAAGAACACAAACTTTTACTAATATAGCAGGACTAGAAGTTTGTATCTGCAAGTTGGATGAATGATGCAATACTAGATTTGCAGATGACGTAACTAAGTGCAAAAGTTTTGGGTTTCTTTGGTTTTTGGTATTTGGGTTTGGGTTTTTTTTATGAAGGTTACATTATTTTTTATGAATTTTTAAACACACATGATTTCATATTAAAGATAGTAATTTTATGCAATCACTACTTAAAGTCAAAAGAAAATTTTATCTGAAAGGATGAACTTGAGCTCTTTAGTCTTACGTGAGACATATGAGGTGAGAATTTAATTTATGCTCTATATTTTCATGCAGTGACTCAAACAGCTTCAATAGCAGGGAATAGCATAATCAAATTCAAGATAATTTAAATTGTTTATATATTAGATCCCATGGGCAAAACAATATAAAAGTATATACCTAGATTAATATGTTTAAATATTACCATAAAAATTTAACAACGAATTTTGATAAGATATATCTATTTTCTTGTATCTATATCTATTAGCTATTAGCTACTAGAGGATGACCAAAGGAGGACCACAAGGATAGTGAAGGGTCTGGAAGGTAAGCCTTATGAGAAGTAGCTGAGGTCACTTGGTTTGTTCAGCCCAAAGGGGAGACTGAGGGGAGACTTCATTGTGGTCTTCAACATCCTCATGAGGAGAAGTGGAGGAGCAGGCACTGATCTCTTCACTCATGTCACCAGTGACAGGACTCAAGAAAATGGCATGAAGCTGAGTCAGAGGGTGTTTAGGTTAGATATCAGGGAAAAGTTTTTCACTCTGAGTTGAGCACTGGAACAGGCTCCCCAGGGAAGGGGTCACAGTGCTAAGCCTGTCAGTTCAAGAAGCATTTGGACAATGGTCTCAGGTGCGTGGTGTGATTCTTGTGGTATCCTGGGTAGGAGGAGTTGGACTCAGTGATCCTGATGGGTCCCTTCCAGCTCAGCATATTTTATGATTCTGTGTCATTCTAGATGAAGGCAGTGTAGTTTTACTAATTTATGGATCTGCTTCTTACCTGAGGTACTGAAAAAGCTATTATTGTTTAAAATAAAAACAGCAGGATGGTGTCTATGATATCTGTACTGTTGCTTACCTCAGTGGTACACTTGTCATGTGATCTGGCCCCGATTTGAAGGGCTTCAGCAGAGTCCAGATCGTTTGCAATGAGTGGCTGCAACTCCCTCTACTTGTTTTACTAACTTCTTCAGCTGCTCATTAGTGTCTACTTCTATTATCATTTCACATCTTTAATGAAAATACACTTTTATATTTCAAAGGTTACTATTTATTTCAATCCTTGCAATATAACTAGGCACTGACATCGATATAGAAACGCCTGCACTCTGCATCATCCCAGCCAAGAGTTCTAATAGCATCTGTTAGTTTAATTCTAGAACACATAAATAAATTATGCTTGTCAACTTACTATGACTTTTTCACCCAATGATAGACTTGTAACTGCAGTTAATTTTCTTCAAAATGATTGAACATTTTGGAAAATGTGTGTTTGGAAAGTGTTTGAAAGGAAGTAGATATTATGTGTCTAAATCATTGGTGATACTCAGTGATGTAGTATTCTGATTCCCTACTACCTACACCCCTCCCTCTTGCTCTGCTGAGGCTGATTCTGCCTGACAATATTATGCTATCTATTCATTAGCTGTTCAAGTGAAAGAAGGTATTTCAGATATTTCTAAAAGTAGGATGATGCAGGGCTGAATGCTTGATGGGTGTCCAGTGAAGCTGCATGCACTTCGTTGTCTTGTTATCAACATATTTGATAATGTAGGAAAACTTTTTTTAATGGAAATTGATTTGACCAAGGGTGAGATACTATCTTCAACACATTACAGTATGATAGTAACATCATCTCAGTCCCCCTAAGAGTCCAAGGATATAAGACATATGGCTGTTAGCTCTGGTTTTCCAAATTGTTTTGGTGTTATCAATGAATACCACACTTTGTAGCCACTTATTAAATTCTATTAAAAATAAATTTTAATGCAATAAAGCATTTTTTACCTGTCTGTAATTTTTTTCTTAGCACAAAAGCAGTCTTGGTAAAAATATGTGAGATGAAGATAATCTGATTATATGAGATAAAGGAAATCTTAATTTTAGACCCCAAAAATTGTTCGGTTAAAAACAGGTAAGAAATGTGAATTGTTTTATTGGAATTCCAAGAAATATTACCACTAATGAAAACTTGTTCCAGCAGTGCATCCTTTGTGGAGCAGAAGTCATACATCCTCTGGAAATTGGTTTTAGTGAATAGTTCTCCTCTAAGTTAAAGTACGTTAAAATATTATTTCCAAGTTGGCCTGAACTTTCTGATAAATTTGAGGTGTTGGAGCCAATGAGCCTAGTGTTCTTGTTCTTGTAAGTTAGACTATAAGTGGTACTGTTTTGTGCTTTAATGTATCAATTGCCCAGTTATACTTTCTTTAGTGAGGTTAGCTCACCTATCTAAATTTGTCTTCCGAATAATTTTTTCACTTATGATGCTCAAACCTATAAATTTAATTCAAAACCTTATCTCAACTATGAAATTTTATAACAGAAAAAATATTCTATTTGATCTCTGTATCATGTTCCATGAAAATCTCTTACTCAGAAAATGATTGAATTAAAAATACCGTATGATGTTAACAAAAGTATTAAATGTTTATCAGAACAGATTGAGAGGAGTACAAACAAAAACTATAAAGAATGTTCTTCATAAACTAATATGATGTCCTACCCAAAACAAGTCATAGCATTTCCTTGGATGAATTCTTACTGCAAGTGGTTAAACTTATTGATAGGCTGGAAAGTTGGGCAGAGAGAAACCTAGTAAGGTTCAACAGGGGCAAATGTGGATTACTGCACCTGGGGAGGAATAACCTGAATACCAGTACAGGTTGGGGGCTGACCTAGTAGAGAACAGCTCTGCAGAGAAGGACCTGGGAGTCTTGGCAGATGACAGGTTGACTATGAGCCTGCAGGGAGTCTCCTTCTCTGGAGACATTCAAAACCTACCTGAACATATCATTGTGTAATTTACTCTAGGTG